>NC_133329.1:378861086-379172586 GCF_042186555.1 Aquarana catesbeiana | reverse complement strand
CATTTACTAAGATTTTGGCAACGCAGTGAACAAATGCATTTGAACGAGCGCAAGAGCCTCTTGCGCATGTGCACTGTTTACATTGATCTCACACAGTTCTGAACGTACTTGCGGGCACAGCAGCCTTTCTCTGAAAATGTTACTTTCTCATTCTATTTTGGGCATATTTGTTACTTGGGCAGTTGTTACTAAACTTCCTCACATCACCCCACATCACCCCATAATATTGCCACCTTCATCTTCTGTTAATATTGAATTGAAGATGCCGTGCGCCATGTCCATAGTGGCACACAGATTGCATTCTCCCGAGATCGCTATAGTAAATGAGAGATTTGCGCTCTGCCGCGTACCTCTACTGATGGCGCACAGCCTTCATAAATCAGCCCCATGGTCTTTGATTTCAGAAATATGTTTACAGTTCGAATGTGAATGATTCGATGTAAAATTCAATTTGAATTTCAATTAGAATTTCAGAAATTCGGACAAATTTTGGTTTGTTATTGGGAGCATTCGGTAAATATAGTTTATACTATAATTGGGGTATTTGTATATATCCGAATCTGCGAATAACAAAACATTTGTCCGAATATTAAGTCGGAATGAAATGAACTGCACATGCATAATGCAGAGTGGCACTGACTTCATTACATCAGTATCGCTCTCTTTATTACTGAACCTTGTGCATCATGTCACCAGCCTAAAAACATGGATAAGGTAGGTATAAAAAAATAAATAAAAAAAAAAAAAAACTAAAATGGGGGTTACATCCAGAGAAAGGGGCAGTGCAGGCACTAGAGCAGTGGTCACTACACTGCACACTGGAGGCTGGATGTGGCCCTTTGATTGCATTTATCCTGGCCCTTTGGACACTATTCCACCACATGATGGCTGGTGGGTTTTGGGAGGGGGGCAAACAACCACCCCCCCGTTGGTTGGTCAGCGGAACCCCCCATTTCCTGGAACTTACTCAATAGGTGGCAGGTGGGTAGGTTCCTACAGGTGGAGGGCAGCGGCTGGGTTGCGGGCTCCTATGGGCGGCTGGTTGCGGGCTCCTATGGGCGGGTTGCAGGCTCCTACAGGTGGCTGGTTGTGGGCTCCTGTGGGTGGGTTGCGGGCTCCTACGGGTGGCTGGTTGTGGGCTCCTGTGGGCGGGTTGCAGGCTCCTACTGGCGGTGGGTTACGGGCTCCTATGGGCGGCAGGCAGCGGCTCCTGTGTCCTCCCTGCATCACAATGGCTTCCGCCATGTGGCTCCTCCCTCCTCCTCCTAGGCGTCCAATAGGATCGCCTGTCCTTTCAGCCAATCGGGTGACCGATGCAGTCAAAACCTGTTTCCTGATTGGCCGGGAGGAGGATCAGTGTTGTAACACACCTGGGTGGGCTTGAAGCGCACTCTCTTCAACCTAAGCCCACCCTATATTGAAGCCTATAAGAGCCTCTGGCTCTAATCGGTGCTTCAAAATAACAGCCCCTCTGCATTGGAATCCATGCGCCGGAGTCCTGAAAGGGGCCGGACGCATGGAAAGGGGAGGCACGCCCGTGCGCCCTTAATGGATGGGCCGCCCCTGTATTCCACCAAATGGCACCAGTGATGGAGCACCATTCCCCCTACTGACACTATTAATGGTGCACTATTCTTCTCATTGATATCAACAATGGGGTACTATTCCTCCCATTACAACCAATGATGTGCCGGGGCATTTTCTACTCCCACTGGCCACAGTTTGGTCCCCCTAAAGCCTGAAGGACACTAAACTGGCTCTTTTCTTAGAAAGTCTGGAGATCCCTTCACTAAAGTATGGAAGAGGTAAGCCTGAAGTTGAGTTTGAAACCTAAAGACTGGCTAAACAGAATTACATATTCTGTGTGACTATTTACAAACCACGTGACCTAGAACTGCGAGAAGTGTCAGCAGGATAAAAATATCCACAAAAATGGACACAGGCACATAACTTTTCACTTTACATATTTATCATGAAATATTCTGCTCTTCCCGAAGAACCTGCTTAATAAATTATGATTCAAGGTTCTGACACAGATCCCACGCATAATGTAAAATCCAAAAACCCGTCACCATTTGCTTCACCCAACGAATCCTTTCATTCGTAAGCCAGAGAGAGACTTTTGGCAGCTAGTTAAAAGAAAAATGCAATCGCCGACAGCTTTACAATAATTCAAATTCCATGTGTTTCAGGTTAAAAATCTCTTTAGCCCGCACACTCCATTCTTCTATTGTGTCCTCGGCGGGCACATTACTTTCTCCAGATACTAAAGAACTTCTGTCAGCGCTCTGGAAGTCAATATGGCTTCTGCTGTCAAATATTCCTCATGAATCTCCAGAGCTGTTACAATCGGAAACTCGCTACCCTCCTGTCATACTCGTTTTTTCCTAGTCACTCATATCAGTTGGAAAAAAAACGCTGCTGAAGAGAACATAAGACCGGCGGAGGAATTATGGGCTCCTTTATTTAAATGTGCTTATTTTGCTGTGTGTAGTCCGTATTACTCAACAGGAAACATCTGCAGCCCTCCACTTTACTGGAAGCAGGCATGTTACAGAATATTATGTTACCGCTTATTTGTGCTGGGCCTTTTTTTTTTACTGACCGGCTGATTTTATTTAAGGTAACGTTACAGTTAGGTGATTCCAGTTACAAGCTTCATACAGATGCACACATTTTAGAAATCTGTCAGCGGCTCTCTCTTCTTCCCTATGGGAGTTTCCATTAGAGACTTGTTTCTAAAGGCGCAGGCTACAGACCTGTCATGCTGAACCTGACTGCCAACCTGCCGCAGCATCCTGACAAAGCATGGAACATTTACTGATGAATCACATTTTTTTATTGACAATCTGAAGATGACATTAAAAACTAAAACAATCAATATTTAACCTCTTGACCTCCAGAACATTTACCCCCCTTCATGACCAGGCCATTTTTTTTGTATACGGCACCTGCAACGTTGTACTCAAATAAAAACTGTCCTTTTTTTTCCCACAAATAGAGCTTTCTTTTGGTGGTATTGTTTTTTTTTTTTGCGCTATAAACAAAAAAGAGCGTCAATTTTGAAAAAAACACAGTATTTTGTACTTTTTGCTTAATGTGATTGTAGCCGTATTAGTGCAATTGTGACAGAGAAAATTGAGTACTGTCCGTTAAACTTTCCGACACAGCCCGAAAGCTTGTCCTGAAAAATTGTATGTTAGTGCAAATAAAAAAAGTATCACGGACAGTACTCAATTTTCTCTGTACTTTTTGCTATAATAACTATCCCCAATTTTTTTTTTAAAAAGCACATTTTTTCCTCAGTTTAGGCCAATATGTATTCTTCTACATATTTTTGGTAATAAAAATCACAATAAGCGTAAATTAACTAGTTTGCGTGAAAGTTATAGCGTCAAAAAAGACCGACAATTTTGAAAAAAACAATATTTTTTACTTTCTGCTATAAAACATACCCAATAAAATGTAAAAAATCTAATTTCTTCATCAGTTTAGGCCAATATGTATTCTACTACATATTTTTGGTAAAAAAATCCCAATAAGCATATATTGATTGGTTTGCACAAAAGTTATAGCGTCTACAAACTATGGGATATTTTTTCTTTTTCACTAGTAATGGCGGCAATCAGCGACTTATAGAGGGACTGCAATATTGCAGTGGACAAATCGGAAATGGAAACGTGTTTGCGTTTAGGAGCGTTTTTAATTTTTTTTTTTCAAATAGTCAAAAATGTATCTCCATTAAAAACGCCTGTAACCGAAATGCGGCTAAACACGAGTTACCGCGTTTAAATGCATTCAAAAGCTGTTACAGGCATTTGCCTTTTCAAATGTCTCTGAACATACGTCCTGAACGCTTTTTTTTGCTTTCCAAAAAATGCTTCTGAACTCACCTGCCTAGAAACAACTATAAACGACCCTGAACATGTACTGATAAGATAAGATCGAGGAGAGTTCAGGGGCAGCTGAAAAAAACACCCGCTGATCCTAAACGTCCGTTTACCAGCAGCAGTGCACATGAAGCCTTATGCCGTGTACACATGAGCGGAATGTCCGACAGAAAAAGTCAGACGGGAGCTTTTCATCGTATATTCCGATCGTGTGTATGCCCCATCGGACTTTTTACGTCAAATTCTGACGGAAGAGAACATGTTCTAAATTTTTCAGATGGAACCATTTCCTATCAGGAAAACCGCTCGTCTGTATGCTGTTCCGATGGACCAAAAATAACGCATGCTCTGAAGCAAGTACGAGATGGAAGCTATTGGCTACTGGCTACTGAACTTCCATTTTATAGTCCCGTCGTATGAGTTGTACGTCACCGCGTTCTGGACAGTCGGAATTTGGTGTGACCGTGCGTATGCAAGACAGCTTGAGCGGAATTCCATCGGAAAAACCTTGAGTTTTCAAAACATTGAATCAGTATACAGGTGTGTTACAAAGGCGGCCGGGCATTTGCACACATGCAAATAGGGTCGTAAGTCTCTCCACTGACACCATAAGCCTTGTGTGTCCCACAGTGAATACAGGCTTCCCTGCTGCCTCCTCTCTCCAACACGTATGAGAACGCTTTACAGCTGCTGGACAGCTCTACACTGCTCTCTACCACCACGCTGAAGATAGACACATGCCACAGATGAGGACTCCTGATTTTATCTTGTCTTTTAACACTCAACGATCTTGTAAGTGCTTTTAACCCTTTGTGCACTTTATTAAATTTTGCATACTGCACTTAGAGGCGCCTTTCTTTTCCTTTCCTCCTTTATTATTACAGTGATCAGTGCTAAAAAAATATGCACTGCCACTGTAATGCCGCGTACACGCGATCGGACTTCTCGTCGGAAAAAGTTATGATGGCTTTTCCGACGGGATTCCGCTCAAGCTTACCTTGCATACACACGGTCACACAAAAGTTCGCTGAACTTCCGACCCTCAAGAACGCGGTGATGTACAACACTATGACGAGCCGAGAAAATTAAGTTCAATGCTTCCGGGCATGCGTCGAATTGTTTCCGAGCATGCGTAGGAATTTTGCGCATGGGAATTGCTACAGACGATCGCATTTTCGGATAGGAACTTTTTCCAACCGAAAAATTGAGAACACGCTCTCAATCTTTTGCTGGCTGGAATTCAGCCAGCAAAAGTCCGATGGAGCATACACACGGACGCATTTTCCGACCAAAAGCTCTCATCGGTCTTTTGCTGGACGAATTTCCGATCGCGTGTACGCGGAATACTAATGACACTGGCTGGGAAGGGGTTAACATTAGGGGTGATCAAAGGGTTAACTGTGTGCTTAGTCTGTGCTTTCTCACTGTGTGGGAGTGGCTTTGACTAAGGGAAGGCATTGATCCATGTTCCTGCTTTGCAGAGACACAGGATCAATACCCTCCCTACAATGCAGTTCTGCCTGTGTACTGTATATTTTACGGGTACCAGCACTCGATACTGGGCTCCCGTTGTGTGTGATCACAGCGGGAGCGGGTCGCCGGCGGCACAAGCGTGCACCCCAGACCCAGAAGTGTCAGATCATGTACTAGGTACATGCAAAGCTATAAGGCCAGGACAAAGAATTAAAGGCCTTCTGTAGGTCCAACGATAGAAGCAGACCTTCTTGGTGGGGGCCTCTGTCCCATTAAGACTGCAGGATTGAAATAATATCGATAGCTCACCTTACTTGGTCTGGGCGCTGTCTGCTAGGAACGAACCCTACCTGGTCTCCGTGTATGTAGCAACTGATAAAGGAGCCTACACGGTTTGCTAGAATTTTGGTCAAGATATTCAAGTCGTTGTTAATCAATGATATAGGCCTGTAGTTCTCCACTAACTCCGTGTCTCTGTCTGGTTTAGGGATCACTGAGATGAATGCCGAATTGAGGTGATTGTTTACCGGGTCGCCCTTCCTCTTGGAGTTAAAGAATTTGGCTAAATGTGGGGCCAGAATTTCTGGGAAAGTCTTATAATATAGGACAGAAAATCCATGCGGACCTGGGGCCAAGCCCCCTTTTAGATTTTTAATCACATAAGGGACTTCCTCAGTTGAGAATGGGACTTCCATTTTGTCCTTGTGGTCGTTCCTTAACATGGGGAGAGGGAGTTCATCTAGGAAAGAGTTTCATCAGTTGTATTCTCCTCCTGATATACCTTCGTGTAGTTGCCTGAAAGGATTGCAATATGTGTTGGGGGTTTAGAGTCGTGGTCCCATCCTGTAACCAAATTTTCAAGAGTGTGAGGGAGCGTGACTTGGGGGACAGTTTAGAGGATAGCATCAAACCCATTGTGTCCTTATGTTGATAGAATATGGCCCCACTCCATCTAATGGTTTTCTCAGCTTTGACCGTGAGCGCAAGGTTTAAGGTAATGTGAGACGCATCTAGTTGGGCTATAGAGACCCTCAAGGGGACTTTTTTGTGAAATTTGCATAAAGTGGAGTCCTTCTCCAGTGTCCAAGGTTCTTTCTTTTTTAATCTGAGTTGCTATTTGTATCAGCTTTCCCCAGATCGTAGCTTTGTGGGCAGCCCATAAAATCTCAGCCGAGGAGGGAGTACTCCTTAAACGCTTTTTCAAGTTCTATAATTTTAATGGGGTCACTAAGTATAGTTTTGTTAAGTTTCCAATGTGCTAGAGGTGGTCTAGAGGAGTGTCTATGTAAAAGAGGAAGACCATGGAGTGATTGGCTAGCACTGTGTCTTTAATGTTTGATTTGCGAAATTTGGGAATCCAAGTGATAGAGGGGATGAGGATTTTGATGAGGTCCTGAACCGCCTTAAGGCTATCTGTAATAGACTCTGGCATGCCTTTGATCCTAAAATGATCCCTCCTCGAAGGATTTTCTAGGTCATCGATCCTGGCCAGGGCCATGTCCAGCTGCTCTTGTATAACCTGGATATGGTCTGTGTTTTGGTTAGCCCGGGATACTGTGATGTCTAGCTTGTGTTTGATAGCTTCCATTCTGGAGCCCATGTTTTGGAAGTCTGAGCAGATGTCATTAGTGATTTTGTTTGTTTGAGTGAGGCCTCTGTCTAGCAGCTCTGATAGTTTTAGGTACAGGTCCCCTGCATTGAGGGGAATGTCTGTGCCTGGGCCTCCTGGGGTAGAAATGGCATCCAGACATGCAGGGGTTTCTCCCATGGTTGATAGCATGTACTTGTCTAGAGAACGCTCTAAGAGCGATTCCGTTGAAGCAGGGGATGGGAACAAGTTGTGGGTGATGCTGGTGGGGGCCAGGGGGGTGTGAGCTAGATTTGCCAGGGTCAGGAGTTGCCTGTGCTCCGTCTGTCCTCCTGTGCACGGGTCTCGGGGCTGAGACGCGGCCGCCATCTAGGATTCAGCCCATTTTCTTTTGAAGGAGAATTGTGGTCCTAGGTCCCAGTGAGCTGAGCTTCCAGGCATGTAGGTGATGCGGGGGGGCTCCCCGACTGATTCCCACTGAGGGCGGGCATCCTACTGGTCACGATCCAGTGCTGAGATGGCTGGATGATTGGGGCAGTGCGGCGCTCCTAGCTTACGTGGCCATCTTAGGAGCTACTGCGCATGCACCCTGTTAAGTGTATTTTTAAGGTTTATTGCAGATTTCGGCCAAAAATCCAAGAGAAAGGTTCAGGATGTGCAAAGCATATGAAAAATGTCCTGAGGAAAGCTTCTTGAAAAATCCCAGTGGTAGTAGTAATAAACCCTTTAGTAGCAGCCTCAAAAATATGCTAATGGAAAGGGGGCAGCCAAGAAATTATGTGACCCTTGGCGAGCAGTTACAGTCCTTAAAGCGGAGTTCCAGCTGCTTTTTTTTTTTAAAGTCAGCAGCTACAAACACTGTAGTTACTGACTTTTAATAAGGACACTTACCTGTCCAGGGTACCCGCGATGTCGGTGCTTTCTGAATGGCCTTCTGGGACACACACAGGTCCCAGAAGGCAGCGGGGGAGCAGGAGGAAATGGGCTGCGGCGAGCTAGGACGGAAGTACATTTTCCTTTAAGAACAAGTTGTAAAAGTGGGTGGAACTCCGCTTTAAGTAGCACCTCCTGGTGTCTAACCCTCAATAAGTACTTCAGCACCTGGAGCTATGGGCAAAAGGTCCTACTCACAATGACGGCAGCTTATGCCCAGCTTCCCCGCTACATTATTCCTTGAAGATTTCCCTCTCTAGCCCAGCTTCTACAGGTACAGGTACGTTTCCTCAAGACCGCAACACATAGCACCTGCTGAGACTTAGTCGCAGTAGTTTCACTGGAAAACACATGCCTCCTCCCAGGAGGAAGTCCCAGGGGAGAAACTCTGATCAGCACTGCCTACATATTTTACTTCTCCCCAGACACACCTTTGGGATCATCCTCCCAGGGATTGGATAGGGTCCAATAAACATTCATAAACATTCATAACCCCAGTGATGGATCCTTTCACTCTATTGCTGGAATATTTATTCAGCAGCAGATGGGCACAATCAGCCACCAGGTTTCAGGAAATACCTGAGCAGACTTATAAGATATATTGCAGATCAGCTGGCTACAGCAAAGCCATATCACTAAATGTAGCCAGCCCAGGGTAGGGGTGCTACAAATCTTAAAGGCGTCATAAGCCCTCCAACCTACAACTTGTGATTTTTCACCTGCATAAGATGTGCATAGATCATATAGTTTCATGGTGTCATGTTTTGCCCTATACACACAGCCTATAGTAGAGTAAATCTTCACATTCTGGTGTCAGAAGGTTCATTTTGCGTTCAAACATGAGGCATAGAGCATAGCACTGAACAGGTTAATGTATGACATCTGGCTGTAGCCTAAGAACTAACACTTCCTGTTAAGAAAATATATATCCCACAATCCCTAGGTCCTTCAGTCTAGCACATATGCAGGTGAGAGCAAAACAGTAATTAGATCTGATACATACACAAACAAGCAGCACAATTAACAGCGAGATCCCCATGTAGTATTTCATCATATTAGCACTACCACAATTGTGATGCAAGGCAGAGGAAATTGCGAGACATGAATTGGACACTGCAGAAAGCCATGAACGCACAACAAAAAAAATACATTACCAACTACATAAGTAACATTATACATTACAATTGATTTACAGTTATTGATACAAAAAATGTTTAAAATGTTTTCTTTTTACATAAGGAGAAGATTTTTTTTAATACATATAACTGATTTGATACAGTTCATAATGATTTACATGTTGATGACATTACACAGATGATTGTTCCCTTACCACTTAATGGTAAAACAAATGTTAATGCCTAAAAAAAATTTTGCAACTTTGACATCTCTTAGTAAAACGTCATATCGTCACAACTACTTTGTGTATTCAGGTAGATTACACCTTGTTTTTTTTTTGTTAGTACACATTGGGCTTTCTTTTGGTGGTATGGTAAATAATAATGAATATTTCCTGTTTTTTTTTTTTTTTATATCAAAGAAAAACTGGTCAAAAATAGCAAATAAAATATATATATATTTAATTTAGCTGTATATTTCTTGCTATTACCATAATTGACCACCAAAGAACAACCCAAAATCCAAATTCCTGTTCCTGATGATTGCAGTGAGTTGTTTGTACCCGTAATACAGCCCAGAAACAATAGCACACATTTTGCATTTTTTCAACTCATTTTTTCAGTATGCTGACCGTGACCTTTGACCCCACTCGTCACCCTAACACTAACCTTGGCAAACCTTGATCCTGTTATTTTTTTCTTTCATTCTTCTTTATTTTTTATTCTTTATTTGTATTTTTTTTAGACATTTTTTTTATTTACACCTTCATCTCCTGCAAGAAGAGGAAGACATAATGTATCTTACTCTCCATTCAGAAGAGGAAGTAAACATAGGGGCGGGCTCACAGTGACTGATCCCTATGATAGCCAATGACCTGGAACCAGGAGTCCTGGGTCCCGAGAGTTAGTACGAGACCCGGGGCTCTTGGTGAGAGCCCAGTCTCTGTGTTGGGAGCACGGTGTGCAGTGCGCTCCCAGCACAAAGAGAGATACGCATAATGCAACTCCACATAAAAAGACCCACTTCCGAGAGGCCACATAAATATGTACGGTCGGCAGGAAGGAGTTAAATCTCATATTGTTTCCACCTGTTTATTCTTAGGATTATTCTCACACAGTAAAGCATGCTTGTTATACTCACTGTTGAACCTAAGGGGTTAATCCTCCGCATTGTGTAAAAAGGCTGTTTGATCCTGTCTTCTCTGATCCTCCCCTTCTTCCACTGTCCCCAATCCATCTCCTGATAGAACAGAGCCTTGGGGGGCACTCTAAACATGCTCAGTTTGATGTGTATAGCTAGAGGTTTTTTTTTTTTTTTTTTCTTGGGAGGGTCCATGTGATTAGCACAGGGTCAATCAGCACTGTCCAGACAGAGGGTCAGGGGTCCTGCAGCCTCATAGAACAATCAAGGGAAAATGAAAACTCCTCCAACAAGCTTTAACCAGACACTGACAGAAGTCACAAGCCTGCTATATACTGCTGATGAGAAAAGGTATTTAGCAGTTTATATTTACTAAAATAATTGCATTTCCATGTTCTGTGTACTGTGGGGGACCAGCTATAGTGAATGCAGGGTCCTGGGTTTAGTAAAACTTTAACCCGTGCAATGGAGGCACAGCCCCACTGCATGGAAAAAACAAAAACAATCTTCCAGGAGGGATATCACCAAGGAAGTCTGCCCTGGTAGCCACCAATAACTGTTTCATGTGAAATTATGTGTATCTTCTGGGTAGTAGGACCTTTAGATGAGCGCAGGATTGTTTCAACGTTCCTTCAAGTTTTTTTAAATGATATTCTTGCGAAAGCTTCATCTCTCTCCTACAAGTGAATTCAGTTGGAAACTGTTGTTGTTGCCATGTAATTAATTAGTCTTCTCTTGTCGTCTTAGACCACTTGAAATTGTTGAGGAAGTATTCGGAAGGGTTTATCAAAGATGAGGTATGCTACTCTTCATCTCTACAAAAAAAGAAAAAAAAGAAAGAAAATAAAAAATAAATAAACACAGCAATTCAACCTCATGATTTAATTTAATTGTCACGCTACAGAAGATTAAACATCCAAGCAGAACTTTGTTTACATCAAAAAAAAAAAAAATTTTAATTGATTTTTTTTTATAACTCATGCAGTTTTGGCAGAGCCAATATACAGATTGCGTGTAAATTTAACCTTAGCGCTCATATTTTTCATATAACGGCAGAAAGTTGCAATTCAGTATTTATGCTAACAGTTGTCATACATATTTAATGATACAAATTTTCAAGTTTTTCCATCTTTCCTCAAGTGCCTCCTTATTGTGCATCTTGAAACAGCCACACCACATGTTTTCAGAGAGTTCTGTATTTCACCTGAAGTTATACACTGAAGTTATACACAAATGTATACACTTCCAGAAATTCAGAAGTATGGTTTAGGGGTTTTTTCAAGCTGTCAAGTCAACTTGTGAAAATCAGAATTAATCAATTTAGCCATCTGGGGTGTAAGATGGGGAGGCAGCTCAAGGCAAAGATAGGTTTAAACTTCCATAAGCAGATATTTAATAGATTAACACACATTTATCATTTTCTTCTGCGTTACGCCGAGATGTAACAGATCATTCATATTCTCTGAAATATGTCCAAGAAATCATAAATTCTGCCAGGGTATGTAAACTTATGAGCACAACTGTATATAGTGCAAAAATTTTAGGCAGGTGTAAAGAAATTCTGTAAAGTAAGAATGCTTTCAGAAATAGAAGTGGTAATAGTTTCTTATTATCAATTTACAAAATGCAAAGTGAGCGAACATAAGGAAAATCTAAATTAAATTAATAATTGGTGTGACTACCCTTTGCCTTCAAACTAGCATCAACTCCAATGCCGTGTACACACGGGTGGACTTTTCGACCGGACTGGTCTGACGGGACGAATACGTCGGACAATCCGACTGTGTGTGGGCTTCATCGGACCTGCAGGGGACTTTTTCGGGTGAAAATCAGACAGACTTTAGATTTGAAACATGGTTCAAATCTTTCCGACGGACTCGAGTCCGGTCGAAAAATCCACTCGTCTGCATGCTAGTCCGACGGACGAAAGCCGACACTAGGGCAGCCATTGGCTACTGGCTATCAACTTCCTTATTTTAGTCCGGTCCTACGTCATCACGTACGAATCCGTCAGACTTTGGTGTGATCGCGTGTAGGCAAGTCCGTTCGTTCGAAAGTCCGTCGGAAGTCTGTCAAAAGTCTGTCGAAAGTCCGTCGGAAAGACCGCCAGACCTGCCCATGTGTACACGGCATAAAGCCCCATACACACGATCGGACTTTCCGACAGGAAATGTAGGGTGCCAGTCTGTTGGCGGTAAATCCGACCGTGTATACGCTCCATTGGACAAATGTTGTCAGACTTTCCGCAAACAAAAGTTGGCTAGCAGTTTTCAAATTTTCCGGCCAACAAATGTGTGTTGTCGGACTTTCCGATTGCGTGTACACAAGTCCGTCAGACAAAAGTCCAAAGTACAAACACGCATGCTCGGAAGCAGAAGCAGTCGGTCTTGTAAACTAGCATTTGTAATGGAGAATTAACATTTATGACGTGGCAAATTATGAAATCTCCAAATGCAACGCACATTCTCTTCTTCTTTAATGGGATAATAATGAAGCTGCTTTGCTGGTGATACTGATGTTATTGCAAACAAATTTTCAAAGGCTTTTTCTTCTAGTGATATCAAGAATAATATTATTATGCTTTTATTTTATTTATTTGCGCAAGTTACCACAACCCCATTATCCCGTAGTTTTTAAGAACAAAGATACAACTATGTTGGTGTCCCTTGTCAATTTTACATTGTATTTTTTTAAAGGTAACTGCCTACTACCAAACTGTCATTTTAAGTAAAACACATAGCCAAGTATTATTCTCCACAATTTTTTTATTGTGCATTTAAATAATTAAAAAAAATAAAATTAGACATGCTATCTGCCAATTGAACTTAACCAAAAAGTGCATTCTATGCATCCATAAATATAGAGAGCATACCAAATCAAATCATTATTCAACCAAAAAAAAATGTCAAAGCAATAACTCCAAGGCCAATAATAAATAACACATTATCTCCTCCGACTCCGCAACATGTCTGGTTGATGAACGGCCGTTCAGAAATGAACTAAAAAGCGCGAACTGAAAAGTACGAAATGAAAAGTGTGAAATGAAAAGCGCAAATCAACACTCACCAAACTTCTACTAACACAAAATTAGCAGAAGGAGCCCAAAGGGTGGCACTAAAAAGCTGAAAAACAACTAAGTACGTCACTAGGTTCGTATTTGTTGGCCAACAATTGTGTGGCCGTGTGTATGCAAAACAAGTTTGGGCCAACGCCCTTTGGACAAAAGTCCATGGTTTTGTTGGCCAACAATCCAATCATGTGTACGAGGCTTTACACTTGCACACTTTGTACACTTGCACAAAGTCTTGGATTTTTTTTTAGGATTAGAGACAAGTGTATGATTAACCAATTATACCGAGCATGTGCTAAAGATAACCAATTTCATAAGTCGGTTGAAACACATTCATTGACTGCAACAGAAACAGCTGTGTAGGAGGCTTAAAACTGGGTGAGGAACAGCCAGACTCTGCTACTAAGGTGAGGTTGGGGAAGACAGTTTCATGTCACAGGCCATACACTTTGGCAAGACTGAGCACAGCAACAAGACACAAGGTGGTTATATTGCATCAGCAAGGTCTCTCCCAGGCAAAGATTTTAATGCAGACTGGGGTTCCAAGATGTGCTGCTCAAGCTCTTTTGAAGAAGTACAAAGAAACGGGCAACGTTGAGGACTGTAGACACAGTGGTCGGCAAAGGAAACCTAAAGTAAAATTATAGGCATTTTTTTTGGAGAGTAAGGGAGGTTTATGACCCCTGTAAGGTTTATTTTTGCCATCTTCGTCCCATTGGGGAGATTTACCTTCACATTCTGTCACATACCCAAAACAGGAAATGATAAGAAATCCCTGCAAATTAAGGAGATTTCTTGGGGACCCCCTCGTCACCAGAACTAGTGTCCCCATTGGAAATTTGCTCTATTACTTTTCTATGGGCAAATCACTTTCAATGATAATGTTCAACAGGACAAACAGAGAGACAAATGAAGAGGGTGACTCTCCCTAACAAGGACACAGACAGCAATAAAAACCAAATAGACATTTTAATCCAGTCTACTCCACTCCACTCTATCCAAAACCAAAAAAAAAGTTTTTCCTTTTTTCCTTTAGTTATACTTTAATGCAGCAGATGAAAGGCATCTCATCTTTAGCATAAAAAAGAACAAGAAGTCCTGGAAGTGATGGTTGGCCCTCTCAGAGCCCTGATCTCAACATCATGGAGTCTGTCTGGGATTACATGAAGAGACAGAAGGATTAGAGGCAGCCAACATCCACAGAAGATCTGTGGTTAGTTCTCCAAGATGTTTGGAACAACCTACACACCAAATTCCTTCATAAACTCTGTGCAAGTGTACCTAGAAGAATTGATGCTGTTTTGCAGGCAAAGGATAGTCACACCAAACATTGATTTGGATTTCTCTTCTGTTCATTTACTTTCTATTTTGTTAAATGATAATATAAACTATTAGCACTTCTGAAAGTATTTTTCATTTACAGCATTTTTTCAAACCTGTCTAAAACTTTTGCACAGTAGTGTGTATATATACATAAATTACCAAAAGTACACCTGCCTTTACACGCACATGAACTTTAATGGCGACCCAGTCTTAGTCCATAGGGTTCAATATTGAGTTGGCCCACCCTTTGCAGCTATAACAGCTTCAAGTCTTCTGGGAAGGCTGTCCACAAGGTTTAGGAGTGTGTCTATGGGAATGTTGGACCATTCTTCCAGAAGCGCATTTGTGAGGTCAGGCACTGATGTTGGACGAGAAGGCCTGGAATGCAGTTTCTGCTCAAATTCATCCCAAAAGTGTTCTATTGGGTTAAAGCCAGGACTCTGTGCAGGCCAGTCAAGTTCCTCCACCCAAAAATCGCTCATCCATGTCTTTATAGACCTTTCTTTGTGCACTGGTCCAAACCATGTGGTGTAAGGGAGATTATGGTGAGGGGTTATTTTTCAGGGGTTGGGCTTGGCCCGTTAGTTCCAGTGAAGGGTACTCTTAAGATGTCACAGCATACCAAGACATTTTGGACAATTTCATGCTCACAACTTTGTAGGAACAGTTTGGGGATGGCCCCTTCCTGTTCCAACATGACTGCGCACCAGTGCACAAAGCAAGGTCCATAAAGACATGGATGAGCGAGTTTGGGATAGAGGAACTTGACTGGCCTGCGCAGTCCTGACCTCAACCAGATAGAACACCTTTGGGATGAATTAGAGTGGAGACTGCGAGCCAGGCCTTCTTGTCCAACATCAGTGCCTGACCTCACAAATGCACTTCTGGAAGAATGGTCAAACATTCCCATACACACACTCCTAAACCTTGTGGACAGCCTTAGAAGAAGAGTTGAAGCTGTTATAGCTGCAAATGATGGGCCAACTCAATATTGAACCGTAGGGACTAAGACTGGAATGCCATAAAAGTTCATGTGCGTGTAAAGGCAGGTGTCCTAATACTTTTGTGAATATATAATATATATTTAAAACCAATAGTAAAAAGTTTGCACAAGTATTGTAATGTAGGGTAAGTCAGTCAGAAGTGTATTAAAAGATTGCAAAAAGATCTGAACAAATTAATGGGGTGGGCAACTACATGGAAAATGAGGTTTAATGTAGAAAAATGTAAAATAATGCATTTGGGTGGCAAAAGTATGAATGCAATCTATACACTGGGGGGAGAACCTCTGGGGGAATCTAGGATGGAGAAGGACCTGGGGGTCCTAGTAGATGATAGGATCAGCAATGGCATGCAATGCCAAGCTGCTGCTAACAAAGCAAACAGAATATTGGCATGCATTATAAAGGGGATCAACTCCAGAGATAAAACGATAATTCTCCCACTCTACAAGACTCTGGTCCGGCCGCACCTAGAGTATGCTGTCCAGTTCTGGGCACCAGTCCTCAGGAAGGATGTACTGGAAATGGAGCGAGTACAAAGAAGGGCAACAAAGCTAATAAAGGGTCTGGAGGATATTAGTTATGAGGAAAGGTTATGAGCACTGAACTTATTCTCTCTGAAGAAGAGATGCTTGAGAGGGGAAATGATTTCAATTTATAAATACCGCACTGGTGACCCCACAATAGGGATAAAACTTTTTCGCGGAAGGGAGTTTAACAAGACACATGGCCACTCATTAAAATTAGAAGAAAAGAGGTTTAACCTTAAACGAGGGTTCTTCACTGTTATGCCCCGTACACACGGTCGGATTTTCCGATGGAAAATGTCCGATCGGAGCGTGTTGTCGGAAATTCCGACCGTGTGTGGGCTCCATCGGACATTTTCCATCGGATTTTCCGACAAACAAAGTTTGAGAGCAGGATATAAAATTTTCTGACAACAAAATCCGTTGTCGGAAATTCCGATCGTGTGTACACAAATCCGACGGACAAAGTGCCACGCATGCTCAGAATAAATAAAGAGATGAAAGCTATTGGCCACTGCCCCGCTTATAGTCCCGACGTACGTGTTTTACGTCACCGCGTTCAGAATGATCGGATTTTCCGAAAACTTTGTGTGACCGTGTGTATGCAAGACAAGTTTGAGCCAACATCCGTCGGAAAAAATCCTAGGATTTTGTTGTCGGAATGTCCGAACAAAGTCCGACCGTGTGTACGGGGCATAAGAGCGGCAAAGATGTGGAATTCCCTTCCACAGACGGTGGTCTCAGCGGGGAGCATCGATAGTTTAAAAAAACTATTAGATAATCACCTGAAAGACCGCAACATACAGGGATATACAATGTAATACTGACATATAATCACACACATAGGTTGGACTTGATGGACTTGTGTCTTTTTTCAACCTCACCAACTATGTAACACAGTTTTTGGTAGGCTAAGTGATTCTATATGTGTAATAAGTGTTGAGTTATTTGGTTGAAGTTAGTTGGTTGGAGTGCCCTTTAAGGTTTTCATACTGTGTAACTACATGTATCTCCTTCTCTGTCTAGGAGAAATAGTCAGGAAATGTAGTGGAATGACACCCTCCTTAAGTGCTCTATGGAAAACAAACAAAAAAAATGTCGTTTGGTTTAAACAGAAAACCTCAGGCACCAATGTAGCTTTCAGAAAACAGTTAAACATGACAAGCGCTCTGCTCAGAAGTAGCCTGAGATGACATGTCATCTATCATTCAATATTTGTCCTGTTCGTTCCAGGCAGTTTTCCCTCGTAACAAGGTACCTGCACCCACTCAGCCGCAGCAGAGAAAAACTCAATTTAAGCTCCCTCCAGCTGTAAATGTTTCATTACTTGACCTACAGCTGAGAGACCTGGGAACGTTCTAGGTCAGACTTAATAAACTTTACATGATTGCCATCAATAGATAATCAATTGCTCTTCGTATTCACCATTCTCTTTATGAAAGTCAGGCAAGTATTGATACAAAAGCTAACATTGATGTTGTTTTGTTTTATCCTTACATGATGGAGCTGATTGTTTCAAAGTCTTCAGTGTGTTAAAGGCTTAGTCCACCTTAAAAAAATATTAAATGCACATATTTTTGCATGAAAAAAAGTGTATTTTTTTTTGTTTTTTTGAGAGTATAATGCCAGGCTCCTGCAGATTCTTCTTCCAGCTCCCTGTCTGTACTAAGGTGATGGTGTTCCATTAGAGAGGTAGAGGAAGTGTAAATGGACTACAAGCGTGGCGATCACTCACCACACTCATTCATATTCTATTGAGAACAGCAAGTCCATCTGCTGTGGTGGTAGATGGAACTTGTAGTTCATTCATTCATAGATCTTTGTGAAAGAATGAATGAATGACACGGCTGTGCGGATCTACGTAGATACCAATCAGCTTCAAGGGTTTTTTTTTTGGTCGAAGCCTAATTGAACAAGCTGAAGTTTGAAACTGATTGGCTACTAGACTTGTGCACAACGAGAAATTTTGTTCAGTTTCGGTTCATTGTCATTCGTAAAATACATAATTTCGTTCTGTTATATTTGTTATGTTACGTTAATTCATTTTCAGGAATAATTCGTTATTATTCGTAGAGTGTCGATATTCGTTATACTGAATCTCGAATCATGTCGAATTCATTCGTTATATCCGCTATAATTTCTTTCGTATTAGTTGAAATTCGATATTTATGTATGTATGTATATATATATATATATATATATATATATTCATGATAATGATTCGTAGTTTGGAAAGTCGTTTGTTTATTGAATCTTTAAACACACACAATGACAATATCTCTTCTCCTCTGCTCAAATACAACACAACACCGTTCTCACTCAGTTCTCAGGAATGCACTTTGCCAGTAATCCAACCTCCAGCACAAAATTAATCAGCTGATTGGACTGTAAGATTTACTTTGAGTTGACCTTTTGTTTCATTAGATCTTTAACAAATTACTGAATCATGTCGAATTTATTCGTTATATTCGCTGTCATTTCTTTCGTATTAGTTGAAATTCGTTATTTTTTATTTGGATGCATCCGAATGTCTGAAAGATGCAAAATTCGTCCGAATTTAGATTAGTTACGAAACGAATTGCACATGTCTATTGGCTACCATGCACAGCTGCACCAGATTTTGCACTCTCCAGTTTTAGTAAATCAACCCCATAGTGTAAAAGATAGAGATAGCCTTTAAAGGGTCAGTGCATGCAAAAGTAATAGTTTAATTTAGTGTCTCAAGCTCATGGTTCTTTATATGTCTTGGATATTCCACTGGGTTTACTCCTAATGCATAATTCCTGACACTTTGGGGTTTTCTTAAAAAGAACTATATAGAAAACTTGCTGTTGAATCCTAAAATAATTAGATTGTTGGGCATTTAACTGTATTCACCTGTCACAATATGCTAGCAGTGGCTCTATTTATTATGAATCGGAAAATGGCCAATTGCCACTAAATTGAATGTGCACAAATCAAATATCAGCTGATTATCTGAAATACAGTAAAGGCCAATTTGTGTTTTTTGGGTGAATAGCAAACAAAAGTATCACTAACATACATTATTAAATAGAAGGAAAGTTCTCCATCTAATGTTGGATAAACTAAAGATGAATGTTGGACAAGTAGACGTCTGAAGTCCCACTGAGATCTTTTAAATAGCCCCCCTTTTAAACCAGCACTACAGAATGCAGGTATTTTGTTACAGTAAACCCAATCAATACCATAAAGGGTTTTAAGAAGTTGATGTAATTTCAGAAGATTTTTACTTTTTTTTTAAACTTTGGAGTAAAGTAACATTTTTGGAGTACAATAATACCATGGCATCCTGCTATGAAGGTCCCAATGGTATATTTACTAGACCAAAAGACAACAAATAAAAGTTGTCTGCATGCAATGTACCCAGTTTGGTGTGGTGGCTTGGCATTTTGAAGATTAAAACGGTAAGGAGGCCACATATCCATTACGGATCACTTTTAGGAGGGTTGGCAGTTTAGCCACACATGTGACTGAGTCCTTAAAGTGGAACTTTAGTCACAAAATGAAGTCTTGATAGATGAATTCATGCTGGTCCCTTTTGCAGGTATAACAAAGCATTAAAAATAAGTGTCTATATTGTTTGAAATCCAGTACTGTATCATCTACTCATGCTCAGTTGCTCTCTATTCTCAGCGCTGTGCCTAAAATCAGAGCCACTAGAGGCCGATTAGCTAACAGCTTTAAGAGTTACTGTTGCTGAAGGGGGGAGAAAGCTTTAGGAATGACACAGACCATATGGAGGGAACACAGATTAGGGATAGTGAAAAAAAAAGTAGGAGGGGTAATAAGACAAACTCTACTGCCAGTGAGACACAAAAGAGTTACACCAGTACACACTGTAAGTGTTTGACAGATTTCCGTACCATCACAAGCGATGTTGGTGCTGCTATCTCTTCCACTGTGCTATTGTGTTCTGACAGTAGAACTCTTCATGCCAGAATACACTGATCAGAGAACTGATCGAATTCTGGTTTTCCAGCATGTCCCTACAACAAAAGTCAGTCATTAGACCAGCTTCTATCAGATAGACTGCTGTACACACTGACAAAAAGTAGGCTTGTACCTGCTGAACCAGCCAATTTTTTAACTCAGCATTAGACTTACAAGGAAAGCGCCTTATCATATCTCCCTGGTATTCTCCCCTTCCTCCCTCATCGACAGCCTGCGAACATCAGCACTGTAAACTTCTTTCAGCCTTCCTCTCTAACTGAGCCAAGACATACAATCAATATTTTATTTATCAATATTTTAGTTACAGAAAGTGACATACAGTTTTTGAGACCAAGAAGAGGGAGAGAGTTTCCAATAAAGAAGTGACTGCTCTAGGCTTCAACAAAATGGCGGCCCCCAGCAAGAAGAAACAGGAGCAATGCTGGAGACAATTTACAGCACACACTAATTTTAAAAGCATAATTATTGTCGTGGAATGTACAGTATGTTCATTCGTTAAATAACATTAATTGTTATTAAAGTTCTGCTTTATCATTAATTCTGCTGTTAGGGCACTCTGGGCCTTCTACTCCCCGAGCAGCAGAGGGCGTCATTTGCAGTCTTGTCAGGCGTGATTTTGCATGGCATATTAAACTCATCATATCACACAGAAAGTTGCACTTTATAAAGAAAATAGCTTGACGTATTCACAGCCGACATTATTACTAGCTCATATATCTATGTCCTTTTTTCTCATTTTCACCGTTAACCCATGTTGGCTCCGGATCTTCCTCCCAGCATGCCTTGGCCCTCTCTAATACATTTACTGGCAATGAATTTTTCTGGCTTGTCATCTCCTTACCAACACTCTCGGATACTGTCGGTAGCGGTGGGAATATTGGAATCATTAAATGTTTCTTTTCAGATAGGAAGATTGGCTGACCCTCTGGTGTTTGACAACGTCTGAAAAATTTCAGCATGAACAAAAAAGCCTGCTGCCGGCATCATTTGTGCCACCCGGAAAAAAAAATGTATTATTCAGCTGCTAGCTGATGGAGTCCTGGCAATTATCCCATACGTCTTTTTTGAATAATAAACTCTTTGATATGCATAGCGGACTGTCCTGCTGATTCTACAATATTAGAAACAGTTCCAGTTCATCCCATTTAAAGAGGCATTGGCATCTGATTAAGAAAAATGAAAAGTTCAGTAATCATTTCTTTTTTCTTCTTTTTTTTTTCAAACCTGCCAAGTTAAAAACGTGATTTACCCTTTGAACAGAGTTGAAAAGCCCAATTTTTTTTCCAGTGGCGGGCCTAGCTACCTTACAAAGTGCTGACTTTTTATTCATTGAACAATTTGAATAAGGGATCCAGCAATGCAGTTTAATATAACAGTCATTTTGTTTTGTAAAGACAGTGATATAATCTGCTGTGATTATTGATAATTGCTGTTAAAAGATAGGTATAATGTCCTCTTGATGAGTGAATAGTTTGGTTATTATTTTAAAGTTGAACTCAAGGCAGATGAAGAGGAAACATGTTTATTCAACTACATCATTAACCTCTTGCCTCTCATGTAACGAATATGTGCGGCTGCAAAGAGGGTGTCCTTTAATACCCACAAGCCGGACTTATGCATACATGGACGACTCAAGGTTTTCATGCTGCGAAAATCCAGCATCAAATAAACGTCACCCAATGTGTTTGGGAAAGGTCTGTCACAACTGTGCACCTCCACCAATCTAAACACTCACCAGATGGCAAACAATGATATACCTTAGACCATTACTCTGAAGCGAAGTCATCCTGCTCTGGTGTATAGATTGAATGATGGTCTCCAGTGGGGTCAAGCAATAAAAAGCCACCGCTCCTACCACAAGCATCCATAGGCACTAGGCGGGTCCCTTGAGAACATGCATGAAACGCGTCCAGAGGGGCCTATATGCTGACGTCATTGCCGCTGCATCCCCGTGGTGGGAGCGGTGGCTTTCTATTGCTTGACCCCACTGGAGACCATCATTCAATCAATACACCAGAGCAGGATGACTCTTTTCTTCAAAATAACGGTCTAAGGCATGGGTGCTCAACCTGTGGCCCCCCAGCTGTTGCGAAACTACAAGTCCCATCATGCCTCTGCCTTTGGGAGTCATGTGTCAGGGCTGAGCTCTCAGCCCTTTCTTCTGTGCTCAGGTTGCTCAGCTGTCGGTCAATTGCCAGAACTCATCATTCCACAGTGGCTCACCTGTTGATCATCTTCTGCTCGTCATTCAAGCCCACAGCCAGCCCCTCCTGGCTATTTAAACTGCCAGGTTCATTTCATTAATTGCCTTTTACTTGGTCAAACATATCTAGAGACTCTCTGCTGTGTTTCTGTTGAAGATTTGCCTGACTGATGTCCCTTCTGGTTCCTGATCCTGTCTGCTGCCTCTGACTATGCTGATCTCTGGCTCCCCAATTTCCTGGCTTGTTCTGACTACCCAATTTGGCTACCGAACCCTGGCTATGTTTTGACTATGTTTACCAGTACCATTGTTACCATTTTATTAAAAGGTGTGATTTTTACTGCATTTTCTGTCTGTCTGTTTCATGGTTCCTGAGAGTAGGTGAAGGTCATGAATTCAGAAGATGCAGGCAATCCACCTAGTGGTAATATTTTTTCCAGGTAGAATGAGCAGGATCACCACATGGATCAGTTTGCCATATTGTTACAGACGCTCCAGATTTGCACTGGTCACCTGGATCCTCCCACTGTGGCTGTTTCAGTACAACCTTGTGGTAGGCCATCCCTGCTGCTGCTCCAGTCTCTGTGCAGGCACCCGCCTCGAATATTACCTCTGTAAGAGGTATGTCTGGTTCTGCTCCGCTTCCCCAGCGATTTGGGGGTGATCCAGTTCAATGCAAAGGGTTTCTGAACCAGGTGGGTATATACTTTGAGATGCTGCCCCAGGCATTCCCCATGGACAGAAGCAAAGTAGGCTTCATCATTTCTTTGATTTCTGATAGAGCCTTGGCCTTGGCAAACCCTTTATGGGGGATGCAAAAACCCATTGTCCTGAGTTACTCAGAGTTTGTGGTTTCCTTTAAAAAGGTATTTAACATCCCCGCACGCTAGCACGCTACACTTCTCCTGCCAAGAGCCTTATGTCCATCAAACAAAGTATGAGAACTGTTGTCCATTATGCCATTGAATTCCATACTCTGGCAGCAGAGGTCGCTTGGAACAATGAGGCCCTCGTGGCTGCTTTTTCTTAAGGTCTCTCAGATGACATCAAAGATGAGATAGCAGCCTAAGACATACCTACAGATCTGGAGAAGTTGATCACGTTTGCCATTTTCATTGACTCCAGACTCAGAGAGAGACCTCCCATTAAGGAGCACTTGCGGAAGCCTCCTGTATGTTTGGCTCCGAGCTTTGCAGTCCCACCCTTGCCTCCCTCACCTTCCATCCTGGTACAGAATCTGCCAGTGAAGTAGAATGCATGCACTTGGGCTTAACACGTCTCTCTGAAGATAAGAGGGCCTTAAGGAGGGAGAGATTGTGCCTTTATTGTGGCCAGGCAGGTCACTTTTTGAAGTCTTGTTTTACCCATCCAGGGAGACGTTTGCAATTGAGGTCCTGTAGGGGACAGACCCTAGGTGGCGTTGTTACATCCCCAGTTACCTTGAAGGATAATCCTCTAGTTTTGGTTACCCTTTCATGGTTTGAGTCGTCCATCAATACACAGGCTCTAATCGACTCTGGGGCTGCAGGCCTGTTCATAGACAGTGCTCGATTCCGCTGCAGCTTCATGCCATTCCACTTGCCATTGAGGCTATTGATGGGAGACCTCTACAGCCTGTCCACGTGACTCATGAGACTGCTCTGTTGACTATGGCCATAGGGGCTCTTCACCATGAGATAATCCAATTTCAAGTCATTACCTTTCCTCATTATCCGGTAGTTATTGGTTATCCTTGGTTACAGAGGCACAACCCCTCTTTTGATTGGCTTTGTGCTGAGGTTCTTTCCTGGTCGCCACAATGCAGTAAGACATGTTTTCGGAAAATGGTTAAGGTCTTGCGCACCTCTTCCCTCTCCTCCTTGCCACAGGAGTATTGAAAATTCAGCGAAGTCCTTGACAAGGGTCCAGCCGGTATTTTGCCTTCACACCAGTCGTATGATTGCACAATTGACCTTCAACCTGGTTCTATGCCTCCCCGTGGCCGGATTTACCCTTTGTCTGTCTCGGAGAATAAAGCTATGGAGGACTATGTTGCTGACGCACTTTCTCAAGGGTTCATCCTCAAATCCTCATATCCTGCTGGTGCTGGTTTCTTCTTTGTGTAGCACCCTGGAGTTTAGGCAGAGATGCTGCTCACAAATTTACTTGCCAGGAGTAGGTACCTTGGTTGATCGTTAGAGATCTATTGATTCCTCCCTAAGTTTGGCCTGGTTGCACTTGTCTCTACTACCACTAGGTGGCCGGGTACTTGGTGGTGCTAGATATGAGAAGAGCAATGCAAGGACAAGTTATGGATATGTAGGTATCTCAGCCAATGGGCAAGGCTTTCTTTGAATCCCATGGCCTGCTGGTAGCGCCTATATATTTGGGTGAAGTCAGGTGATCTATGTCCTGTGCCAACTGGACAGCTGTCTGGGTGGATGTGTGTTGTGTTGCTCCGGGTTGCTAGGCCAGAGATTGGGCCTGTCCCTGGGGCATCTTGCTGCTAGGCTGCCTGAGGACCTATACAAAAGTAAGAGAGAAGCGAAAAGGTTGGGATTGCGGCTTGCAGTCCAATCAGAAGTGATGGTTCTGCCGGCTGGAGAACCTGTCAGTGGTTGGAGGTAGAGGGGAAACTGTCCCCAGTAAGGGATCATCCACGTTATTACCAGGGACCACAGTGAGTAACTGAAGCAAGTTCCCGAAGCAGTATTCTCACCAAATGGGCACGGTGGAGAATCGGAAAACTTCAGGCGGTGATCAAGTTAGGGACCCAGCCAGCAGAGGTGACGCTTGCAGAGCAGACTTGGGTGCCAAGCCAGGGACCGAGCAGGCCAATGGGATGAAGCTTGAGAAGTATCTGTGAGTGCCAAGCTAGGGACCCAGCAGAGAGGTGGGGGTGATGCTTGAGGAAGACCCCAATGTGAAGACTGGATATGCTCAAGGGATTTAGTGGCAGTTAATAAGAGGGTCTAGTGAGAGACCAGGAGCTCAGTGGGCTGAAGAACTACAAGGAGAAGTTGTAGTGAAGGTGAAAGAACTGTTATGCTTTGTGTTAGGAACTGTTAAAGACTGTTGTCAAAGGAGACAGCATTCCTGCACGTGCAGATGTAGCGTCTTGCTGGAGGCCTTTCCCTGCACAACTGTCCTCCATGTGAAGTCTCGGAGTCTGCTTTTTGAACTTGCAACTACTTAAGGGTCTCCTGGCCATAACCCTCTTTCCCCCATACAAGTTTGTAAGAGAAAAAAAAACATCTCTTTTGCATTCAAGAAGTGTTTGGCTCCCAATAACGTTATCCACCATGCACCCACTATGCCTCACAACCCACCATATACAGAAGGATGTCAGCCATCTATGAATGATAACACAAAACATTTCTTTTACTCATGGTTAGTGTTTAGTTGAAGCCATTTATTATCAATCAACTGTGTTAACTCTTTTTAAATCATAACGACAACAGAAACTACCCAAACGGCCCTGATCAAAAGTTTACATACCCTGGTGATTTTGGCCTGATAACATGCACACAAATTAACATAAATGGGTTTGAATGGCTATGAAAGGTAACCATCCTCACCTGTGATCTGTTTTCTTGTAATTAGTTTGTGTGTATAAAAGGTCAATGAGTTTCTGGACTCCTGACAGACCCTTACATCTTTCATCCAGTGCTGCACTGAAGTTTCTGGATTCTGAGTCATGAGGGAAAGCAAAAGAATTGTCAAAGGATCTGCGGGAAAAGGTAATTGAATTGTATAAAACAGGAAAGGGATATAAAAAGATATCCAAGGATTTGAGAATGCCAATCAGCAGTGTTCAAACTCTAATCAAGAAGTGGAAAATGAGGGGTTCTGTTGAAACCAAACCACGGTCAGGTAGACCAACTAAAATTTCAGCCAAAACAGCCAGGAAAATTGTTCGGAATGAAAAACCCACAAATAACTTCAGGTGAAATACAGGACTCTCTGAAAACATGTGGTGTGGCTGTTTCAAGATGCACAATAAGGAGGCACTTGATGAAAGATGGGCTGCATGGTCGAGTTGCCAAATGAAAGCCATTACTACACAAATGCCACAAAGTATCCCGCTTACAATACGCCATACAGCACAGAGACAAACCTTAAACCTTCTGGCACAAAATCATTTTTAGTGATGAGACCAAAATTTAGCTTTTTGGCCACAACCATAAGCCCAGGTTCACACTGAGCTGCGGGAATGAAGCCGTGGGAGTTCAGCTGAACTCCCACGGTTTCACTACTGCATGTCAGTCCAGATTTCCGCCGCGATTTCAGAGACATCTGAAAAGGTTTCTGCACAGATGTCAAAGTAAATCACAGCCTGAAATTGCAAAAAGTAGTACGACACAACTTTTTAAAACCGCAAATGCAGCGTCGCACCGATTAGGACGGTGCCATTGCTGGCAATTGCCGCTGATTTGACATGCGATTTGACATGTCAAATCACATGTCAAATCGTACCAATGTGAACCAGGGCTAAACGCTACATTTGCAGAGGAGTCAACAAGGCCTATGATGAAAGGTACACCATTCCTACTGTGAAACAAGGAGGTGGATCGCTGATGTTTTGGGGATGTGTGAGCTACAAAGGCACAGGAAATTTGGTCAAGATTGATGGCAAGATGAATGCAGTATGTTTTAAAAAATACTGGTGGAACATTTGCATTCATTAGCCAGGAAGCTGCACATGGGACGTACTTGGACATTTGAACATGAAAATGATCCAAAACACAAGGCCAAGTCGACCTGTTATTGGCTACAGCAGAATAAAGTGAAGGTTCTGGAGTGGCCATCTCAGTCGCCTGACCCGAATATCATTGAGCCACTCTGGGGAGATCTCAAACCTGCAGTTCATGCAAGACAGCCCAAGAATTTAAAGGAGCTGGAGGCTTTTTGCCAAGAGGAATAGGCAACTTTACCATCTGAGAAGATAAAGAGCCTCATCCACAAATACCATAAAAGACTTCAAGCTGTCATTGATGTTAAAGGGGGCAATACATGGTATTAAGAACTGGGGTATGTAAACTTTTGACCTTTTATACACACACACACACACACACTAATTACAAGAAAACAGATCACAGGTGAGGATGGTTACCTTTCATAGCCATTCAAACCCGTTTATGTTGATTTGTGTGCATGTTATCAGGCCAAAATCACCAGGGTATGTAAACTTTTGATCAGGGCCGTTTGGGTAGTTTCAGTTTTTATTATGATTTAAAAAGAGTAAACACAGTTGACTGATAATAAATGGCTTCAGCAAAACACTAACCATGAGTGAAAGAAAAGTTTTTGTGTTATCATTTATATTCTCTGAAAAATGAACAAGAAATCATAAATTCTGCAGGGTATGTAAACTTATGAGCACAACTGTATACAACTGTCCATTCAAATCACACCTGAAATCGGCAAAAATAGTGCAATTGGTGTGGCACCGCAAAGCCAACGCTGCACCGATTTCAACAGTTCCATTGCCGACAATAGGATGCGACTTGCCATGCGATTTCAAATCGCATTACAAGTTGCACCGGTGTGAACGGGTGCTTAACCACTAGCCGACCAGCGCCCGACGATGTATGTCGGCACAATGGCATGGCTGGGCAAATGGGTGTTCAGGTACGTCCCCTTTAAATAGCAGCATTGTGGGCACATGCGCACACCCGCCGCGTACTCCGTGACTGTGCCCGCGGGTCCCGTGGACTCGATGTCCGCCAGCACCCGCGATCGTGTAAACAAGGCATTTCCCCGTTCTGCCTAGTGACATGACAGAGATTTACTGCTCCCTGTCATCGAGAGCAGTGATCGCTGTCATGTCAGTGGTAGCCCATCCCCCCACAGTTAGAATCACTCCCTAGGACACACTTAACCCCTTGATCGCCCCCCTAGTGTTAACCCCTTCCCTGCCAGTGTCATTTACACAGTAATCAGTGCATTTTTATAGCACTGATCGGTGTATAAATGACATTGGTCCCAAAATGGTGTCAAAAGTGTCTGATGTCGCAGTCACGATAAAAATCACAGATCGCCGCCATTACTAATTAAAAAAAAATAATAATAAAAATGCCATAAATCTATCCCCTATTTTGTAGACGCTATAACTTTTTCACAAACCAATCAATATACGCTTATTGCAATTTTTTTTTACCAAAAATATGTATAAGAATACATGTCAGCCTAAACTGAGAAAGAAATTTGTTTTTTTATATATTTTTGGGGGTATTTATTATAGCAAATAGTAAAAAATATTGCTTTTTTTTTTCAAATTGTCGCTCTTTTTTTGTTTATAGTGCAAAAAAATTAAAAACGCAGAGGTGATCAAATACCACCAAAAGAAAGCTCTATTTGTGGGAAAAAAAGGACGTCTATTTTGTTTGGGTGCAACGTCACACGACCAGGCAATTGTCAGTTAAAGTGACGCAGTGCCGAATCGCAAAAAGAGCTCTGGACAGGATGGGGGTAAATCCTTCCGGGCCTGAAGTGGTTAATCCTTTCCTATGTTCCAGTTTAAGCTGATGCCATGATCGCTGCCCCAGGTTTCCTGTTTCAAGGTAGCTCCTTTCTCTTGCAGCGTCCTGTGGATTCATCCTTACATGCAGGGACTGGATGTCTCTCTACACTGTGTGCATCAATAGAAACAGAACACCCTGTAGCCTAGGATAGCAAGGCACCTTCCTCTCCCTCCCTCCTTCCTTCTCCAAACTAGCAGACTGGAGACTGCACTATCCACTGCAAACTCTTTCCACTGAAAAACAGAAGTTCAGGGACGCAGCATTGAGAGAGCTGGAGCCAGCAGCATTAAAAATTGTAAACTGTAAAAGCTGGGGTAGAAATTTTAACACATTTTGTGTATTTTTGATTGTAACCCTTTCGTGACCGCGTTATGGCTGAATGATAGCAACAACAAGGCTGTCATATGACGTCCTCCCGTGCTCGCGCTGCCTGTGCACCCCCTGCGGCATGCATCGACAGTGATTTATGATCGATGCGTTCTTTGGATGCAGCTGATCACAGATCGAGGTAAAGAGCCAATCATGGCATCTCTTTACCACGTGATCAGTTGTGTTAAATCACAGCTGATCACAGATGTAAACAGGATTTGCCAGTTATCAGCAATTCTCAGGCCGAGAGGAGAGCTGAAAACCAGCAAATCCACATAGGGGACATCTGCACTGACAATCAGGGCACTGCACTGATCATCAGTGTCCTGATGATCAGTGCATCCCCAACAGTGCCCTGCAGTGCTGCCAATCTGTGCCTACCAGTACTGCCAATCAGTGGCCATCAGTGATGCCTGCCAGGGTCAATCAGTGCCGCCTGTCAGTGCCCCTTAGTGCCACATATCAGTGCCCATCAGTGCTGCCTGTCAGTGCCACCTATCAGTGTCGCCCATCAGTGCTGCCTATCAGTGCCCATTAATGCAGCCTCATCAGTGCGTCCTTATCAGTACCGCCTATCAGTGTCTATCAGAGCACCCTATCAGTGCCCATCAGTGCAGTCTCATCAACGCACACCAGTGAAGGAGAAAAATTACTTATTTACAAAAAATTTTAAGAGAAACTAAGAAAAACTTTTTTTTTTTCAAAATTTTCAGTCTTTTTTGGTTTGTTTAGCAAAAAATAAAGACCCCAGTGGTGATTAAATACCATCAAAAGAAAGCTCTGTCTCAAAAAAAATGATAAAAATGTTTAGGTACAGTGTTGCATGACCGCGCAATTGTCATTCAAAGGGCGACAGCAGTGAAAGCTGAAAATTGGCCTAGGCAGGAAGAGGGTGAAAGTGCCCAGTAGGCAAGTGGTTAATATTATTTTACCTATCCCAGATGCTGCAGTTAAATCTTGCAAATACAGATCTTAAATAAAAATTGCTCATTTCTAATTCAATTAAAATTAATTTTTATGCTTCATCTGCACACCTACATTTTTCCCAAACACACAAAAGCTAAATTCAATGTTTCTCTGTGCTAATTTCTTATAGTTCAATAGTCAATTAAAAAGACTGAAAAACTGCAGCGACTGTAAAGATAAAAAAAAAAAAAAACGTTACATAACACTTTGTAATTTGGAACTTTTGTGGATCAAACTGTTAAGGCAGAAGAAAGAAATAAATGAACTCAGGAGGAAATACAATTACCTTTCACATGACGGTCTAAATAGGCTTGAAATAATTGCACAGAAAAGTAGCGACTTCTTTTTTAGATCTCTTCTTATGTGAATATTTAAATTTGCCAAGAATCGCAGAAGGCACAGCGGTTATGTTAAATAATGAAGAGGGGCCTATTTGTCAAAGTCCGAGGATGCATTCATCAGAGAAAAAGTGAGTTTAAGGTACTTAAGCATTACCGTTATTTATTAAAGTCTTTGCATGGCTACAGGAGAAAATAGGTCAAAGTAATAAGGCGGGATGTACCCAAATTAGACTGTATTTTCTGCAGCTCTGTGTATGCAAAAAATGTAATTCATTTTTACCACCATGTAAACCTCATAAAGGATGAAGCTTTCAAGCAGAATGTTAAAGAAACACTTTGCAAGAGCGTGAAATGTGTTGAACTCTGGTGAACTCTTTACAAACGCTGGCAGTTCAGCGGGAGAAAAATCCGCAGTTCCCTGAATGTGTTTTTTCCAAAGCCTTAGAAATGTAAAGGGTGGCTTCACAGTGCATACACAGTGTGTATACTTTTCGGAAGATTATCAAAATAGAATATTTTGAAAATTAAAGTGCATGTTGTTAAAGTTTAAGTTTAGTTAAAGCGATATTCAAGTATAATTTCACCCAAAAGTGGAACTTCCACTTAGGCCCCCCCCCCCCTCCGGTGCACATTTGGCACCTTTCAGGGGGGGAGGGGGGGAACGGGTACCTGTTTTTAACAGGTAACCTTCTCCACTTCTGGGAAAAAAATTGCGCCACGGCGCTGTCCCTCGGAAGTTCTGCCCCCTCCTCCTTCCTCCATGTAGGGCCAGTTAGAAAGCGCAGCGCACTTCGCGCATTCGCAGTAGGGAACCGGCTGTGAAACCAAAAGGCTTCACTGCTTGTTTCCCTTACCTTGAATGGCAACACCCGTCAGTCGACCCGAAAATCAGCTTCAGGTGCCCACATCGCGGGAACCCTGGACAGGTAAAGCCCCGTACACACGATCTGACTTTCCGTTGGGAAATGTGTGATGACAGGCTGTTGTCGGTAAATCCGACCGTGTGTATGCTCCATTGGACAATTGTTGTTGGACTTTCTGCCAACAAATGTGGGCTAGCAGGTTTTCAGATTTTCCGCGGACAAATGTGTGTTGTCGGATTTTCCGAGCGTGTGTACACAAGTCCATCGGACAAAAGTCCAAAGTACAAACACACATGCTCGGAAGCAAGGACGAGCCAGAAGCTAAACTAGCGTTCGTAATGGAGAATTGACATTCGTAACGTGGCAGATTATGAAATCCTGAAATGCAGCCCACAATTCTCTTCTTCTTTAATGGGATAATAATGAAGCTGCTTTGCTGGTGATAATGATGGAGTTATTGCAAACACATTTTCAAAGGCTTTTTTTTTTCTAGTGATATCAAGAATAATATTATTATGCTTTTTTTTTTTTTTTTATTTGGGCAAGTTACCACAACACCATTATCCCGTAGTTTTTAAGAACAAAGATACAACTATGTTGGTGTCCCTTGTCAATTTTACATTGTATTTTTTTATAGGTAACTGCCTACTCCCAAACTAGGGATGAGCCGAACACCCCCCGGTTCGGTTCGCACCAGAACCCGCGAACGGACCGAAAGTTCGCACGAACGTTAGAACCCCATTGACGTCTATGGGACTCGAACGTTCGAAATCAAAAGTGCTCATTTTAAAGGCTAATTTGCATGGTATTGTCCTAAAAAGGGTTTGGGGACCCGGGTCCTACCCCAGGGGACATGTATCAATGCAAAAAAAACTTTTAAAAACGGCCGTTTTTTCGGGAGCAGTGATTTTAATGATGCTTAAAGTAAAAAAAAAAAAGTGAAATATTCCTTTAAATATCGTACCTGGGGGGTGTCTATAGTATGCCTGTAAAGTGACGCGTGTTTCCCATGTTTAGAACAGTCCCTGCACCAAATGTCATTTTTAAAGGAAAAAATCTCATTTAAAACTGCTTGCGGGTTTAATGTCATGTCGGGTCATGGCAATATGGATGAAAATCAGTGAGACAAACGGCATGGGTACCCCCCAGTCCATTACCAGGCCCTTTGGGTCTTGTATGGATATTAAGGGGAACCCCGCACCCAAATTAAAATAAGGAAAGGTGTGGGGCCACCAGGCCCTATATACTCTGAACAGCAGTATACAGGCGGTGCAAACAAGACAGGGACTGTAGGTTTGTTGTTAAGTAGAATCTGTTTGTAATTTTGAACATTTTTAACGTGTTTAGCTCCAGCCAAAAAATCTTTTCTAAGCTTTTTGGAAAACATAGGGAAGGGTTATCACCCCTGTGACATTTGTTTTGCTGTCTTTCCTCCTCTTCAGAAGATTTCACCTCACTTTTTTGTCCCAATGAAAAATGTTTTTTGAAAATTTGGGTTTTTTTGTGGAACAAGGATTGGAAAGCATCAGTGGAAAGGAGAAATTGTTTTCCCATATTAACTCTTACAGGAGAGAATTTCCCTTCCTAGGGGTAGATTTCATCTCACTTCCTGTTGTCTCCTTCCGTTTGCAAGTAGGAGTCGTTTGTAAGTTAGATGTTTGAAAGTAGGGTCCTGCCCTATATACTCAGCAGAAATTTGGGCCTTAGGTGTTGCTGTGGCCACAACACTGTAAGCCCTCACAGGGCCCTGCTGTGAAATATTAGATCAAGAATTGTAATTACATGCCCCTGTTGAACAGGAGCTGAAAAATTAGGCCTTAGGCACTGGTGCTGGTGCCACAACACTGCAACCCCTCACAGACACTCTAGTTGGAACGCAGGAACGAGCCCTGCTGCAAATTATTGCTTCAAAAATTGTAATTACACGCCCCTGTTAGACAGGGGCAGAAAAATTGGGCCTTAGGCACTGGTGCTGGTGCCACAACACTGCAACCCCTCACAGACACTCTAGTTGGAACGCAGGAACGAGCCCTGCTGCAAAGTATTGCATCAAAAATTGTAATTACACGCCCCTGTTAGACAGGGGCAGAAAAATTGGGCCTTAGGCACTGGTGCTGGTGCCACAACACTGCAACCCCTCACAGACACTCTAGTTGGAACGCAGGAACGAGCCCTGCTGCAAAGTATTGCATCAAAAATTGTAATTACACGCCCCTGTTAGACAGGGGCAGAAAAATTGGGCCCTAGGCACTGGTGCTGGTGCCACAACACTGCAACCCCTCACAGACACTCTAGTTGGAATGCAGGAACGAGCCCTGCTGCAAAGTATTACATCAAAAATTGTAATTACACGCCCCTGTTAAACAGGGGCTGAAAAATTGTGCCTTAGGCACTGGTGGTGGCGCCCAGAACCAAAAATGTTCTTACAAGCTATCAGCGTGATGATTGAGGAGGAAGAGGATAATTACTCAGGGATAGTCACTCAGCATCAGCATAGGCAGTCTTTGAAGGGATCTGAGATTTCAAAAAAAATTATTCGGTTACATCAGCATCAGGTGCTTGGTAGCTGGTGGTGATCCAAGACTCATTCATTTTTATGAAGGTCAGCCGATCGACCGAGTCGGTGGACAGACGCACCCTGTGATCGGTTACCACGCCTCCAGCAGCACTGAATGTGCGTTCCGAAAGAACGCTGGATGCAGGACAGGCCAGTAGCTCAATTGCATACTGTGCAAGCTCTGGCCAGTGATCCATCCTCAAGACCCAGTAACCCAGAGGATTTTCGGTGGGAAAGGTGTCCAAGTCTGATCTTGCCCCTAGGTATTCCTGCACCATGTAAAACAGACGCTGGCGATGGTTGCTGGAACCGATCATACCTTGGGGCTGCGGACCAAAAAATTGTCTGAACGCATCGGTCAGACGGCCACCTTCTCCACCGCTCCTTCTTTGACTGACCGAAGCCTCAGCAACACGTTGTCCAGAAACAGGAGTTTGTAACCTCCCAGTCTCTGGGAACGCGTTGCACAGACCTTTCTGCAAGGCCTCCCGAAGATGTTTCATCCTCTGCTCCCTCTGCGATGGCAAGATAAGGTCCGCAACCTTACCCTTGTAACGTGGATCAAGGAGGGTTGCCAGCCAGTATTGGTCCTTCTCCTTGATACCACGAATACGAGGATCCTTACGCAGGCTTTGCAGGATCAGGGAGGCCATGCAGCGTAGGTTTGCTGAGGCATTCGGTCCGGAGTCCTCTGGGTCACTAAGAACGACATGGTCCGCAGCCACCTCCTCCCAGCCACGTACAAGTCCATGTGTTTCTTGGGACTGATCCCTTAAAGACTGCTGCTGATGCTGAGTGCCAGGCTCCACCTCCATACTGACACAATCTTCCTCCTCCTCCTCTTCCTCCTCGTCCTCTTCCTGTGTGATCGGCGGGCACGCAGGAACACTGTCTGGATAAAGGGGGCCTTGAGAGCTAAGGAAGTCCTCCTCTTCCTGCCTCTGTTCTGCCTCAAGTGCCCTGTCCATTATTCCACGCAGCGTGTGCTCCAACAGGTGGACAAGGGGGACAGTGTCACTGATGCATGCACTGTCACTGCTCACCATCCTCGTGGCCTCCTCGAATGGTGACAGGACAGTGCATGCATCCCTGATCATGGCCCACTGGCGTGGGGAAAAAAAACCAAGCTCCCCTGACCCTGTCCTGGTGCCATAGTCGCACAGGTACTCATTGATGGCCCTCTGCTGCGTGTGCAGCCGCTGCAGCATGGCCAACGTTGAGTTCCACCTGGTGGGCATGTCACAGATTAGGCGGTTCTTGGGCAGGTTAAACTCCTTTTGGAGGTCCGTCAGCCGAGCACTGGCATTATATGACCGGCGGAAATGCACACAGACTTTCCTGGCCTGCCTCAGGACATCCTGTAAGCCCGGGTACCTGCCCAAGAACCGCTGCACCACCAAGTTAAGGACGTGAGCCAAACAGGGCACATGGGTCATTTGTCCCTGTCGGAGGGCAGAGAGGAGGTTGGTGCCATTGTCGCAAACCACCATTCCTGCCTTAAGTTGGCGTGGCGTCAACCACCTCTGAACCTGCCCCTGCAGAGCTGACAGAACCTCTGCCCCAGTGTGGCTCCTGTCCCCCAAGCACACCAGCTCAAGCACCGCATGGCATCTTTTGGCCTGCGTACTTGCGTAGCCCCTTGAACGCCTACGGAGCACCGCTGGTTCCGAGGAAGAGGCCATGGAGGAAGAAGAAGAGGAGGGGGTGGAGGAGAGAGGTGTGTCACAATCAGCATTTTGGAGGCGTGGTGGCAGAACAACCTCCAACACTACTGCACCTTGTCCTGCATCCTTCCCAGCTGCCAGCAGAGTCACCCAATGCGCCGTGAAACTTAGGTAACGTCCCTGTCCATGCCTGCTGGACCATGAGTCAGCGGTAATATGCACCTTACCGCTGACCGCCCTGTCCAGCGAGGCATGGACATTGCCTTCCACATGCCGGTAGAGAGCCGGAATCGCCTTCCGTGAGAAAAAGTGGCGTTTGGGTACCTGCCACTGAGGAACCGCACATTCCACAAACTCACGGAAGGGGGCAGAGTCTACCAACTGAAAAGGCAGCAGTTGAAGTGCTAGCAATTTTGCCAAGCTAGCATTCAACCGCTGGGCATGTGGATGGCTGGGAGCAAACTTCTTTCGGCGGTGCAGCAGCTGGGGCAGGGAAATTTGCCTGGTACAATCTGACGTCGGTGTACCAAAAGCAGATTGCCCACAAGTACTTGGCTGTGACACACCTAATTCTACACCTTCATTCCTCTCACTGCAGGTCTCAGAGAGGACTGAAGGTCTAGTGGGGTTGGAAATCTCAGCTGATGAGGAGCAAGGAGAGATCCTCTTTGTTCTTTGGTGTGGGTCTTTTAGATACGCTTGCCAACGAACTGCATGGCAGGTCAACATATGTCTGGTCAAGCATGTGGTACCCAAGCGGGAGATATTTTGGCCACGCGAGATACGCTTGAGACATATGTTGCAAATAGCAGCGGTGCGATCTGATGCACTCGTCTCAAAAAAGGCCCACACCAAAGAACTTTTTGAATAACGCGCAGAGACTGCAGCGCCCTGCACATGTGGAGCTTTGGGGTGTGATGCAGTCAATGTGTTGCCCTTAGGCTGGCCCCTGGAGGGCATCCTGCCTCGTTGGTGATGTGCTGCCGCCTCCTCCTCCTCCTCCTCCTCCTCCTCCTCCTCCTCCTCCTCTCTCCTATCAGGCACCCACGTTGAGTCAGTGACCTCATCATCCCCTCCCTCCTCATCACTGGAGCAAACCTGGCAGTATGCTGCAGCAGGGGGAGCATGACTGCCAGATTGCTGTCCTTCTTGGGCACCCCCTCTGTCCGCGCTCATGTTACTGCCTTCATCGAGCTCAGTATCGTCATCAGAGCCTTCCAAACGCTGGGCATCCTCCTGGAGCATGTACCCAACACTGTGGTCAAACAGTTCGAGGGAATCCTCATGAGGACATGGTGGAGCTAGGGAAGGAGTCACTGATGACATTGAGCTGAGGGAAGAGGCCGCTGCTTTGCCAGACAAAGCACCCTGGGCATGGGTGAGAGAGGATGAGGAGGATGAGGACGGCTTGGTCATCCACTCGACCAAGTCTTCCGCATGTTGCGGCTCAACATGGCCAGCTGCCGAAAAAAAGGCCAAGCGTGTCCCATGGCCACGTGCTGATGAGGATGCACCGTCTCCACGACCAGCACTAGACACAGAGCCTGCTTGCCCTCTCTTATTGGCTTGTGACTGTCTGCCTCTCCTTCTTGGCCTTCCAGACATACTAATGGCCTGTAGCTGCACTAAGCTGGGATAGAACACCTGTAATTTTCTTCAAGTAGCTTTATATACTGTAACCAGACAAGCCTGCCTGTCAGTAGGAAGATAACAGGAACGGATCTAGCTGAACACTGTGAGCAGGACGCACTGTACTAAATGTAAATAGTCTAGCTGCCTGACCGTGGTACTAATAGGATCAAATAGAACACCTGTAATTTTCTTCAGGTAGCTTTATATACTGTAACCAGACAAGCCTGCCTGTCAGTAGGAAGATAACAGGAACGGATCTAGCTGTACACTGTGAGCAGGACGCACTGTACTAAATGTAAATAGTCTAGCTGCCTGACCGTGGTACTAATAGGATCAAATAGAACACCTGTAATTTTCTTCAGGTAGCTTTATATACTGTAACCAGACAAGCCTGCCTGTCAGTAGGAAGATAACAGGAACGGATCTAGCTGTACACTGTGAGCAGGACGCACTGTACTAAATGTAAATAGTCTAGCTGCCTGACCGTGGTACTAATAGGATCAAATAGAACACCTGTAATTTTCTTCAGGTAGCTTTATATACTGTAACCAGACAAGCCTGCCTGTCAGTAGGAAGATAACAGGAACGGATCTAGCTGAACACTGTGAGCAGGACGCACTGTACTAAATGTAAATAGTCTAGCTGCCTGACCGTGGTACTAATAGGATCAAATAGAACACCTGTAATTTTCTTCAGGTAGCTTTATATACTGTAACCAGACAAGCCTGCCGGTCAGTAGGAATTTAACAGGAACGGATCTAGCTGAACACTGTGAGCAGGACGCACTGCACTAAATGTAAATAGCAGGAACGGATCTAGCTGAACACTGTGAGCAGGACGCACTGCACTAAATGTAAATAGTCTAGAAGATAACAGGAACGGATCTAGCTGAACACTGTGAGCAGGACGCACTGCATTAAATGTAAATAGTCTAGATAGAAGATAACAGGAACGGATCTAGCTAAACTGAATACAGTGTATATATATATATGCAACACCTGGGATGCATATATATACACAATACACTGTAAGTGCAGCTAACTGACTGACTGTTCTGCCTAATCTATCTAACTCAAATCAAATGACACTGTCTCTCTCTCTCTCTATCTCTCAGCACACCGGAACACACACTACACAGGGCCGCCGTGCAGGCGGCCTTATATAGTGTGGGGTGTGTACTAAATGCCCTGAGCCGTAATTGGCCAAAGCCACCCTGGCTTTGGCCAATTACAGCTCTCTCTACTGACAGCGCTGTGATTGGCCAAGCATGCGGGTCATAGTGCATGCTTGGCCAATCATCAGCCAGCAATGCACTGCGATGCCGCAGTGAATTATGGGCCGTGACGCGCCACACGAATTTAGCGCGAACGGCCCATAACGTTCGCAATTCGGCGAACGATCGAACAGCCGATGTTCGAGTCGAACATGGGTTCGACTCGAACACGAAGCTCATCCCTATCCCAAACTGTCATTTTAAGTAAAACACATAGCCAAGTATTATTCTCCACAATTTTTTTATTGTGCATTAAAAAGAAAAAGAAAAAATAGACATGCCATGTGCCAATAGAACTTAACCAAAAAGTGCATTCTATGCATCCAAAAATATAGAAAATATACCAAATCTAAAAGTGATTGTAAAGTCTTGTTTTTTTTCAATAAAAATAACAAACATGTTATACTTACCTGCTCTGTTGCAGTGGTTTTACCCGGATCCTCCTCTTCTCAGGTCCCTCTTCTGTGCTCCTCGCCTCTCCCTCCTGTTTAGTGCCCCCACAGCGAGCAGCTTGCTATGGGGGCACCCGAGCCGAAACACAGCTCCCTGTGTCCATTCAGACATGGAACTGAGGCCTGGCCCGCCCTCTTTCTCTCCTAATTGGTTGACTGACTTTGATTGACAGCAGCGGGAGCCAATGGCACCGTTGCTGTGTCTCAGCCAATCAGGAGGGAGAGTCTCAGATGGCAGAGACACTCGTGGACATCGCTGGACAGAGATGGGGCTCAGGTAAGTATTAGGGGGGGTGAGGGGGCTGCTGCACACATATAATGCATTAAGATAAAAAAACTTCTGACTTTGCAAACCCTTTAAACCCAACCAAAAATGTATTATATTGCAGCGTATCCATCATTAGATGTGGTAGCTGCATTCATTTTCTTATCTTTGTTTTTTTCCCATCTGCTGTCTCCTGGTGATCTGGCCAATAACACACCTTCTGTGTTAGTGAGACACAACTCTGGAGGAATGAGTATAGGAGGCACAGCAGACAGCAGCATTGTCAGTCTGGGGGGATGGGAGTGTTAAATGTATTTGCAGGTTTAGAACTGACAAATCAAAGCCATACTCCAGATCATACTTTAAAGTGGTTGTAAAGGTTTTTTTTTTGGTATTAAACCCTTTACGCCAACCGTACGCAACTATGGTACCCTGGTACCATTTTTTAGAGCCGGCGGTCAGCTTTCTTAGGATAACAACTGATGTGGCTAAAAAGCCACCTTCCGCATCTCTTCCGGCTTTCCCGTCCCAACGGGAGGCCCGAGCGACCAGCCGACACGTTCGCCGGCTGGCCGGAGATCCGAACGTAGCCGGAATTGGCTTTAATCGGGTCTCGAATCTAGTAACCTGGAAGTGATGTCATGACATCACTTTCGGGTAACAGAAGACTTAAAGGCGCCAAATTAAAAAAAATTAACAGTATTCAAAACAGTCAAACTTGGCATTTTGAATGCTTTTAAGCGCAAAGGAGGGATTTGGAGTCTTGTATTACTGTCACAATGGATGTGTACATTTTGTCTGACTGCAATAAAAGTGATCAGAATTTTTTTTTTCAAAGGGACAGTGTAAAAATTTTAAAAAAATAAGAAAATAAATAAGAAAAAAAAATTAAAAATTTATAAGGCCCCCTCATACGTAAATTGCGACCACAAATATAAACAATGTTCAAACCACACATGTGAGGTATCGTCACAATTGTTAGAGCGAGAACAATAATTTTAGCACAAGACCCCCTCTGTAACTCTAAACTGGTAACCTGTAGAAGTTTTCAAAGCAGCGCCTATGGAGATTTTTAAGTACTGTAGTTTATCACCATTCCACGAGTGTGCGTAATTTTAAAGCATAACATGTGAGGTATCTATTTACTCAGCATAACATCATCTTTCACATTATGCAAAAAAATTGGGCTAACTTTACTGTTTTGTTTTGTTTTTTTACTTTATAAAAGTGTATTATTTCCGAAAAAATTGCGTTTGAAAGACCGGTGCGCAAAAACTGTGTGACATAAAATGATTGCCATTTTATTCTCTAGGGTTTCTGCTAAAAATATATATATAATGTTTGGGGGTTCTATGTAATTTTCTATCAAAAAATACATATTTTAACTTGTAAGCAACAAATGTCAGAAAAAAGGCTTAGGCGTGAAGGGGATAAGATAACAGACATGTTATACTTATCTGCTTTGTGCAATGCTTTTGCACAGAGCAGCCCCTATCCTCTTCATTGGGCGCTCCTGGCTCCTCCTCTTCATTGGGTGCCCCCCCCAGCAAGCCACTTTCCATGAGGGTGCCTTTGCGGGCTCACTTCCTAGTCCCGATGCTGCGTCCATTGACAACAGACAGCGGGACTGCCCCCCCCACTCCTGTGTCACAGGATTTGATTGACAGCAGTGGGAGCCAATAATAAAAATCTCAAATTTTGGGTTGACAACAGAACACTAAAAGAGGTGGGGACACTAGTTCTGGTGACACATCAGGATTCCATTGCTTTGGAGGGATTTCCTCTCACTTCCTTTTGGCTATAGGATAGAAAGGGAAGGAAAATCTAATTTGTGTAAAGCTACAGAAATTTTGAATGCTTAAAGCGTTTGTTACCCCAACACTTCATATTCCTGATATGTGCCTGCTGTACCATGTACTTGTATGAAAAAAGTATCCTGTTCTCTTTGTATTACTTCCTTTATTTGAAACTTCTGGTGTTCCTGCTAGTCCCCTTGCTTTCCTATTAAAAATGGACCACACTAAGCAGGAGAGCACACAGTGGTCAGTTTTCTAGCTATGCTGGGAACTCAGTGTGCTCCTCCTCCAATGATCAGATTTGTCCTGACATGCCCAGGACAGTGCTATACAGCCATTCACTGGGAAGCTCAGTGTGCTGCTGCGTCTCCTCCACCAGCTCTTATGCAACTGAGAACAGAGGGAATGTGATCACAAAAAAAGGTATTCATAATGTTTTTTATATCTATACAAAAATGTTTCGCCTTTAATTTCTATTTTAAACTGAATGGGTTGTTTTACAAGGTGATCGTTTACAATTACTTTAACGCATATGCTTCTCAGCAGTCAAGCCTTCTGGCAAATACCACAACTACCAGATTGCCAGAGCATCATCATATATGTATTTAACCAGCCTCAGTAAAAAAAAAAAAAAAAAAATCAAACCATTCTCTCAAAGAATAAATATTTTCCAGTGCTGATGGGGTTGTTATTTTTCAGAATGTTCCTGCAAGGCAAGCTCTAAAGAAATGAGGATGCATCTCCACTTATTCTAGAACAGTGAGCAGCGTTTGACAGTATGGGTGTACACATTCACACAGTGGAATTAATTTAAATGGAGCTGTCCAAATCTGCATGATGATTTTATGCTATAAACACTCTAGATGAGAAACTTCCCCCCCAGGCAACTAAGACTTAAAAAGGAGATGTACATTAATATAAGTCATACACCACAAACTCAGCTGCAATTTATTTAGATTAACTTGGCTAACATTGATTATTTAAATGTTTATATTAATTGAATTAAAATTAAATGCAATCAGTGTAATGTTTTCTGTTATGTTATTTCTTTTATGTAGCTAATAGACCTTTGGGGTAACTATAATTATTTATGGCTGCAATGCAAATTGAATATTTATCTCTCAGCTATCTCAGGAATTATATAGGGCAGCGACCTGGAGCAAAAGCAATATAGGAAAACAAGTGTGTCTTCTTGACATCTTAAAGCCCAAATCCAGCTTCAAATTGAAAGAAACCATTACCCAACCCAGTGTTTCTCAACCTTTTTTCAGTCAAGGCACCCTTTAAAAATTATGGGCAATCTCGAGGCACCCCATTCTAAAATGTAAAAGCTATTCTAATAGTTTTACATGATGCAGCAACATCCACAAGTCCAAGTAGGACACCCAACGTTAGAGATGATTTATTCTTCTAAAGCAAATACACTTTTGAAAACTGGTTCTGATTCTTATTTCCTCAGTTTTTCTCCATCACTCAGCTAATGTGACCCCAACGTTGATAGAGAAGGGCAGTGGAGGGTCAAACAAGGATGCTATGCAGGCGACTAACATCCTCCTTATCAACTGATAACGCCATTGGTCCCTAGGATGCCGGCAGCTAGTAATGGTGCACAATGAAAACCTGTGACTTAGCGTAACTAAAGAGGCAGCCTTCATCCACACGCTGGCTTGTATACAATTTTTGGGCAATTGTTAGGCATTTTGCCAAGGCACCCTGGGTGAAAAAGGCTGGCCTAACCCTTGACAAATTGAAAAAAAGCAACTTCTCCAATACTTATCCTATCTCTGGCATCCACCTTCTTATAAGTTAAATGATGCCCAGCATCATCCAATGAGCCAAGGTATTTGCCACCCATTTTTGGTGGTGTATATGTTGTTGGAAAAACAAGAAAAAGAAAGCGCCTCTGAGTGCAGGTATTTATTGATAGCAATAAGCAAGTATTCACACTGACTTTCAAGTCAGACACTTGAAAAAGGAGCGTGCATGCCCAGTGTAAGCTTTGCGCATGCTCTGAAACGCGTTGTGTATTTGTCACGGAGGACAAGTCACCTCCGTTCGCCGGGCTGCGGGGCGCATGCGCAGGGGGTTGTTGTTGAGACGTGCACCCGTGCGCGGCCTGATGGTGCGGCGCGCGCGGGTGCACGGCGGCCCGCGTGTGCGCGCCGTCGCCCGTGGGGGTGCCCGGTAGCGCGTCACGCTGACGCGCTCACTGGGAGGTTACTTTAGACGACACCAGCACCCAGTCGGGTTGCTGGTTTGTCGTCAGCTTTCCCTGCCTGTGTTTGAACTCCTGCTTACTGTATCTTGTGAAACCGACCCTCTGCCTGAATAAACGACCTCTCTTGCTTGCTGGATACCCTGACCTTCTGCCTGGATAAACGACCACTCTTTGTCTGCTGGATACCCTGACCCTCTGCCTGGATAAACGACCACTCTTTGTTTGCTGAATACCCTGACCCTCTGCCTGAATAAACGACCACTCTCTGCTTGCTGGATACCCTGACCTTCTGCCTATTAAAGGATCACCCTAGACCTGTTGAATTTCCTGCTCTCTGCCTGTGCCTCTAACCATACTTCCCACGGGGCTGCTACCCCCTTGACCCCCTCAGTTATAAGGACTTCCTAATCATCAGTCTGATTTCTCTTAACCTTTGCCCTTTGCACCTCCAGGCACTCCTTCAGAGGACTTCCCGCCATCCAGGCCATCCTGAGTCTTCCTACAGTTTACCGGAGACCCGTGCCTCCGCGTGCTTCCGATCCCCTGTCTCACTCCCGGGGGGTTCGGGTGCGCGTGGTCGTAAGGGCAAGCCGCTCTCGGCATCTCGGCCTCGGTGAGTATTGACGTGACAGTACAAACCAGCCAGATGTCCGAGGCCGACAGAGCGCGCTCTCCCTTGGAGATCCTATGCCAACAAGTCTCCGCTTTGGCCGATTCAGTACAGAGGCTACAAGAGGGATACACACAAGTGGATTGCCGCCTCCAACAACTGACGGGGGCACTTCCCCCTGCCGCCGCAGCTCCTGCACCTAGCAATGAAGGCCCGCTTCCTCAGGCCTCTGCCAGCCCTACAGTAGTAATGGCACTTCCGGAACCTAGGGTCCCCACTCCGGAACGGTTCTCAGGGGACCGTAAGAAGTTCAGGGCTTTCAAGAATGCATGCACCCTTTACTTCGCGTTGCAACCCCGAACCTTCGCATCAGAAGTGGTCAAGGTGGGATTTGCGATTTCCTTGCTGTCAGAGGAACCTCAGGCCTGGGCACACGGCCTGATGGAGTCAGGGAGTCCGGTGCTTAATACCATTGATACATTCTTTGAAAGTATGGCTCAGCTGTATGACGATCCACAGCGTATGGCCACCGCCGAAGCTATTTTGCACCATCTAGTCCAGGGAAGGAGACCAATTGAGGATTACACGGTGGAATTCCGCAAATGGGCGGCCGACACTAACTGGAATGAGCCAGCCTTACGCTACCAGTACCGCCAAGGTCTGTCAGAGCTCCTCAAGAATGAGTTAGCCAGGATGGAGACCCCCACATCTTTGGAGGAGCTAATTCAGGCAGCTACCAAATTAGATCGGCGCTTGAGGGAACGTCGGTCAGAGCGATTCCAAAATCCTCGCCCGGCATGGGCAACTCCAAGACTCCAACCCATTCCAGTGTCTTCACCCATCACAGCTGGGTCTACTGCGCTTCCCGATTCCGAACCGATGCAGCTGGGTTTAGTACGACCACCGCTAACCTCAGAAGAGAGACAACGTAGACGGCAGTCCAACTTGTGTCTCTATTGCGGGGGTGCCGGCCACTTCCTGCGCAACTGCCCGATAAGGCCTAGTAAGTCTTTTTTACCCAAAACAATGACTTACCAAGATAACAATACCTCTAAGTCTTACGTGATGTTGTTTATCTCGTTACAGCTACCGGAAGGGGAATCCCGCCTGCCGGCGATCATTGACTCAGGCGCATGTAGCTGCTTTATGGACGCTGCCCTGGCCCGAACCTTGCATGTGCCTTTACAACCTAAAACGCAACACTTACAAGTCCACTTGGCAGATGGGTCCCTTCCCAGTTCAGGCCCAATCACCCAGGAGACTCAACCTATTCTAGCCATCACCGATTCAGGACACCAAGAACTTCTGTGCCTAGACCTTATCCACTCTCCCATGTTCCCAGTCATTCTAGGTCTGCCTTGGCTACAAGCCCATGACCCTCTTATCCAATGGAGTTCGAAGATGGTCTCATTTCCTTCCTCCTACTGTTCTCAGCACTGCCGCCCTCAGAGATCCAAGATCTGTGCTACGATCTCGGCTCCTTCGGTTGACCTCCAGCATGTCCCCCAGGAGTATCATGAGTTTCAGGAGGTCTTCAGCAAACAAATGGCCGATTGTCTTCCACCTCATCGACCATACGATTGCCCAATCGACCTATTGCCAGGATCAGAAATCCCTTTTGGGCGTATCTTTCCTCTTTCCGAAACAGAGCTGGAGGCTCTCAAACAATATATAGATGAGAACCTGAAAAAGGGGTTCATCCGTCCCTCATCTTCACCTGCCGGAGCAGGTATCTTCTTTGTTGGCAAGAAGGACGGTTCCCTTAGGCCCTGTGTGGATTACCGGCAGTTGAATAACATTACTATCAAAAATCGGTATCCGTTGCCGCTCATTCCAGAGTTATTCCAACGCTTCAGGTCAGCCAGAATCTTCTCCAAATTGGATCTCCGAGGGGCATACAATCTTATCCGAATCAGAGCTGGAGATGAGTGGAAGACAGCTTTCAGATCAAGGTTCGGACACTTCGAATACTTGGTGATGCCCTTTGGGCTCTGCAACGCTCCGGCTACGTTCCAACACCTGGTGAATGACATTTTCCGCAAATACCTAGATGACTTCCTCGTAGTCTACCTGGATGATATCTTAATTTTTTCTTCTACACTGGAACTGCACAGGGATCACGTCAAAACAGTTCTGACCATTTTGAGACAGCACAAGCTTTACCTAAAAATGGAAAAGTGCGAATTTGAAAGATCAGTTGTGCAATTTTTAGGGTTCATCATTTCGGCAAATGGAGTAGAGATGGATCCTCAAAAGATACAGGCTATTCAGGAGTGGCCAGCTCCTTCTGATAAAAAGGGGGTTCAACGCTTTATAGGGTTCGCTAACTTCTATCGGAAGTTCATCGTCGGATTCTCTACCATAGTGGCACCCATCACTCAGTTAACACGCCGGCACGGATCATTCCAGTGGTCCCAAGCAGCACAGGAAGCTTTCATGAAGCTAAAGGATCTGTTCAGTTCCGCCCCTATTCTCCGGCATCCTGATCCTTCCCATCCGTTCGTATTGGAAGTGGATGCATCAGAAATAGCCACGGGAGCAATCCTTTCTCAGAGACAAGGACCCAAGGCCATCTTACATCCAGTTGCATTTGCTTCTCGGAAACTCAATGCGGCAGAATTAAACTACGACGTAGGTGACAGGGAGCTGTTGGCCATAAAGTTTGCCCTGGAAGAATGGAGGTACTTACTTGAGGGGGCACTTCATCCAGTGATGATTTTCACAGATCATAAGAATCTTGAGTACCTCCGAACAGCAAAGCGCCTCAAACCCAGACAAGCTCGTTGGGCCCTGTTCTTTTCGCACTTCAATTTCCATATCTCCTACAGACCTGGCATAAAGAATGGAAAAGCAGACGCCCTTTCCCGGATGTTCTCAGCAGAACTCCAGACTCCAGAACCAAGTACAATTCTTGCGCCTCACAATTTTCTTGGGCTGACACAGACAGACCTGATATCTTCGATCAAGAGATCATCCAATACATGTACCGATCTGGAGGTACAATCCCTGAGGAAGGACGAAGGTCTCTTTTGGGTCCGAGGCAAAATTTTTGTGCCCCAACAAACCCGGTTAATCGCTCTCAAGATGTGTCACGACCATAAATTGGCCGGCCACTTCGGGGTTAGGAAGACAGCTGACCTGATCTCCCACTCTTTCTGGTGGCCGGGTTGGAGACGAGATTGCAGTGAATATGTGGCCTCTTGTCTCCGTTGTCAACGCAACAAGGGCCAGAACACCAGATCTTGGGGTTTACTTAAACCACTACCTATTCCAGAACGACCATGGTCCGACGTGTCTATGGATTTCATTGTGGATCTGCCAGCCTCAGAGGGCTACACTACCATTTTCGTTGTGGTCGACCGTTTGTCCAAAATGGCCCACTTCCTACCTATGATAGGTACTCCCTCCGCAGTAGAAACAGCCAACGCTTTTCTGAAAGAGGTCATAAGGCTTCACGGGGTACCAAAGAATATAGTGTCTGACAGAGGCGTGCAATTCACGTCCAAATTCTGGAAGGAACTTTGTAAGGCCCTGGATATTAAAGTATGCCTCTCATCAGCCTATCACCCTCAGAGCAATGGCCAAACGGAGAGGACAAATCAAACTTTGGAGCAGTATCTCCGTTGCTTCTGTTCAGGATCTCAGGATGATTGGGCAAAACTTCTTCCATACGCAGAATTTGCGTATAATAACTCAGTTCACGCGGCTACCAACCAAACGCCCTTTTGGGCCAACTGCGGGTTTCATCCCACGTTCCTGACTAAGGACACTCCTGAGGTAACAGTTCCTGCAGTACAGGACAGAATAATATCCTTACAAACCAACTTTCAAGAAATCCAAAACATGTTACAGAAAGCTCAAAGGGCCTACAAGGAGCAGTATGACCGAGGCAGGAAGGAGAATCCAACATTTAACATAGGGGAAGAGGTTTGGTTGTCCACCTCTAATCTCAAGCTACAGTTGCCATCCCGAAAACTAGGACCTAAATTTATTGGTCCTTTCCCTATCAAAAGGATCATCAATCCCGTGGCCATGGAGTTAGCCCTGCCTAAGACGTACAGGATCCATCCTGTCTTTCATGTATCTTTATTGAAGCCTGTTGTACCCAGTCCATTTCCAGAAAGAGGAGAGGTTCCTCCCCCACCAATCAGGGTGGACGGTGAGAACGAGTTCAAGGTGGAGGCTATCTTGGGTTGTAGAAGGAGAGGCAGACAACTACAGTACCTAATCCAATGGAAGGGATACCCACCTGAAGACAATTCATGGGAACCTGCGAAGAACCTACACGCCCCTCGCTTGATTCAAGCCTTTCATCAAGACCATCCGGAGTTGATGTCTAGCCTGGGCGTCCGGTGTCCGCCCTTAGGAGGGGGGCACTGTCACGGAGGACAAGTCACCTCCGTTCGCCGGGCTGCGGGGCGCATGCGCAGGGGGTTGTTGTTGAGACGTGCACCCGTGCGCGGCCTGATGGTGCGGCGCGCGGGTGCACGGCGGCCCGCGTGTGCGCGCCGTCGCCCGTGCGGGTGCCCGGTAGCGCGTCACGCTGACGCGCTCACTGGGAGGTTACTTTAGACGACACCAGCACCCAGTCGGGTTGCTGGTTTGTCGTCAGCTTTCCCTGCCTGTGTTTGAACTCCTGCTTACTGTATCTTGTGAAACCGACCCTCTGCCTGAATAAACGACCTCTCTTGCTTGCTGGATACCCTGACCTTCTGCCTGGATAAACGACCACTCTTTGTCTGCTGGATACCCTGACCCTCTGCCTGGATAAACGACCACTCTTTGTTTGCTGAATACCCTGACCCTCTGCCTGAATAAACGACCACTCTCTGCTTGCTGGATACCCTGACCTTCTGCCTATTAAAGGATCACCCTAGACCTGTTGGATTTCCTGCTCTCTGCCTGTGCCTCCAACCATACTTCCCACGGGGCTGCTACCCCCTTGACCCCCTCATTTATAAGGACTTCCTAATCATCAGTCTGATTTCTCTTAACCTTTGCCCTTTGCACCTCCAGGCACTCCTTCAGAGGACTTCCCGCCATCCAGGCCATCCTGAGTCTTCCTACAGTTTACCGGAGACCAGTGCCTCCGCGTGCTTCCGATCCCCTGTCTCACTCCCGGGGGTTCGGGTGCGCGTGGTCGTAAGGGCAAGCCGCTCTCGGCATCTCGGCCTCGGTGAGTATTGACGTGACAGTATTCCTCTGTATCCCGGTGACGTCACACGCCCACGAGCAACTTGTCGGACTTACGGAGCTTCCATCTAGCCCAGCTGCCTGTCTCTCCATGCGGGGGACCGCGGCCATCCCCTCGGAGCCATCTCACAGCCTCCTGCCATGGACGTTGGGACTGATCGAGGATAATTTCCCTTCCGGAGCTGAGCTTTCCTTACTTCATTGTAAGTGTGAATACTTGCTTATTGCTATCAATAAATACCTGCACTCAGAGGCGCTTTCTTTTTCTTGTTTTCTCATGTTTGCCTACAGAGCTGACTTCGCTCATCTTGAAAGCCTGCCCTCAGTGCTGGTGTCAGCAAAAAGACTTTGTTTTTTTCCATCACAGCCCTTAATCACAGTGGCTAATTGCTATGGACATTTTACAAACTTTATATAATTTCCAGCAACCATAGCTCTACTTGTCATTGTTATGTTATTTTATTCTCAATCCACTGAAATATTCATTGTAATTTATGTTATATCACCATTGGTCCTGAGCGCTGGCACATATGTGTGTATATGTTGTTGGAAGCCTTGCGCCAAATTATTGAAAACCATGAGATATTTTCATTGTTAGTACTGACGTGTGCAAAAAATTCAGGCTGTTCTTATTTGCAACACATTTACTGCATGGCTCCATTGTTGCGACAAATTCACAAGGAAATACTACCATATTGGTGTAGCGCTGGTAGATTTGCAAAGTTATAAGAAACTCAAATGCTTACTCTCAGGCTTGAGAGTTATTCCTACTGTGTCGGGACAGACGTTGGGGACAACGTCTATTGTAGTAGGGGGAGTATGTAGCGCTGGTAGATTTGCAATCTACCGCATGTTAGGTAAATTTAGTAAATTGTGTGTTAGGAAGGTTAAAGTTTACCTCTGTTCCAGCTTGGCTGACGTTGTGTGTGTTTCCGTGCTGACTGGTGGGTGTCGCTGTTGCCACTGGTCAGGGTTGAAAAGACAACGCGTTGAAGCGTATGGATGCTCCTCTGTCTCGGAGGCACGCTCGGTGGAGGTGGTCCTCCGAGTTGCATTCTGGGCGAGGGTATTTATGGGACAGACGCCATATTTTAGGGTTCGTTTTGCAGCTACCTGCTGGCCCTCCTGGCCAACAGGTATGCGTTAAGGAGCTACCTCATGGTCCTCCATTTGGGAGGCCCACGATACAGCGGCGCAGGGGTGGGTCCAGAGGCTTGACTGGAGCCTACCACCACGGCCGAGGAATGGTCCTGAGCTGTCGGTCCTGTGTGACGAAGCTGGACGACCGAGGAGATCCCAGGGGAGGACCCGTCTTGGAGAGACCATTCGTCGTGCTGGTCTATAGAGGGGCCTGGTGACTCGGTTGGAGGATGTATCCAAAAGTAACTATACAGCATAGTGTTGCCGGCTCGGCTTAAAGGTTCAAGCACTGTGACTGACTTTCACTACAGAAAAACCCGTACATCCTGTGGCAGAGGATCGTATGGATTTTATTCCCAAACAAGTCTGTGGCAGAGACTTTGATTCGTGCTGCGTGCTGGCTGCTGGACCGGTGAGAGAGGCCTATCCAGACGACCAAGAAGTGTGTCCACGAGGGGAGCACATTTCAAATAGTATTTGAATTCTACCAGGACATTTTGTCAAAAGAACCCTACCAGAGAATTTTTGAGTTTCTTCTGCAAGTTTCCTTTCTACCTCTTTCCTGCTACTTCCTAAGTCGTTTGTTTAATAAAGCATTGAAAACGTACTCCAGTGTTGGTGCGTGTGTTGACCAGGAGTAAACTCAATGGAACCCTAGACCCGGTGCCGGTGAAACAGAGGGAAGCAGAGTGAAGGTAACAGACCCGCTTAAACCAGCAGCTCCACCGTGAGTTAGTGCTACATGTGGGGGCGTCGTCCGGGATTTGTTGACCGTCAATTATTGCAACCCAGTGGAGTGTTTTACCGGGAGTTTACAGAGAGAGCTGGACTTTGAGAAAAAAAAAAGTTTCTTTTCAGGAAGAGGAAAGGTTACACTGCAGGACTTTGCTTCTAAGTGCGTAGACGCTGGGTGCCAGAAAAAGGCCCGAGAGTTACGTGACTGAAAGAACAAGTGGGAGGAGTTACCCTACTTGCTACCGCGTGGGACGCGTGTGTGTGTTGGACGCCAGAGGAAAAGAGAGGCCTTGTGATCATGCTGAAAAGATCAGAGTGTGGCCATGTCTTTTTCGGCGTGGCAATCAGTTGTGGGACCCAGAATGTTCCCTGCAAGCACCATGATGAATACTGTGCAATCTGGGACTTTGCTCACAGATACTGGAGTTTGAATGAAGACGCAGGGGAGGTATGTCCTGTATACGTCGGGAGATGTTGAGGGACTGGGCATGACCTGCCATCGATGCGAAGGGTTGGCCGTGCATCTTCGTCCATTCGGCTGATGTCCACAGTGTGGAGAATACCTGTTTGTGGTGGAGCAACCTACCATGTCGCCCCGTGCCTATCGGATGGATTGGGTGACAGGTATCGCTACAGTGGAAGCTGCTATCACTACAGAGAGGGAGCGACGGGCCGCCACTTTGCCTGTTGCTACTGACAATGTTCCAGAAAGAGACATTGCTACTGTTGTCTCGCCCGGAGACATTACTTTAGTTCCTGAGTCCACTACACCTACTCCTATGGTGCATACTCAGAAGAAAGTGGGCTATGTAAAGGCTTCCCGCGGTCGTGGTCGAGGCCTACCCCAGAGGATGCCTGAGCCGGAGCTACCAGAGTCTACGTCCGGAACGGGTAAGCCACTGTTCGGGACTGTAAATAAATATTTGCCAGCGAAAGAATTGAGAGACTCGGAAATAGAATCCATGTCGGATCTTTCCGGGGATGATGACTTATTTGAAACCATGTCGCAAGAGCTGTTGTGGTCACAAGGCGAAGATGTTGCCTCCACAATGACTTTTTCTGAATGGACTGCCCTGAGTTCTGGGAAGACGTCACCCTGTGTGGAAACACACAGTACTGTTGCTGAGACTTTGCCAAAGGCTACTAGTTCACTACAGACACCGGCTGGGTCTATGGTGAGAAAGTCACTAAATTCCTGTGTACCGCCTGGTATGGGGAGAGACAGAATTTGCCAAAACTTGCTCGCTTGCAACGGATGTTAAACAAGCGTGTGGCCGTAGAGTATGGATTGGAGTTTCCCTATGTGCCCTAGGATATTATGTAGGAGATTGAAGCTAATCGGGAACTTTGGTACAGTGAGGCTGTTTGGGACTACTTGTCTGTGCCTAAGCCCTTCAGAAAGACTGGATGTTCCGTCCGGATGGATGAACGTTTCAGCGGATGCTTTGTACATTGGAACTTCGGTCGGCAAATCTATGCCGATAAAGTGGTAATATGCAGACCGGGAAAAGACAATGTTGTGTACTTTATTACCACTGTGGATAAAGAAGGGAAATGGTTGACCTTGCCAGATCCCCGGTTTTACTGGTAATTATGGACAATAGAACTTTGAAATTACCTAGTTAGATAGTGTCAGGGTAAAGAGATCTGCGTGGTCAAGATCTACAGATTCTGTTGAATGTTTAAATCCAAGGACTTCTTTTGCTAGCCGGCTTTCTTTTCTAGAAAAAGAAAAAGTTCTTATGCAGGGATGGACTCCTAAAGTATATATTTTTTCTAGTATAGATTGTGCGAAGAGAGTTTCATTTTTAATGAGGCTTTGCTCCTACTGTTGTATAGGATGTATATGTGTGTGTGTCTAACTATGTTTCCTTTTCAGGGATTATTGGATCATACATAGAGCTGGGAGGCTTTTCAGCTAGTTAGTTAGTGAGGTTGTGTATCATTATACTGTGGTTTTGTTTGCGGCTGTGGACATAATGTTTTATAGATGTAAGTCTCATAGTGTCTTTAAACTGTCCTTTCTCTCCCTTTGCCTATCCAAAGTTATAAGAAACTCAAATGCTTACTCTCAGGCTTGAGAGTTATTCTTACTGTGTCAGGACAGACGTTGGGGACAACGTCTATTGTAGTAGGGGGAGTATGTAGCGCTGGTAGATTTGCAATCTACCGCATGTTAGGTAAATTTAGTAAATTGTGCGTTAGGAAGGTTAAAGTTTGCCTCTGTTCCAGCTTGGCTGACGTTGTGGGTGTTTCTGTGCTGACCGGTGGGTGTCACTGTTGCCACTGGTCAGGGTTGGAAAGACAACGTGTTGAAGCGTATGGATGCTCCTCTGTCCCGGAGGCACGCTCGGTGGAGGCGGTCCTCCGAGTTTCATTCTGGGCAAGGGTATTTATGGGACAGACGCCATATTTTGGGGTTCGTTTTACAGCTACCTGCTGGCCCTCCTGGCCAACAGGTGTGCGTTAAGGAGCTACCTTGTGGTCCTCTGTTCGGGAGGCCCACGATACAGCGGCGCAGGGGTGGGTCCAGAGGCTTGTCTGGAGCCTACCACCGCGGCCGAGGAATGGTCCTGAGCTGTCGGTCCTGTGTGACGAAGCTGGACGACCGAGGAGATCCCAGGGGAGGACCCGTCTTGGAGAGACCATTCGGCGTGCTGGTCTATAGAGGGGCCTGGTGACTCGGTTGGAGGACGTATCCAAAAGTAACTATACAGCATAGTGTTGCCGGCTCGGCTTAAAGGTTCAAGCACTGTGACTGACTTTCACTACAGAAAAACCTGTACATCCTGTGGCAGAGGATCGTATGGATTTTATTCCCAAACAAGTCTGTGGCAGAGACTTTGATTCGTGCTGCGTGCTGGCTGCTAGACCGGTGAGAGAGGCCTATCCAGACGACCAAGAAGTGTGTCCACGAGGGGAGCACATTTCAAATAATATTTGAATTCTACCAGGACATTTTGTCAAAAGAACCCTACCAGAGAATTTTTGAGTTTCTTCTGCAAGTTTCCTTTCTACCTCTTTCCTGCTACTTCCTAAGTCGTTTGTTTAATAAAGCATTGAAAACGTACTCCAGTGTTGGTGCGTGTGTTGACGTAATTCAACGGAACCCTAGACCCGGTGCCGGTGAAACAGAGGGAAGCAGAGTGAAGGTAACAGACCCGCTTAAACCAGCAGCTCCACCGTGAGTTAGTGCTACATCAGTTATAAGGAAAATTAAAGTAAAGAAGACCTCTTCCACGTTGGAGTTAATTGTTGATTGTGGCTTTGAGACCATTCATGCTATGTCTCCATGAGGCTCCATTCATATCAAAGTCTCATGACAAGTCTTTTCCCGTGTTTTCCAATGATAACCATTCATATATGTGTGACTTAAAGTTGCAGTAATTTCAAAGTAGTTCATGCAGTACTTTGGTCCGACTTTCATGCAACTTGATGGCCATAGCCTTCAATGTTAATCTTCAAAAGTTGCATGAAAGTCATACCTGAATGTTATATAATGCAACAGTTGTCCATAATCACTGGTCAAAGCCAAAGTCGTTTCCAATTTGCACTCATCCAAAGTTGCTTTAAAGTTGCATCAACGTTGGGGGCGTGGCCTGACGCAGCATGGAGTAGGACGCTGCTAGCCACAGCTCCGTCTATTAATCCTTATTTATATTGATCCTGGACTTGATGTACTTTCCTGCTGGCTGGATCACCTACCTGGGACTCTTGAGATACTCTGGGCTTCGTTCCGGACCGGTTTGATGCACGGAGGCCCGAACGGAGCAGCGATCTCCCGCGCGGTGGCCGAAACTAGGAAAGTCCGCGGCTTCGGCCTACAACCGGAGGCCGCGGCCATCTTGGTCCTCCTATGTTCCAGCTCTGCCCTGTGAAATCCACAACTTAAAGGTACCTAGCTGCTGGACAAACCCCCCGGGGAGCGGGACAACACTAACCCCTCATTAATACAACCCATCTGGCCAGCGGGGACCCCGGGAGGGCTGACAACTGCATCTGGCCTGGATTATGGCCTAGACCTACACGAGGCGGCCAGCGGCCATTTTAGCACACCTGCCTCTGTTACTTATATTGAGCACATGAGCTGTGGCCCTGATGTCCCCCTTTTGACAGCCTTCACTGGGACCCCACGTATCCCACGTGTAGTAGCCTAAGATTGCCAGCTCCTAAAGAGGCGGTGAGGAATCACACACATCTGCCCTGTAATACCAACTCCACTCCTTGGGCACTCTGGAGACTACATGAACCTGCACAGCAATTGTCCTTAATTAACCAGCAAGTCAGTCCTCCACATTAAGTTTGGAGGTTGTCTGGGTGCTGCCTGAGACCTTCACAATATGTCACCAACTAAAGCGCAAAAAGCAGCAGCAGCAAAACTTGATCAGTACCGCAGACTAGAAAAGGAGGACATGGAGGAGGAAGGAGCAACTGAGAAGGCTGCGGCGGGAGAGCGAACTGCGAGCGATACCGACAAACTCCTTGAAGCAATTACTCTCTGCAGAACTTCTACCACAGCACAAATTAAGGAAGTTAAGATGGATATCTCCCTTATCAGACAGGACTTTCAAAAGCTCAGGGAAAGAGTGAAAGAAACTGAGACCAGACTGGGCGAGGTGGAGGATGCTATTCCACCCTTACAAACATCTTCAGACCGTGTGCAAAGGCAGATACAGCAATTCCTTATAAAGCAAGATGATATGGAGAATAGACTGAGAAGATGTAATATACGCCTGATAGGCCTGCCGGAGGGGTCTGAGGGCAAGGACACTACCACTTTTCTGGAACAACTATTGATCACCACTTATGGGAGAGAAGTCTTTTCTCCTATGTTTGCGGTAGAGCGGGCGCATCGCATGCCAGCAAGACCCCCTCCACAGGGAGCTCCACCTCGCACGTTTATAGCTAAACTCCTTAACTATAAGGATCGGGACACTGCTTTAAGAATGGCAAGAGAAAAAGGCAATATTCCAGTTGGAAATGTTAAAGTAGCCATTTTCCCAGATTTCTCGGCAGAAGTCCAGCGTCGTCGTCAGAGCTTTACGGAGGCCAAACGCAAGCTAAGGAATATGCAATACAAGTACTCCATGCTCTTTTCAGCCCGTCTTAGGGTGGAGCATGAAGGTCGTGTGGTCTTCTTCGAGGATCCAGATGAGGTGATCTCTTGGCTGGAACGAAGAGCCAATCCTCAACAAGCCGATTGATTAAGTCTCATTGATAACGTAGAAATGACCAGGAACTGTACCTAACCAGCGCAAGTTCTATGCACAAATCCTGTTTACCCATAGTACAAGAGTCAAAATACCTTCCGGGGCTCCGGAGAGAGAAAAAAACAGTCCTACAATCAACATGCATCGTGCAGCGAGACTTTACCCCACATAGTTCTGGGAAGCAGCACCATGTTTATTGGAACATTATCCGGTACTTAGACGCTCTGGTCAAACGGAAACAAGAGAATCGAGAGACCATACTTCACTTTTTGCAAGTGATATGGCTGATATCACTTATTCTATTTAATGTCCGGAGTCTGAACCAATGGTTCTACATTCAATTATTCACTAAGATGTTAGAATATTTCCCAGATAACAACCAGTTAAGGGATGAAGCCCGCACAAGTTTGGGTCAGTGTAGGGCAGGGAGGGGGGTGGGGGTTCAAATGTTTTTGGTTTGTTTAAACTTGAATGTGCATACGCGTTATAGGAAAAAGGTAACGCTACAGGTGCCCAATCTATTGAAAAATACATATGTGTAGTATGGAAAATGTTTGAGACAGTTATGTTTGAAAATTAAAAATCTGTGTGCCTTGTGTAGAAGGAGCAAATTGTTATATATAAATGATTTATTAATGTTTAAAAAGTTTCGCATATGGCATCTTTGAAATTTCTTACATGGAATGTGAGGGGCCTGCGCGAGAAATATAAGCGCGCGGCAGTCTTCACATTCCTGAAGAAGCAGCATGCGGACATAGTGGCACTAGTGGAAACACATATTGAGGGAAGCGTTCAGATGGCGCTTCACAGGCCTTGGGTTGGATGGGCATATCACGCTACCCACACGTCCCATTCCAGGGGAGTTTCTGTATTAATAGCTAAGTCCGTACATTTTGAATTGTGTGAGTTAATTACTGACCCGCAAGGCCGTTATGTATTTATTCATGCCAAAGTATATGGAGAACCTCTGCTCATAATGGCTTTTTACATACCACCTCCATTTAATGTGTCCATAGTCAAGGAGGGTATATCATTCATGACCCGTCATCCAAATGTAGCAGCGGTTTGGCTAGGAGACTTTAATGTCACTTTAAATCCGAATCTAGACAGGCTACAGCTAACATTAACGGCTCCTAATGCCCCCACTGAAACTAAATTCTTTAAACTTGTCTCCACCTTCCATTTAATAGATATGTGGCGCTATAAGTTCCCACAGGCTAGGTCATATTCATGTTTCTCGCCCTCTCGTGGTTCCATCCCGTATAGATTTTATACTTATCTCCCGCAGGTTGACTCCAAGGTTATCGGAGGTAATGTTTTGCCCTAGAGTACTGTCGGACCATAGTCCTTATTGGATTACATTAAGTATTCCAGTGGCAAAGCCTCCACGGACATGGCGTCTAAACCCATTCTGGCTCTCTCTCTTACCAGAGGACGGCGAGCTTATAGATAAATGGAAAAGGTACTTTCTGGAAAATGATGAGTCAGCATCGCCATCCGCAGTTTGGGATTCTTTTAAGTTATTTGCTAGACATACATTGATAACCGCTATTAATAAAATTAAGATGGACTCCTCTGGTGCCCTCGGTAAGGCGCTGGAGGACTTGTCCTCTGCGGAAAGAGTGTACATAGCGAAGATAGACCCCTGGTGGTTATCACGTTACATGGTCCCGGGGGACAAAAAATCACAGACCCACCTACAGTAACCTCAATGTTTAGGGACTTCTTTGCTGACTTATACAAAATGACAGCCCCCACTGAGACCCACCTTATGTCTCTTTTTCTTGAAAAGATGACTTTCCCACAGTTAACAGAAGAACAGGTAGAACTATTAGAAGCACCACTCACTACAGACGAAATATTAATTGCCATGGCTAGCTTTGCTAGGTCCAAGTCCCCCGGATCGGATGCACTCCCAATAGAGTTCTAATATTAATTAATTTAATCAAAATGATTCTACTACCCAAAATACTCTATGTTTTATGGCACACCCCAGTTTACTTACCCTTGAAACATTTTAAATCTTTAGAGTCCCTTTTAAAGACATTTGTGTGGGGTAACAATAGGCACAAATTAGCATGGCAAGCCCTCAAAAATCCGACTGACCTAGGTGGCACTGCTCTACCTGACTTTAACCTATACTACATCGCAGCACAGCTATCACAGCTTTTCCATCTAGACAAAACTGACAGCGAGAGGTTTCTCACGCTCCTATGTCCGAAGTGGGCGCAATACACCAAAGACCCGATATATGCAATAGCGACAGATATGGGAGGGATGGAACTAGGAAACAGTAGGCACACTATGCTATACCATTACAGGAAAATATGGAATTTAGCGACTTCTAGACTTGACATTTCAAAATTTAACGATTACACGCCGTTATGGCATAACAAAAATCTTCAGGAGTTAAATAAAATACATGATACATTTATATGGTCCATACAGGGAATATTTTACCTGCATCATATATGAAAAGATGGACAGCTTAAAATCTTTGACATACTTAAAGAAGAATTTGCAATCCAGGACCAGATGTTCTTCAGATTCCTACAAATTCGACATGCACTACAATCACAATTCCCTGACTGTTATCCTAACCCTTCACCCAATGTACTTATTGCTATAATTAAGAGCACAGACTCTCATAAATTGATCTCAGCTTTTTATAACTTGCTTTTAACCCCTGTAGCTACTAAGATAGCATATGGCCTTAAACCAAGATGGGAGAGGGAGGTGGGAGCGATGGAGGACGAGGAATGGGAGGAGGCATTGGAGGCCTGCAAAACTGTATCTCCTAAACTTTCAGATCGATTGACGCAACTCTACATTCTTCACAGGGCATATCTCACACCCCTTAGAGTGGCAAGATACAAGCGTACACAAACCACCACGTCAGATGTGTGGGAGAGAGACAGGTACTTTTTTCCATCTAATCTGGACATGCCCTAAGATAAAAGGCTTTTGGGAACAAATTGTGGCATTTTTGCACGACACAATGGGTTCACCTCTGACCCTAGACCCTAAACAGTGCCTCTTGGGTATAGTTCCAGACACAACTGACAAATATACTACAACCTTTTTACACGAAACACTTTTTGCAGCAAAAAAAGTTAATGCCAAAAAATGGATGAGACAGGAGTCTCCTAAAGTAGTGGAATGGAAGGTGGAGATAAATAATACATTACCATACAAGAAATGTATATATATTAATAGAGGTTGCCCAGCAAAGTACAACAAGATATGGGATAGATGGCTACAGGAATCTTCTTCCTGTGTCTAATATAATTACATGATCACAGACTGATAAATAGATAAGAGTATAGATGGACAATCTATAAAAACCAAATATATATTCCTTGAATGTTGTTACAAGTCAGATATGTTTGTACTTAACGTTATATTTTTATTCAAATGATAACAATTGTAATACTGTTACAGCGTTAACATGATAACGTAAATATTTTATGTATGCACCAATTATTCAATAAAATTTTGATATAAAAAAGTTGCATCAACGTTCTACCAAAATTACACAACTTTGGAGTTCTATAAATGTGAATGGAGCCTTAAAGTTACTTATCTGTCTGTCTGCACTGGAAGTGCCAAAATTATAAAGCACCTGTGCATGTACAGGATCGATGTCATCTCGGCCTGGCCAATGGAAATGGCCAGTGATCAATACCCGTAAGATGAAGATGTCAGCAGCCAAAGGAGAGCTCTGGAGGATCACAGCGCAGGAGAACAGATCAATATAGTTCCACTTTAAGCTCCCCTGGAACTCTTATTTGATATATTTATATCACTTCACACGAGATGCTTGTAACACGCTGACAGAGTTGTAAGAGATTCAAATATACCTTTCCGACACATACTGTACATTAATCTATCACAAGATGGAATTCTAAAGAGTATCTACAAAACTTTTTATAAATTCCAGGGATTATCTTTACTCTGTCTTCCTTACAGTTACACAGTCACATTCAACATTGAGTTATTTCAGTGAATACAAAGAGTGCAAAATCTGGCTGAGCTGTGCTTGGTAGCCAATCAGCTTCTAACTTCAGCTCATTCAATTAAGCTTTGATCTAACAAAAAACCTAGAAGCTGATTGGTTTCTATGCAGAGCTGCAGTAGGTTTTGCACTCTCCAGTTTTAGTAAATCAACCCCAATGTGCCCCCTGATTGGATGGGGTGGAGAGACGAGCAGTGACATCAAAATTTCCACCTCATCTAACCAGAGAACACTTTGCATATATTCACTGTGCTCTGAATGGCTCCCGGGCCAAGTGGGTTACTTCCTTCAGGTGACTGTGGCCGTATTCATGCACTTGTAACAAAGACAATTGAGTACTGTCCATTAAACTTTTTTTATTTGCATCTTGAGTACTGCTTGGACCTTAAAGAGTACATCCTGAAAGCTTGTCCCCAAAATTTGGATGTTAGTGCTAATAAAAAAAGGTTTTACAGACAGCACTCGGTTGTTTTTGTTCCTGTGTTCAGTAATCAGAAGTGCAGCTGGTGTCACTATCTCTGCTTCAGCCAATCAGAGAAAGCTTTGCATTTGTATTCATTTTGAAAATACAAGGCTTCCTGTAAATGGTGCTGGCTGGTCTTTCAGCTGTTCCCTGAATCCTGCATTCTTCCGGTGTGTTTCCCTTGTTGCTGACCTGGCTGCCCCTGACCCGATCTTGAATCCTGCTTCTGATGTGTCGCTTAATTCCTGACCCTGGCTCTGTTCCTAACTTTGGCTCTGCTTGTGACTCGGTACCTCACTGCCCGCCTGTTGATGACCCTGACTATTCCTATGACTAAGCTTCTACCTCCAAGCCTGGTTGTCCTTCCTGCTTGAGTGCTTGCCTGACTGTCCACTGCAGCTGCTCTGCACTTTTCTGAGAGTTCTGACGAGCCATGCATCCTGAATCTGCAACACAAGTGGAGTAATATTGTTGTCTCCGCACTCACGATAATAGGTTGCAGCCTCCCCTAATTATCTCCCTAAGGGGACTAACAATATTGATAATGCAAAAAAATGGGGTGTATGGCGCTACCCTGATTCTATCAAAATAGGGAATACAGAAAACTATTGATAGGGGCAGTTTCCCTGATGTGCAAAAAGTGTGCTCCCTTACCTAATTGATAGTGCTAAATAAAAATAAATATGAATATCCCAGATTTATCCACACAGAAAATATAAATATATGGTCACAAAAAATATAAATATAAATGTGTATATAAATGTGTATATAAAAATACAAATAAAAAGTTGTCAAAAATTATATAATTAATTAATTCTATATACCCGTGATATACATAAAAACCTAATCACACATAAATTATGAGAGTGCTGTGAAGTCCACAAATATGAAAAAATTCCAAGTAATGCCAAAAAATATAAAAAATAGAAATAAAAAATATATTCTAATTGATCAAAGTCAGTCAAAAAGTTCTTGGTGACTCTTGTGCTCAAAAATCCAGGTGACTTGCTCCCCCTTTCAGGTCCCCACTCACCAGCTCCTGTTACCCCTGCAGGGGTGATAGGCATGTATGGTTATACGTGAGTGATGTCAGCAATCCATCGGTGGCTCGACAAGCCTCTGCAGCTTACTCCACCGGCTCAGGTCATCCAGATCGATCCTTCAGTGCCCGTATCAGGATATAATAAATAGCAGATTCCCAAGGAATGGTCCTTCTTCTCATGTGTTCAGACTAAGAGTGGAGTGCCCCTTTAATCTTGAATGGTTTCCTGAGCTCAGCTACTGTTCCTGTCCTGATGGTTTACCTGCTTCCCAGGTTCTCCTACTGCAGCTGCAATCTCTCCTATCAACACCTGCTGGCACTCGTGATTCTCTTCCCTCTGTACCCTATGTTTCACTCACAGTGGGGCCAGGGCTGGAAATATAAGAGAGTCCAACCTCGTCATATCATAACGCATGGTGCGTTGGCAATAATTCACACAGTCAGGTGCAATAGAAGACTTGTATTGAAGTAATGCAACAACAGTTCACAAACCCAGTAGAAAGGTTGCCCAACCGGGTACACTCATGGTTTCCAGTATCGTGAAGAGAGCAGGTTTCAGCTGGACTGTTAAGAGGGCAGAATGCGGCCTGGCCGTCTCGTGCCCAAGCAGGAAAATGCCCAGAGGAGTTGTGACCCTACGCTTTCCCTTTTCCTAAGGAACCTTTCCCTATCACTAGTACTGCCCCTAACAGACGGGGTACCTTTCCCTACGCTGCCCACTCTCATAAAACGCACCAAGCCTGGGAGCCAGGGCCTTCAATAGGCTCTGCATAACCCAAGATGGCTGCCAGAGTAACATGGTGAGGCAGCATCCAACCGGATTGCTTCCCTGTCTGTTAGGGACAGTACTAGTAATAGGGAAAGGTTCCTGAGGAAGAGGGAAAGCGAAGGGTCGCGAATCCTCTGGGCATTTTACTGCTTGGGCACAAGACGGCCAAGCCGCATTCTGCTCTCTGCATAACCCAAGATGGCTGCCAGAGTAACATGGGGCAGCAGCATCCAACCAGATTGCTTCCCCAGTGACACAAGAAACCATAGAGGAACTATGTCCCTCTTGACTTTCTCTCTAGCTACCAGACCACTGTAAATGAACGCCACCTGCAGCGGAGAAAGGAGATTCTGCACCTGCCTACAAGTCTAGCAGGGACCAGTCAGATTTTAAGTGTGTGGGCTCCCCTACTCAACAAAAGTTGATTATTTAATGCATTTCCCGTCATAGGGACATGTTGGAATATTTTCCATAGATCAGCAGCTACAGCCAATCAGCTTTAGCCATTAGTCAGTGTACTCTGACAGTGATAGGTGTCACTGTCAGAATACAATGCCCTGGCATTCCTCTATTCACCTTCTTTGTGTGGATGGAGGAATCAGATAGAAAAAAAAATATATTGTAATCTCCTTGAGGGCAGGCACAGTATGTAAAGCTCTACGTAAATTGTTGTTACTAAATAAATATCTGAAAGATAGACAACTGCTTGAAAGCTTTTTTTTTTTTTTTTTTTGCCTGCGGTTGCCATTCAATTATCTATATTGTGGCTTGGCTTGGCTTTATTTGCGAAATACGTCATGAAGATGTTTAGCAAAAGGCAAACAATTCAAATAAAACAAAACAACATATTTATCAACACAAACAGGAGTAAATTATAATGGGTCTAATCTGTACACAGCGCCTTTTATTTATTGAATGTTGGAGTCTGATCACACAGAAATAATGACAGTCCCAGACAACCTGGCAAAGCTTTGCTCGCTTTCAAAAAAAACAAAAAAACAAAAAAAAAAAAAACGTGTTTACTTAAATTATTTTCACTCCCTTTCCTTTCATCTTTGTGTTTATCTTCGTCTATGTGCTGCAATTTCTATGAAGCTTTGAAAACACCTTCAGGACTATCAGAGAAGCCAGACAACCAATTCAGGGCATATTTCTCTCTGTGCTTAGAATCACTTATGGTGTAAAACACTGATAGCAAGTTTTAGCTTCGACTTCTCCAGGCAAACTTTTATCTTAGACCCGCTGTGTGTATGTGCATGTGGAAGAGTGTGTGTTTTTGTCAGGATTGCCAAGGACAAGGTGCTACTTGAAGTATTACTAAAGGGGATTTTTATTTTTTATTTTGGATAGCGTCAGTTTCCTTTTTGCCATTCCATTGGGGAAATTTCCCCATCGCTTTTTGTCCCACATGCAAAACAGGAAGTTAGAGGAAATCCTTTTTAACCTCCCTGATGGTGGCTCGGGGTGGATTTTCAGTACCAAAAGCGGTAACCCCAAGCCACACTCGGGATTGCATCGCAGGATCCAGGAAGAGGTTACTTACCTTGTCCCCAGGATCCTGCGATGTCTCCCCGCTGTGTGTGCGAGCCGTGTCCTCCGCTGGATCTATTACAGTGCCGAGCTCCATTCCCTGCGAGCGTTGCGATGTACGGGGACGGAGAACGGCGCCAAATTCAAAAAGTAAAAACACAATACATGTACGGCACACTGTAATCTTACAGATTACATTACTGTATCATTTTCACCTCCCTTTTGTCCCTAGTGGTGACCTGCATGCAGTTTTATATTCAGGGGCAGACTGACAACTCATGGGGCCCCCGGGCAATAGGAGAAGATTATGGGGCCCCCGGGCAATAGAAGATTATGGGGCCCCCAGGCAATAGATTATGGGGCCACACAGTATACACACACACACACACTAATGCCCCGTACACACGGTCGGATTTTCCGATGGAAAATGTGTGATAGGACCTTGTTGTTGGAAATTCCGACCGTGTGTGGGCTCCATCACACATTTTCCATCGGATTTTCCGACCCACAAAGTTTGAGAGCAGGATATAAAATTTTCCGACAACAAAATCCATTGTCGCATGCTCAGAATAAATAAAGGGATGAAAGCTATTGGCTACTGCCCCGTTTATAGTCCCGACGTACGTGTTTTACGTCACCGCGTTTAGAATGATCGGATTTTCCGACAACTTTGTGTGACCGTGTGTATGCAAGACAAGTTTGAGCCAACATCCGCCGGAAAAAATCCTAGGATTTTGTTGTCGGAATATCCGAACAAAGTCCGACCGTGTGTACGGGGCAATACAGTATACACACACAGACACACACTATACACACACAGTATACACACAAAGAATACACATACACACACATTTTTTCATACTGTCCCTGGTTTTATTGAGGCTGGCAACCCTGATGGGGCCCCTTAGTGGCATGGGGACAATTCTGCAACTGAGCAAATTTCAGTGTTTTTGATTTGATTACATTATTGAATCATTTTTATTATTATTATTATATTATGATTTGTTATAATTATTTATATTTATTTATTATTTTATAATTTATGATTTCGTGTTTCAAACTTTATCATACCCGGGATGTCTACTAGACTCTTGTTTGAACAGATATAAGTGAGTTATTCCTAAGAATTACAGGCCTACAATATAAAACGCCAAATTTCCATGCAAAATAATTGTACCACTTTCAGCCTCAAAAATCTGACAAAATCATACCGCCAGGGAGGTTAAGGTGAGGAAATCCCTGGTTGTCATCAGAACTAATTTGCCCTTTAGAAGATGTCCCCTCTATTCCAGTTCTGGTGACAAACAAAACTCTCTGTTTAAAAAAAAAAAGAAAAAAGTTGTCTTTAGTTATACTTTAACCACTTGCCTACTGGGCACTTTTACCCTCTTCCTGCCCAGGCCAATTTTCAGCGCTGTCGCACTTTGAATGACAATTGCATGGTCATGCAACAATATAACCACATGAAACCAAAAAAGATCGAAAATTTTGAAAAAAATGTTTTTTTCTTTGTTTTTGTTATAAAATTTTGCAGACAGGTAATTTTTCTCCTTCATTGATGTGTGCTGATGATTCTGCATTAATGGGCACTGATAGGCTGCACTGTTGGGCACTGATGAGGCAGCACTGGTGGGCACTGATGAGGAGGCACTGATGAGGCTACACTGATATGTGGCACTGATGGGCACGGATGAGGCGGCACTGATGGGCACTGTTTGAGCTACACTGATAATCAGGACACTGATGATCAGTTCAGATGTCCCCTTTCACACTCGCCTGGTACTGTGACAGCGCAAGGAGAGGAATGCCGATAACCAGCAAGCGTGTTTACATGGTGATCAGCTGGCATTGGACACAGTTAATCACATGGTAAAGAGCAGCTGTGATTGGCTCTTTACTCTGATCTGTGATCAGCTGTGTCCTCCAGACACAGCAATCACAGAGAAGACTGCCCATGCGCCACAGCATGACGCCCTCCCAGAACTGGCCAACCGCGCTCAAGCCATCATTTTGCTATAATGCGGTCGCAAGTGGTTAAGTGTAACTGCACTTTCGTGGGGAAAAAAAATATCAAATAAAAAAAAATAATTAATATAGTGTATACAATTTTGATACAAGCAATTAACTTGTATTTCATTGTTATAAAAAATAAATTTCCTTTCAATCTGCAGCCACTGTCATTTTTTATATATTTTACAATGTAATATGACTACCTGGAAGCCCCCAACGTATGTCATTTCCTGCTTGTGTGATCGGCTCACTGATTTTCCCAGAACTCTGCACTAAGATACAAATCAGATTTTGACCATTTTCTGCAACAAAAATGTCATTTTTGGTGAGATACTCACGTCTAAAGGGATGCAGACCTTGCCAATGCCATCATTAGAGCCCTGCAGGTACAGCAGCTGATTAATAATTACAAAGTCACTCCAATGCAGCACATGGACACAGACAAACAGCTATTCCTTCAGAATAACACAGGGTAGGAATCTGAAGCAAAGATGGTTAAAATCCTTGCAACTATTCATAGATCACCTAGAGGGAAATGTTTTTTTCTCAACAAAAGTGGAGTTTATTTATGAATTCCAGTTGGTCAGTATGGCCAACAACTTAACCCCGCTGGCGGTATTCCCGAGTGTGGCTCGGGGTGGATTTTCAGTACCAAAAGGGATAACCCTGATCCAGGTACATGTTACTTACCTTGTCCCCAGGATCCTGCGATGTCTCCCCACTGTGTGCGAGCCGTGTCTTCCGCCTGATCTATCACGGAGCTGAGCTCCGTTCCCTGCGAGCGTTGCAACGCACAGGGACGGAGAATGGCGCCAAATTCAAAAAGTAAAACACACAATACATATACAGTATACTGTAATCTTACATATTACATCACTGTATCAATTTATTTCACATCCCTTTTGTCCCTAGTGGTCTGTCCAGTGCCCTGCATGCAGTTTTATATTATATATACTGTTCTTTCTGCCTGGAAACTGGAGATTGTCCATAGCAACCAAAACCATCCCTTTACATCAAAAGTGGTTTTAAACCAGCTAGAAAACAGCGATAATAAATTAGAATCACTTGCAGAATTGAGCGATAGTGATTTGTGGGGAAATCCGTCATCAAACACTGAAAGTGACGACAGCGACAATTCTGCAACTGAGCTAATTTCAGTGTTTTTGATTTGATTACATTATTGAATAATTTGTATTATTATTATTTGTTATAACTATTTATAGTTATTTAATAAATTATAATTTATGATTTTGTGTTTCAAACTTTATCATACCCGGGATATCTACTAGACTCTTGTTTGGACAGATTTAAGTGAATTATTCCTAAAAATTACAGGCCTACAATATAAAACGCCAAATTTCCATGCAAAATAATTGTACCGCTTTCAGCATCAAAAATCTGAAATTGATATAACACCAACTTTATATTTGTGACATATAATTTAAACATAGGTAACATATCATAACTTAAACAAATGCAAGAATTGTTGTTTACCTTTTTAGGTGCTTTTTACTTGATTAAAAATCCTTACATGCTCTCCCTACTTTGTCATTTGTAGGAGGGGGCTGTGCAGTAATGTCTAACATAATTAGCATAACTAGAGAAAGAACAGAACAAAAGTCCGGATGGCGGAACTCCGATGAAAAATAATTTCTTTATTGATATTAATCCATACAGAAAGGATAAAAACTGCTAACACATTTCACCATGTCAAGGCGGGTGCTTACTCATAGCTAGGTTTTAAAAAACTAACAAAGACATATATATACATATACAGACAGACAAAACTGAAGATTGGATTGATTGGAAATCGTATACACCCACTACAATGTTAAAGTGAGTCAGCTGAACTTCTCCTCTGTATGGACATAAAAATGACTCCCTAACCGCTTCAGCCCCGGAAGATTTTACCCCCTTCCTGACCAGAGCACTTTTTGTGATTCGGCACTGCGTCACTTTAACTGACAATTGCGCGTTCGTGCGACTTGCACCCAAACAAAATTGACATCCTTTTATTCCCACAAATAGAGCTTTCTTTTGGTGGTATTTGATCACCTCTTTGGTTTTTATTTTTTGTGCTATAAACAAAAAAAGAGCGACAATTTTGAAAAAAACTTTTTGCTATAATAAATATCTCCCAAAAATATATTAAAAAAATATTTTTTTCCTCAGTTTAGGCCGATATGTCTTCTTCTACATATTTTTGGTAAAAAAAAAAATCGCAATAAGCGTATATTGATTGGTTTGCGCAAAAGTTATAGCGTCTACAAAATAGGGGATAGTTTTATGGCATTTTTATTATTATTTTTTTTTTTTTTACTAGTAATGGCGGTGATCTGCGATTTTTATCAGGAATGCGACATTATGGCGGACACGTCGGACAATTTTGACACATTTTTGGGACCATTGTCATTAATACAGCGATCAGTGCTATAAAAATGCATGGATTACTGTAAAAATGTCACTGGCAGGGAAGGGGTTAGCACTGGGGGGCGATCAAGGGGTTAATGTGTTCCCTAGTGTGTGTTCTAACTGAAGGGGGGAGGGGACTGTGTAGGGGAAGAGATAGATCACTGTTCATACTCTGTATGAACAGACGATTTGTCACTTCTCCCCCCAGAGAACCGGAAACTGTGTGTTTACACACACAGATCCCAGTTCTCCATGTGCCCCGAGCACTTGCATCGGCTCCGTGGTCGAGCAGGGGTGCGCCCCTAGTGGACAAAAAACAAAAACCTGACAGCGATTCGCGCAGCTGAGCCATATTGCCGCAGTAGAACTGCGGCGGCTGGTCGGCAAGCGGTTAAGGGAAAAGAATAAATCAGTCACATAAAAATTGTAAGTCTAATTTTTAATGGTAATCCACACATTACATGATGAAAACCTAAACTAGTGGAAAGCATCCCACCTAAAAAGTCATTTTAAGAACAAAATGGTATTTATAAACTTTCAGTGAATGTAAACATACAACATACAGTATATATATATATATATATATATATATATATATATATATATATATATATATATATATATAAATTGATAAAATATCCGGGGAGTTTTTTGGCTGAGAACCCTATTCATATCTGACATTAGAGTCTTCAAAACATCTAAACATCTATATGCATAAAGAAGAGAAATATGCATGAAGAAGAAAAAATTGTATAAATATTACTCTCACGCATACATGAATAAGGGAAAAGACCCTTAACGATTGTTCTCTTTCAAAACTCCTGCAGATAAACAGGGCTCTCATAGCACAGTACAACAGAAAAGCTGTCTTAACCTTATAACCAATGTTACCAAATAAATATGCAATCCAAAATTACAATCGTTAACACCATAATTATAATTATAATAATCCTAATTTGATGTGGATATGCATTTTGCTTCATATGGACATACGAAGCACATTTCAAGAAAACACATTTCATGTGAAAACTGAGACTAACAAGAGAATAAAGCGACTTTAGTGAACATGGTTATTCCAAAAAAAAATGTAATTTCCCTGATTTTTAAGCCATCTGTCTTTCTATCTATCCTGAAATTATATAACTGATGTCACCCTGTGGATGTTTTTATAACATAGTAAACCAAACGCCAGAGTCTAATGCCGCGTACACACGAGCGGACTTTACGGCAGACTTTGCCCGGTGGACTTTTCAACGTACTTTACGACGGACTTTCTGAATGAACGGACTTGCCTACACACAATCCACCAAAGTCCGTTGAATTCGTACGTGATGACGTACGACCGGACTAAAACAAGGAAGTTCATAGCCAGTAGCCAATAGCTGCCCTAGCGTGGCTTTATGTCCGTCGAACTAGCATACAGACGGCGGACTTTTCGACTGAACTCGATTTCGACGGATTAATTTAAAACATGTTTCAAATCTAAGTCCGTCCAACTTTTGAGAAAACAAAGTCCGCTGGAGCCCACACACGCTCAAATTGTCCGACCAAATCCCGTCCACCGGGCAAAGTCTGCCGTAAAGTCTGCTCGTGTGTACGCGGCATAAGCAATCCAATGACCAATCCAACGACAAACAATATACTGACAAGGCGACTAATAGATGTTTTTTATTTGAATGCCGCTATATTCTCATGAAAATCTGAGCCTAAAATGTCACAATCTTAGATGAAGAAGCAGTGCTACTCATAAAAATGGGAAATATCCCATTCATGATTCATACACCCCGGCTTTCTGGTATTGAAAAAGAAAATCCAATATACCTCTCTCCTGCATAACATTCTAAACTTGTCTCCTCCTCTGGCTGGCACGACTATCTTCTCAACTACCTGGTTACCTAAGATAGAGATGTCCTTCTGGTGCACCACATTCCAATGCTTAGCCACATTGATATTATGGTCTTTCTGTATGTCATACAGATGATCATACAGGCGATCACGCAATCTGCGTGTAGTACGCCTGACATATTGTATATGACATAGTTTGCATGTGATAATGTAGACCAGATACCTGGTGTTACAATTAACGGACGTGGTTATTTTAGTCTGTTTGTTGATGGCAGTGGCTTGAATAGTGTCCCCTTTAAGAACGTGGGAACAACAGGGACAACCATTTTGTCCACATCCAAATGTACCTTTAAACTGTAACCAATGTGTACAAGATCGCTTGCTGGTGTATAAACTTGGTGACAAGGTACCTCCTAATGTGGGAGCTCTACGGGATGCAGTTTTAACACCATGGGCAAGGATTTTTGCATAGAAAGGATCATTAAATAATATTGGTAAGTGTTCGGAAACAATGTTCCTAATTTTATTGAAATCCATACTAAACGGAGTGGAAAAAATATGTGTGGAAGAAAATGAATTATATTTAGATCCACTTTCTCCCCTGTGTATCCTCTTCCTAATTGAATTTTCCTGTAGCAACTTTTCCCGTGGGGTGTTGTTAGCAATGTTAATAGCTCTGTTGAGCATAGAATCGGGGTAACCCCTCTCTCTAAAGCATGATAACATCATTTTTGACTCCTGTGTATTCTTTACTGTCACTACAGATCTGTTTAAGTCATAAAAATTGACCCAGAGGGATGCCCTGCATGGTATGCTTTGGATGGTTGGAATCTGCTCGTAAAAGTGTATTCCCTGCCATGGGTTTTCTGAAAGGGCTGGTGATAATTCTATCACCAACCCCCTTAAGAGTAACATCCAGAAAATCAATTGAAACAGGACTCATGGGTCCTGTGAACCTCAGATTAAGGTTGTTATCATTTAGATATTCTGAAACCAATGAGTATCAGGTTGTCTATATAGTGACCATAAAATAGCGTATCTGCTCGCAGGGGACTACCACATGCAAAGATGCGGGACCTCTCCCACCATCCCATGTAAAGATTGGCCAAGGACGGGGAAAATTTGGCTCCCATAGAGGCCCCACATCTCTGCAGGTAGTAGTCCCCGTCGAACGTGAAAAAATTGTGTGTGAGGAGGTACTCTAAGCTAAGGAGAGTACATTCTTGGTGAACCAAAGAATAACCACTGAACCTTGACAGGAAAAAAGACACTGCCTGTAACCCTAACGAGTGAGGAATACATGAGTATAAACTGGTGACATCACATGTCACCCAGCTCAGCCCATTCCTCCACATTCCACATAAATTTTATAAATTTAATCAGCAATTGTTTGGTATCCCTTAAATAACCTGGAAGACCTATTATCAGTGGCTGTAATTGATGGTCAATCCGTTGACCTAATCGTTCTTTAAAAGAACCTATACCAGCCACAATAGGTCTACCTGTTAAGGGATTACACCCTTTGTGGACCTTGGGCAAAAAATGAAAGACCGGCATAATAGGGTGCTCTGGTATGAACATATTCATTTATTTTTCTGAAAAAATGCCTACCACAACTCCCCTTCCTAATAAAGATGTTAGTTCTTTCTTAAAGGACTGTGTGGGGTCACTCTTGAGATCAACATAAGTATTGGAATCAGAAAGCTGTCAAATTGCCTCATTTCTATAGGTCTCGGTGTCCATGACCATCACCAACCCTCCTTTGTCAGCATTTCTGATCACTTCACTATTGTCATCTTTCAGAGCTCTAATGGCCTTTTTCTCTTCAACAGTGAGATTATCAAATATACATTTAGTGGAGGACTTCTTAGCTAAATTAGCTAAATCTCCCTCAACCAATCTTTGAAAAGTATCCATATCCTTGCCCCGTGATTTTATAGGATAAAAATCAGATCTTATCTTGAAAGGTATGCCAGCAACCGATGGAATCTGTTCATCGCGACAAGGATTGGATTCAGCCGCTAGATCCAACAAATCCTCTAATGCACACACTTCAGAGAAAAGATGTGGGGAAGAAGCGAAGGAGGGGGGGGGGTGAGGTGGGAGACAAGAAGGAAGATAGAGACTAAGGAGACTCACCCACCACCATTTCACCAAATTGAAGTATCATTACATTCTCCATAGTAATGCTTTCTTATGCCGCGTACACACGGTCGGACTTTTCGTCTACAAAAGTCCGACAGCCTGTCCGACAGACTTCCGGCGGACTTTCGGCGGACTTGCAGCAGACTTTCTAACGAACGGACTTGCCTACACACGACCACACAAAAGTCCGACGGATTCGTACGTGATGACGTACACCGGACTAAAATAAGGAAGTTCATAGCCAGTAGCCAATAGCTGCCCTAGCATGGTTTTTGTTCGTCGGACTAGCACACAGACGAGCGGATTTCGGGTCCGTCGTAGTTACGACGTAAAGATTTGAAGCATGTTTCAAATCTAAAGTCCGTCGGATTTGAGGCTGAAAAAGTCTGCTGAAAGTCCGGAGAAGCCCACACACGAACGGATTACCAGCCAGCTTTAGTCCGTCGGCGTCCGTTGGACTTTTGTAGACGAAAAGTCCGACCGTGTGTACGCGGCATTAGTGTCAGAGAGCAAACCAGTCTATTGACATCCAGAATGGTGCCAAAAGATCAAACTGTTTAATCGGACAAAAATTCAGTCCTCATGACAGAAGGGACACTTCAGTGTCTTTCATGGTTCTCTGAGACAAATTTAAAACATTAGCAGGAGTGGTTAGTGGCGATTCCGTAAGTGGTATATGCTTCCGTTGGCGGTGTCTCCTTCCTCCCCTTCTTGTCTTTTTCCATCCTACTTCTTTTTCTTGGTGGAACCCCTGAGCTCCTCGGTTTAAAGATTATGGGTTCAGATTGCGATTACCAGCTCCCTGACCTCCTGATGCATAACTACAATGTATGTACTTTGTTTGCAGATCTTTATTACCAGCAGTAAAGTAAAACTGATCATTGTCTGTCCTAACAAAGGATTAAAATTTTAACCTATCCCCACATTGTATGTTAATGAGGTATATCTTAAGCCTAGTACACATCAGCCGGATGACGGGCAGCATTGGCCGGTTCAATAGAAACCGCCCGACATTCGACCAATGTGTACAGCAGATCATGACCGAAAAAGGTCTGCCGACCTGCTCCCACCCTGCTAACATTGGATTGTTAGTACAGTGGCTTCGACCTAAGCTGTCAGTTTCTTTTTTTGTTCAACCCACTGGGTTGAATGAAAAATGACTAGTAGTGCATACGAGGCTTTAGTCTGTTTGAGTACAAAGAAACTGAGGCTGTCCAGAAATCCTTAGAATCAGCCATGGCACCTTCTCCTTAGAAGCATCCATAAGGTAAGAAATACAGTATATACATATTTTTTCTTGGTATGCTGTGTGAATGGGAACACATTACAAACATATAGTGGGGTTTTCTCACATTTGAGAAGCCTGGGCCTACAGGAAGTGGGTTGGATGATGGTAGTCACCATTCAAACCAGAAGACAAGCAGAATCTGTGGGGGGCAGTTCCAGGGAAACAGTGAGTCTTGCAGTATTGTCTTTTTCTTTTAACAGATGCAAGGCAGCAAATTAAAAAAGCAGAAAGTGACAATTTATATTTTGTACCTGTTTCTTTACTACAACTTTAAATCAGCTCCATTGTAGTCATCTATAAAAAAATATATATATAAAATTGCATAGCTAAATTGGAGGAGTTGATTTGCATTGCACAGGATAGGGTTTTCAAGTTAACGACCATTTGGGCATGTTGGACATAGGCCCCTTTCACACAAAGCGGACTCCGTTTCTACGGAGCCCGCCTCGGTCCACCGGCTCAGCGGGAGATCTGTCCATTGATCTCCGCTGAGCCGGCGGATGACAGGTCCCTCTCTGCTCACTGAGCGGGGAGGGGCTTGTCAGGTGCCGCTGCCGCCTATGGAGGGATCGGATGAAAACGGACAGCATGTCCGTTTTCATCAGATCTCACCCGATCCGATCCTCCAGCGACTGACCTGGACGTAGAGCCATCCGTCTGCTTTTAGCGGATTGGACGGAGTCGGATGTCAGCGGACATGTCTCCGCTGACATCCGACGCTCCATAGACTAACATGGAGCGGCCGTTCAGGTCCGCCGTCAAAACTGACAGGCGGACCTGAATGGTCCGATCGTGTGAAAGGGACCTTACTTTCAAACGACACCTTCTTTTTTTTTTTTTTTTCATTCATTCTCTTGTTAAATATATTTATTGAGTTTTCACAGAAGAAGAAATAAAATGATACAATACATGGATACATATCAATCGTCAGAAGATCTTTGCAGTATGATAAAAAAGATAAATAAATAAGTTAATAAAATAAAGTAATTTTAGAGATATCTTACAACCATATTTACTATACACTAGTTGGGATTCTAGATGTAAGATTAGAGAAATAAATCAAGTTATTAGACTAAGTATCCACAGGAATATTTTAGGAAATAATAAAAGAAAAGGAGAGGGAGGAGAGATAAAGATGGAAAGAAGGAAAGAAGAGAAGAAAAAAAAAAAGAGAGTTTCCCGGGATGATGATCCAGCTCTCATTAGGTATACAAATATAATATATATTTCAGTAATAATATGATATATATCTTAGTGTGGTAACAACAGAGATTGGTCAAAATCTGTAGGGAGGTAGTTTTTAACCCATGGTTGCCAAATTTTGCGAAATGTATTTATTTTATTTTCTTCAATAGCTGTCATCTTGGCGTATAAAAGTGCTCTGTTCATTCTGTGTTTAGCTTCAGCAAGAATTAGATTTTGGGACTTCCACGCCTTGGCAATCGTTTGTTTAGCTGCAGTGCTAAGTTGGATAAACAATTGGAATTGAGTATGGGTGAGTATTGTGGGTTTAAGGTTTAGGAGTGCCGTTGCAGGATCTGGAGGAATCGTGATTTCCAGGGCTTTAGAAGCCATAAGAAATATATTCTTCCAGAATTCCTCAACTACGGGGCATTGCCACCATATGTGAAAATGTGTTCCTGCTGTGTCACATCCTCTAAAGCAATTAGGTGAATATGTGGGGACAAATTTAGCTATTCTAACTGGTACAAGGTACCAGCGTGCTAGAACCTTGTAATTAGTTTCTACAGCAAAACAATTTGGAGAGGAAGTTTTGGTGGCTGACCATATATTCGACCAATCTTGTTTATTAAACACTCGATTCATATCTTGTGCCCATTTAGTTGTGTATGTGGGTAGAAACTCACTAGATATCATATTAAGTTGGAAATTTAACCCCTTCCCACCGACCGTACGCAGATATGCGTACTCGGCTTTCCGGGGTTATACCGGGATGATGCCTGCAGCTGCAGGCATCATCCCGGTACCGTTGTTTACAGCGGGCGATCGGCTACCCGTGTATAACAACCAATGCAGCTAAAAGCCGCTCGGCTGTTATACCGGAGGAGCGGGAGGGGACATCCCCCCCCCCTCCCGCCGCCTCCCGCCGCTGTTACCGGGCCTCCCGTGCGATCGGGAGGCCCGGTGTCCATTCGGCTGCTTTCAGCGGCTGGGGGCGGGCTGGAACGAAGCTGTGAGCAGCTTCGTTCCAGCCTCCTCGTTGTAAACGCGGAAGCGACGTCATGACGTCACTTCCCGTTTACTCGGCTGCCAATGGCGCCGAATTTAAAAAAGTACACAGTATTCAGAATCGCCGTTTTCGGCGATCTGAATACTTTTAAGTGTAAAGGAGGGATGGGGGGTCTTTTAGACCCCCCATCGCTCCATAAAGAGTACCTGTCACCACCTATTACTGTCACAAGGGATGTTTACATTGCTTGTGACAGCAATAAAAGTAAAAAAAAAAAAAATTTTTAAACACAATTTATAAAGTACAAAAATAAATAAGATAAAAAAGAAAAAAAAAAATTTAAAGTGCCCCTGTCCCCACGAGCTCAGCGAAGAAAACGCATACGGAAGTCGCGCCCGCATATGTAAACGGTGTTCAAACCACACATGTGAGGTATCGCCGCGATCGCCAGAGCGAGAGCAATAATTCTAGTCCTAGACCTCCTCTGTAGCTCAAACTTGGTAACCGTAAAAAATTTTTAAAGCGTCGCCTATGGAAATTCATAGGTACCGTAGTTCGTCGCCATTCCATGAGTGCGTGCAATTATAAAGGGTGACATGTTTGGTATCTATTTACTCGGTGTAACATCATCTTTTACATTATACAAAAAAATTGGGGTAACTTTACTGTTTGGATTTTTTAAAATTCATGAAAGTGTCACTTTTCCAAAAATTTGCGTTTAAAACACAGCTGCACAAATACCGTGTGATAAAAAATATTGCAACAATCGCCATTTTATTCTCTAGATTCTCTGCTAAAAAAATATATATAATGTTTGGGGGTTCTAAGTAATTTTCTAGCAAAAAATACGGATTTTAACTTGTAAACACCAAATTTCAAAAATAGGCTTAGTCACGAAAGGGATAATATTGAGATAAGTCCTCTAATGTGTGGATCACTTATACAAATCCGCTCAAATTGAGTCATTTGATTAAGAAAAACGACACCTTCTTATTAAGTACTGATTGTGGATTGTAGAAAGAGGCCATTCTATACGTTTGGGTTCTGTTCTAGAAATATAATTGGTTTATCCGATGCTGTCTTACACAGATTGTGCTAATGTGTGGCCTTGATGTAACGGCAACCATAACAGGGTTAATTTACTAAAATCAAATAGGCTGCTCACTTTGCAAGTAAAAAAAAAAACATATATAACTGAGGAAAAAAAAAATTGAGCAGACTCGATGGAGCCCTTTTTTTTTTTTTCTGAAGTCACCATATTTAAATGAGGGGAGTGCAAAATCTGGTGCAGCTCTGCATAGAAAACAATCAGCTTCCAGGTTTTATCATCAAAGCTAGAGATGGGGCGAATGACCCCCTGTTCGGTTCGCACCAGAACATTCGAACATCGCAAAAACAATTGAAGTCTATGGGACCCGAACTGGAAAAATCAAAAGTGCCCATTTTGAAGGCTTATATGCAAGTTATTGGGCATACAATGGTTATGGGGGTCCAGGTACTTCACCAGGGGGACCTTAGTCTGCCTGTAAAGTAGCACATCTGTACAGTGTATAGAACCTGCTTCAGCAAAACTGACATTTATAAAGAAAAAAAAAGACATTTAAAATGATTTTCCCTGCAAGCTTTCTTTATTTTGTAAACAACGGCTTGGGGAGCTAGTCTGTATAATGAGGCCACAATTCAGTGCACTCGGAACAAGATTAGAGATTTTTTGGATAAATTATGGTGTCTCTTTGGCAGACTTAGGATGGAAATAACAAGGTTTTGCACCACAGTGAGCAAGCCTTATGTGAAGAAGCCAAATTATAGTACACTCAGGCCCAAATTCATGGTGAACCTGACTGCCATTTGTTGTTTATCAGTGTTATCCCCTCTATGTAGGCTCATGTTACTCCCTTCCTCAATTTTAGAACCAAGATCTGAATCAAGTAATGGCTGTGCATCGTTAAAATGCAAGTGGCTGATGCTGTGTTTAAATAATTCAACTAACTCCTCCATACATGATGCCGGGGCTATGGCAGGAATAGCTGTGGACAAGGAGGCAGGTTAAGCCTCTCTAGCAGCTGCAGGGGACTGCCCACTAGTCTCTGCTTGGGTGTAGGAGGATGAGAAGGATGAGGACGGTTTAGTAAGCCAATCCACCACCTCCTCTGCATACTGTGGCTGGATAGCACGGGCAACATCACTGAACAGAGGAAATTATGCCCTGCCTGAGGACGGACCACATCCACCTTTGCCTGTGGACACATACGCTGCTGGACCATGGGCGTCCGCAGAACTTTTTTCGGGGGGGGCGCCATTTTAAGGTCACCCATGCTCCGCCCCTTTTTGGCAATATCATGAAGGGGAGGGGCTTAGTCATTATCACATAAAGCGTGATAACCCTCCCCCCTTCCACTGCCACATTTGGCACTTTTTGAGGGAGAGAATGTACCTGATTTTGCCATGGCAATCTGAGCCACATACAAAACCATGCAAAATATGCTGCGACCACAGCAAGTGAAGGTGTAAATAAACATACAATTAGGCAATCGATCAATTAAAAAAAAAACTACACCTGCATGGTGCAGACTTGGCTTAAGCCACTGGAGATCTTAAATTCTATTCTATTCTATTCTATTCTAGCTTTATGGGCACAATAACATCTTTATGCTATGTTGCTGTGCTTAACCACTTGCCTACAGGGCACTTTCACCCCTGTCCTGCCCAGGCCAATTTTCAGCTTTCAGCACTGTCGCACTTTGAGTGACAATTGCACTGTCATGTAACACCGTACCCAAATAAAATTTTTGTAATTTTTTTCACACAGATAAAGCTTGCTTTTGGTGGTATTTAATCACCAATGGGGTTTTTATTTTTTGCTAAACAAACAAAAAAGACTGACAATTAAAAAAAAAAGTTTTGCTTAGCTTCTGACAGGTTCAGCCTTACAGAGTAAGGAGATACACAGTCTATGCTGACAGGTCCGCACTCCTGCAATTGGAGACTCATTCCTCAAGCAGCTTGCTGATAACAGCGATCAGGCAGCCTGTGACAGCGGGAAAGGAGATCCAGGTGTCAGTCCGACAATAAATAAGGCTGAGCTCCGGTGAAGTGAACGTTCTCTAATCATGTTTGACTTTACTTTCTTGCACTTTCCTCCCTAGTGTATGGATACCTTGCTGATTCCGGGGGGGGGGGGGGGGCACTTGACCCCCCTTGCCCCCTCCTGTGGACGCCCATGTGTCGGATCCCTCACAATGCCAAGGAGACATATACCTCCGTGTTGGCCTCCAATATATGATGGGGGGCTTGTTACCGAAATTTAATAGAGATAGGGAAATGTGTACTTGGATGCACTTTAATCAATATCAAGTGGTGTTTGGTGCAATTTAACTTGAGTAGTCACTACACAGACACACTTGAGTGACACACTTCAATATACTGAAGTGAAACTGCACTAATGCACTTCAGTATACTGCATTAAAACTGCACTGACGCACTTCAATATATTGCAGTAAAAGTACACTAATGCACTTCAATATTTTGCAGTAAAAGTGCCCTGATGCACTTCAATATAATGCAGTAAAAGTGCACTAACACACTTCAATATACTACAGAAATATACTGCAGTAAAGGTGCACTAACACACTTCAATATACTGCAGTAAAAGTGCACTCATGCAATTAAATATACTGCAGTAAAAGTGCCCTGACAATCTACACTGACACACTTGAATATACTGCAGTAAACCTGCCCTGACACATTAAACTGAAACTGAAGTAAAAAAGAAAGGTCACACTACACTCACTCTGCACTATCACTATATTCACACTACACTGACACTCTACACCCACAATGGAATTATAATAGCAAACTATAGCACACTAACTCACTAGTAGTAGTTCTGAAGTGGTCTCTGGTCCAGTGATAGTAGCAGGAATAGCTTTATTCAACAAAAGTCCTTATAACCTCATAAAATGTAATAAAGCTGTAGTGGGAATCATTCATATATCTGAACATAAATGTGCAGCAAAAAAAAAGCTAATCCACAACCGACACATTTCACCATTAAACATGGCTTCATCAGGGGATAATAACAAAAATGTAAGCACCACTTAAACAAAAAATAAAAATAACATTTTAAGGAGCCTGGCATAGCGACTTTTACATTCCCAGAGAACCAGTATAGTGTAATCTTCAGCATAAAAACATATCAAACAGACAAAACAGGCTACCTGTAATAGAATTACCCCTATACCTGTTACTTTATTTCAATAGCATAAAGGAAAATATAGAAAAACAAGAAAAAAAGAAAGTAGAATCACACCTTTGAAGACATATGTTGAACTACTGCTCTCTGCCTATGGCCAAGCATCCCCTCCTTATTGTAATCTGCACATTGCATTTGGACCCAATAACATTTTTTACATAAATTTTATATTAACACATTTTTCAGCTTTATGGCTCATTGTCTGACTGTACGCCTTCTGCCATCAACAGTATCAAAGGTTCTTTCATTTAAGTTCCATTTACAGCCTCAAGGACGAGCTAAATATTGATCAAACAGCTTCGCCTACCGCCTGACGGAGTTCAGGTGTTAATACTTTTTGAGGAGACAGAAATGTTGTGAGCGATGCAGCGCATTTATTCTAGAAATAACTCACCAGTTCTGCAGAAGAAAGTTCCTTAAAAGAAAAGTGCTTATTGTATTTCACCGCCGGTGACAGGAAAAAAATACATGCTGTTATTTATTAAGGACTCTACAAAAGGTTATTGCTTTGTGGCTTTGTTTTTGAGTGTAAATGATATAAAGATTGGAAGTTTGAATGCCGTAACCTGGAGAAGTCTTATTTTCTACCTTGAACTAATAATGTAACGGCTGCGGTTTTAAACAAAACTACAAGCTGTAGCGGATTCACACCATGCTGTTAACCAGTTCAGCTCTCACCCCTGTACACCCCCTATGGATCAGGGCAATTTCTACATTTCTGCTATGGGCCTGGTTATTCGCCAATAACTTTTTCATTACTTCAGATAACAGAGTAGCACAGATATAATTTTTGTGGGACAGGCACAACTTTCTTTTGGTGATTCTGTCTTGCAAAAGTGTTTTTTTTGTGCTATCCATAGACAAAAATCATAATAAAACTAAAAAATAAAAGCACTTTTTTTTTGTAATTAGTGTTACAGTGGATAAAATATAGACATTTTATTCTATAATTTGTCCTAAATGACATTAATTTATCTGGTACAAAGCATTGCAAAGTTTACCAGTTAAAGTGTTACTAAACCCACAGCAGTAAAATTAGTCTGTATATGTAGTAAAGCATGCTTGTTATACTCACGGTGGAACCTAAGGGGTTAATCCTCTGCATTGTGTAAAAAGGCTGTTTGATCTTGTATGCACAGATTCTCCCCCTCCTTCCACTGTCCTCTAATTATTTCTTGATAACACAGAGTCTATAGAGTCAGGCTGCACATGCTCAGTTTGGTGTGTATTGCTAGAGCGTTTTTTTTTTCTTTTCTTGGGAGAGTGCATGTGATTAGCACAGGGCCAATCAGCACTGTCCAGACAGAGGGTCAGGGCTCTTGCAGTCTCATAGGACAGTCAGAAAACTCCTACAAGCTTTAACCAGTGCTTGGCTGGATACTGATAGAAGTCACAAGACTGCTCTAACTGCTAATGAGAAAAGGTATTTAGCAGTTTATACTTGCTAGAATAATTGCATTTTCATGTTCTGTGTACTGTGGGAGACCAGATCTAGTGAATGCAGGGTCCTGGGTTTAGCAACACTTTAACCACTTAAGGACAGGAAGGATTTGCCCCTTAATGACCAGGCCATTTTTTTGCGATACGGCACTGCGTCAAATTAACTGACCATAGCGCGGTCGTGTGACGCTGCACCCAAACAAAATTAACATCCTTTTTTTCCCACAAATAGAGCTTTCTTTTGGTGGTATTTGGTCACCTCTGCCGTTTTTATTAATTGCGCTCTAAACAAAAAAAGAGCGTCAATTTTGAAAAAAAAGCAATATTTTTTACTTTTTGCTGTAATAAATATCCCCAAAAAATATATAAAAAAACTATTTTTTTTCTCAGTTTAGGCTGATATGTATTCTTCTACATATTTTCAGTAAAAAAAAATGCAGCAAGCGTATATATTGATTGGTTTGTGCAAAAGTTATAGTGTCTACAAAATAGGGGATAGATTTATGGCATGTTTATTATTATTTTTTTTTTTTATTAGTAATGGCGGCGATCTGCGATTTTTACCGTGACTGTAACATTATGGCGGACACATCGGACACTTTTGACACTGTTTTGGGACCATTGTCATTTATACAGCGATCAGTGTTATAAAAATGCACTGATTACTGTGCAAATGACACTGGCAGTGAAGGGGTTAAACACTAGGGGGCAACCAAGAGGTTACGCGTGTCCTAGGGAGGTGTTCTAACTGTAGGGGGGGATGGGCTTGAGTTCCCGGGGCCCGCGGGGACGCACGCACGCCGCCAACAGCGCGCATGTACCCGATAGGCGGAAAATTCAAAAGGACATACAGGTACGCCCATTTGCCTTTCTGTGCCATTCTGCGAACGTACATATGTGTGTGGCAGTCAGCAAGCGGTTAAGAAAGTGTTTGGATTGTTTGGATTCAGACATGCTCTCTGCTTGAACTGTTGCTATCCTGTGTATATGCACTGCTGCTAATAAACTACAAAGAGGAGACAATATTATACTATGTGGAGTCTTTTGTCTCTCTATATACTCCGGCTCTGAGGCTTTTTTAAAACACCATGCCCTGATCAGCAGCATATGAACTTTCCTTTCCCTTTTTGTTTGCACTTGTGATATTACATTGCACATATGTTATGATTTATTTCATTTCAAATCGTACCAATTAATGCATAATTGCACTTTATTATACCATATTTGGATGTATGCACATCACATGTGTTGTGTAATTCGCATGAATTGCACTTTTTGCCCTAGTGCTGCACTTTTATTCAAACATTTTTCTTTGTGCCTGATATCTGGGTCATAGGGCTCAGCTGTTGGCTATTTTATGTACTAAGCGCAGATATCTTTTTACACTTGAAACTGATAAGAGGCATAGAGGAGCTCAGCTATGAGGAAAGATTAGAGGAACTGAATTTATTCTCTCTTAAGAAGGGGAGATTAAGGGGGGATATGATCACCATGTATAAAAACATAAGTGGTCCATATAGTGAACTTGTTGTTGAGTTTTTTTTTACTTTAACCACTTCAGCCCCGGAAGATTTGGCTGCTCAATGACCAGGCCATGTTTTGCGATTCGGCACTGCGTCGCCTTAACTGACAATTGCGCGGTCGTGCAACGTTGTACCCAAACACAATTGATGTCCTTTTTTTCACACAAATAGAGCTTTCTTTTGGTGGTATTTGATCATCTCTGCGGTTTTTATTTTTTGCGCTATAAACTAAAAAAGAGCGACAATTTTGAAAAAAAAACACAATATTTTGTACTTTTTGCTATAATAAATATCCCCAATTTTTTTTTTTAAAAAAAGCTATTTTTTTTCCTCAGTTTAGGCCGATATGTATTCTTCTACATATTTTTGGTAATAAAAATTGCATTAAGCGTATATTGATTGGTTTGCGCAAAAGTTATAGCGTCTACAAAATAGGGCATAGATTTATGGCATATTTATTATTTTTTTTTACTAGTAATGGCGGCAATCTGCGATTTCTATCAAGACTGCGACATTATGGTGGACACATTGGACATTTTTTACACATTTTTGACACATATTTTACAGCGATCAGTGCTATAAAAATGCACTGATTACTGTATAAATGTCACTGTCAGGGAAGGGGTTAACACTAGGGGGCGATCAAGGGGTTAACTGTGTTCCCTGACTGTGTGTTCTAACTGTGGGGGGAGGAGACTGACTATAGGAAATGACAGATCGTGGTTCCTAGCTTTTAGGAACTCACGATCTGCATCTCCTCTCCTCACAAAACAGGGATTTGTGTGTTTATACACACACGTCCCTGTTCTGCCTCTCGTGCCTTTGATTATGCGTGGCTGGCAGTCATCGCGACCGCCGGTCACAAGCATCGGCACCCCTGCAGTGCAGGGAAAGAGATATCCCCGCTCCAGGCAGGTCAATGTGGAATAAATGCACTGATTACTGTGTAAATGACATTGGCAGTGAAGGGGTTAACCACTAGGGGCAGGGAGGGGTTAAGTATGTCCTAGGGGAGTGATTACTAACTGTAGGGGGATGGGCTAGCAGTGTCATTACTCTGATCACAGCTCCCGATGACAGGGAGCTGTGATCAGTGACACTTGTCACTAGGCAGAACGGGGAGATGCTGTTTACATCAGCATCTCCCCGTTCGTCCTCTCCGTGAGGCGATCGCGGGTATCCCCGCGACGATCGAGTCCTCGGGACCCACGACCCGACTCGCGGAGCTCCCGCCCGGCGCGCGCACGCAATGGCACGGCGGGGAATTCAAATGGACGTACCTGTAAGTCCATTTGCCCAGCCGTGCCATTCTGCCGACGTACATTGGCGTGCGCCGGTCGGGAACCGGTTAACACATCATTAACATAATCTTATAGGAGCAGGTCTCTCAATTTCATTTTAACAGCTATAGTTCAACCAGACCTTAATATCATGCAGGGACCAACTTAGTACTTATAATCCTGATAAATTGAGGAGTCTTAAAACACTCACCCAAAAAAAGGGATATGGTTCTCTCACCTCCTACCATACCACCCCCCATCCCCCCATCCAGGGGCACATACCCCTCCCTGTTCCCCAATTCCTTCCTAAATGTACATAGTATAGCTGGATACTAACATTTATAGGTAAAGTTGATTTGCTGGAGCAATTTGGATCATGCTTTGCTGGGTTTTTTCTCCTTCTTCTGGACCAACTATGGGTATAGGATTGTGTATTTACATTTGTAAAACTTTTTTTTTCTGTTTTTTTTTCCCTTTTATTTTTTGAACCAGATGGATTTGTGTCTTTTTTTCAACCAGACTAATTATGTAACTGTAAAATATATTTACAGTGAAATTACTTAATCAAATGAACAAACAAATTGAATCAAACATATTCATTCATTCATTCTGATGAGGGTTTAAGTATGGGTTAAAGAGGAACACATTTTGTTTAAAAAAAAAAAAATGATTTTTTTAGAGGGCTTAGTTTTACAGGTCAGTCTGCCATAATGTGTTAATTTACGGCGCATACTTACACATAATGGCAAAAACCTCATGTGGGCCTATAAAAGAAAAAATAAACGCAGCTGAGTTTAATACCATTTTAAACCTCAGCCCTGGCCCACCAGTTTTCCTCTATTCTGTAGTCCTGAGATAGGAACTAGGAGGGCAAGGTACTCCTCTTGAGATGGTAAGGGGTGTGTTTTGGACGCAGGACAGCTTTGAATTTCTGATATTATCCACAGGTATTTTTTATTTTTTTTGCAATTACACAACAAATATAATAAATCACTTTTAATGAGATATTTAACAGACCAAAAGGGAGCAAGTGAAACATTCATTATTAGGAGTTACGTACAATAAAAGATATACTGATTTATATTCTTCAAAGAACATGTTAGATCAATTGAGCCATGATCATACAAAAGCATTGCTCAGACTGTTCCATCACCAATCTTTCACAGACACCTCCTTAGCCATAGAGATGCTTAATAAAGTAACAAGTGCTTTCTTTTTCAAGAAAATATCTTTGATTTGTTGGAAGGCCAGAATGAAAGGTCAAATAGAGGTCTCTCTTTTTTTTCTTTTTTTTTTTTTTTACCAGAAGCAATTATAATGGATTAAGCATCACTGGTCCACATCCAGCCGCATTTTCAGCTCTAAACTAAGGTTATCTCCTATATATCATGTATTGAGTTAAAGCATATCTTATAAAAGCAAAGTCTGGCTGGTGGTTTACATCTTGCCCTAAGACAAATGTGGAGTGTTGAAATGATGTTTAGGTGTTTGGTCGGAGACTGTAGATACCATTTCATGGAACTGGTGAATACAAAATATGTACAAGCAGACGAGAGTTGGGGTGGATTTACTAAAACTGGTGACTAAAAATCTGGTGCAGGTCTACATAGAAACCAACCAGCTTCCAAGTTATTGGTCGAAGCTTTATTGAACAAGCTGAAGTTAGAAGCCGCACAGCTGCCCCAGATTTTGCAATATCCAGTTTTAGTAAATCAACCCCTTTGTTTTATGGTTTTCTAACAACCTGTGCTGTTAGAATGTAAGCAATAACACTGTATTGCTCCAAACGAAATACTGCATCAACACAGTGCAAGGCCGGGGGGGTGGGGGGGTCATATGTTCTCCCTCTTTCCTCTACAGGTCTAATTGTATTCATTCATATCTTGTTTAACATGTAATTCATTCATAAATAATAGAGTACTTTGGGAAAATATCATATTATGGATACTGAATGAAATGGACAGTTGTTTTTGGGTTTAATATCGGTTACATTTTTTTAGGATCCTTAAAGGGATTGTAAAGGCATAAGGTTTTTTTTATCTTAATGCATTCTATGCATTAAGATAAAAAGCCTTCTGTGTGCAGCAGCCCCCCCAGCACCCTCTAATACTTGCCTGAGCCCCATCTCTGTCCAGCAATGTCCACGAGTCCCTCGGCTGTCCAAGACTCTCCCTACTGATTGGCTGAGACACAACAGCGGCGCCATTGCATCCTGCTGCTGTCAATCAAAGTCAGTCAGCCAATCAGGTGAGAGAGGGGGCAGGTCCAGGTCGGGGCTTGGTGTCTGAATGGACACAGGGAGCTGTGACTTAGCTCGGGTGACCCCATAGCAAGCTGCTTGCTGTGGGGGCACTGAACAGGAGGGAGGGGCCAGGAGCACAGACGAGGGACCCGGGAAGGGGAGGATCCAGTTTGCTCTGTGCAAATCTACTGCAACAGAGCAGGTAAGTATAAAATGTTTACTATTTTTATAGGGAAAAAAGAGCCTTTACAATCACTTTAATCTTCTATGTAATCTGTTATTGGTCCCAACATGAACCCAGTCAGCTGGGTCAAGCCCAGCCCTCCCAAAAAATTGTCTACCTGCTCCACCACCTGCTGAACCCTAGCACCAAGGAGACAGCACACCATTCGATAGAGGCAATCCTGGGGACACATTTATCTTTCAATCCTCCTGATTAAAGAATTATTATTGGTCCCAACCATCTATAACTTTTATCATTACACTAACCACCCCTACTGGATGGACTGCTTCCCTGACTATTCATGGTGCTGCTCTCCCGACTGTAAGTGGTAGCAGTGAATATCTCCTTTACCCTCCACATCATCCACCAATTGCTTTCTCGTTGAGTAGAAGTCTCCTTTCATAGTTGTCAAGTCTCCTCAGTATTGCACACCATACAATAGAGGCAATCCTGGCAATGCACTGTTCTATAAATCCTCCTGATTAAAGAATTATTATTGGCACCCTCTGTCTAGACCTTCTTTCATTACCCTCACCACCCCTACTAGATGGAGTGCTTTCCTGACTGTTTGTGGTGCTACTCTCCGAACTGCTAGCAGTTAATAATTCCTCCACCCTCCACATCAACCCCAAACTGCTTTCTCATTGAGCAGAAGTTTTCTTTCATGGTTACCAAGTCTCTTTAGTATTGCACACCATTCGATAGAGGCAATCCTGGCAACACACTGTTCTATCAATCGTCCTGATTAAATAATTATTATTGGAACCAACTTTCTAGACCTTCTTTCATTACCCTCACCATCCCTATTAGATGGACCGCTCTCCTGACTTTTCATGGTGCTGAGCTCCTGACTGTTAGTAGCAGCAGTAAATAACTCCTCCACCCTCCACATCAACACCCTAATTGCTTTCTCATTGAGCAGAAGTCTCCTTTCATGGCTGTCAAGTCTCCTCAGAATTGCAATTTGCTACTCCAGATCCCTAATGTGAGTTTCAAGGAGGGCACCCTGCTCATATCACAGTCACAGTGATATTTATCCTGGAGCTGTTGCACTATTTGTGCATACTTGGGGCACACTGTGCACTGAGCAAAACTTTCAATCTTGCTAGTACCTAGCAAGTATCCAAGTTACAATACCAATATTACTTTCAGGAAGTTTAAAATGTTACTTACATGTGGACTTTTGATTCACTCCCGTATATCTAACTCCATTTATTTAAATCCATTTGGTCCCCCCCGTGTGTGGTTTGTCTTCAGTGCTGGTTAAACGTCTTCACCCATCTGTGCACAACATTGTTCTTGTCAATGGTGTCAACTCCATAAAAATTCTGTTGTCTTCTGTGGATGTCACACTGCCTGCACCCCTCCTTCGTCAAGGACTCAGTGATGATATATTGCTTCTGCTTAGAATACATTATTTACCTGCAATGAAAAAAAAGAAGAATAATTACTATAATGGAAGAGTTACTTTAACAATGTGAAATTTCAATGACCTATGTAAGTTAATAAAAAAGTTATGCCAAGTTTTGCATTACCTTTGGTAGAGTCCTCGTAAACATGTTGTGGCTATAGGTGATTTATCTAAGACTTAGAAGGAAATAAAATGCATTATTTATTAAACTATGTATTGGTAATGGATAGCTATACTGACCAATAGTAAAACATTTAAGGCATGTGTTAATGTAGATTTACTGTCTTCTGTGCTCCTGGGGTGCATCTGAAGAGGTTGGCTCCTGTTTTATGCCAGTTTAATATGTTGACGGGAACAACAGGTTTTCTTTAAAATAATTATACCTTGTAAACACCTATAAGAAACAAATTGGACACAAAAACCCTTTTACAACATCAAACAAGGTTACCTTTTAATATGACATTTTGTGAAAGAATTCTGTTGTCCTTGGTAAGTTCAAGGTAAACACAGTGGAATGCATTGAACAATCACTCTTACTTCTGAAATGTGTATTAAGGGAAAAACACATTTTCAAAAAACACTAACTGCTTCTAATTCGTGTAAAATGTCAAAGATACAGATTTTTCTAAATGGCATTTCATAAAGATTATTTAGGAGGAAAACTGCTGCCACCAAAACTTTTAAAAATGAAAAAGAAAAAATAGATTGATAAATAAAAAAGTACAGTTAGTTAGGAAGTGTAATCTAAAGAAACATCTATTGCTACAATGTGGGAATTCAATTCCTTAGGATGCCTGACCTCCTAGAGGGGGTTCAGAAAGGCATTAACAAATCTCATGATTTGAAATTAATACCATCCATCTTTACAAAAGCAAACGTCTCCCACACAGAATCGCTAAGTATCTCCCTTTTATATTGCATATATGGGGAGCACCCAGCACAAGAACCATAGTAAATGGCAAAATCGCAAGAACGAGTTAGAAGTTTTGGCTGGTAAAGTGGTTACCCGAAGCTGAACTCCAGGCAAACAGTTATTTGTATTTGTATTTGGATCTGTCCATCCAGTCCTAAGACCTGATTTTATTCTGCTGCAGTTAAAATGGTTGTAAACCTAAATAGAAAAAAAAATTCCTTTTCTTTAACCGTTTGCCACCATATCACGTGTGTACATACCTGGTATGTCATTTGACTTCAAGTAGTTGTACCGCTTCCGTTTTTTAGGCTCTCTTGTAATACCAATCGGAGTGGCTAACTGACCACTTGATTGCTATTACAAGCAGTGGTAGAGGACGACCCAACCCCCATCCCCCCCCCGCTGCCTTCTGTTGGTCTCTTGGGCTCTCCTTCCTACCGGGTGCGGAGATCTGAATTACTAGCCGGCATGTCCACAAGCTAGTCGGAGACCCATACAGATCTAGAATTGTCTTTGATCGGGTCTCCGCTATAGTAACCCAGAAGCGAAGACATGAAATCACTTCCAGATCCTTCCATAAAGAGTACCTGCCACATGCCTATTGTTGTCACATCAATGTTTACATTCATTGTGACAGCAATAAAAGTGATAAAAAAAGATTAAAACAGTGTAAAAATAAAAAATGTAACATAAATTAATAACTAAAAAAAAAAAATGAACGTGCCCCGTCATCCCATGCTAGTGCACAAAGATGAATGTGTGTGTCGGTCCCGCATGCACGCAAACAGTGATCGTCCCACACATGTAAAGTATCACTGCAAGTGTTGGATCATGGCCAATAGTTCCAGCACTAGACCTCCTCTATAGATATCAAAGCTGTAAAGCCTTTTAACATGTCGCCTATGGATAGTAAAATTGATGTCGTTTGTCACCATTGCACAGGTGTTGGCACTTTTAAAGTGTTATATGTTTAGTATCTATTTACTTGGCATGACTTCATCTTATATATTTTCCAAAAAAATTGGGTTATGTATTGTGTTTTTTTGCATTAAAATTTAAAAAAGTATATTTTTTCCCAAAAATTGCGCAAATACCGTATGATATGAAGTTAGGTAAAACCCACCAATTTATTCTCTAGGGCCTCTGCTTTAAAAAAATATATAATGTTTGGGGGTTCTAAGTAATTTCCTGGCAAAAAAATAAAATATCATATGTATACAAAAAGTGCCAGAAAATGCCTGGTCTTCAAGTGGTTAAAGTAGGCTAAAAAGCATAGTGCTTGTGCTGTGTAATCTGTCCCTTTCTATGCTGTAAAGAAACAGGTTGATCCTGCCTGTTCCTGTGTCCCCTTAGATGAACTGACCAAGGTAATTATGGCTGCTGATCCATGATACTGTGGCTAGTTTACGTGTCTCAGTCATCCCGCTGTGTTAGAGTCTCTCCTCTCTCCCCCCTATTTCCCTCCCTCCCTGCCTGTCAGCTCTTGTGTGCGAGTGATCTCCACCCTGCCCCCTCCCCTCCTGCTGCTAATAGAAGCTGGCAGTAATGTCAGAGAGTAGGATTACTGCCAGCCCCTATGTTCTAATAAGGTATACTACACAGTGTAAATGTTTTTTTTAAATGATGCCGCTAAATACCTTATTTCAATTTCGCTTGACCTCCCGTCGCTCTCCTCCCCTGATCTAAGGACTACAGTGGGAGGGGCTGAGCAGAAAGCACAGTGGTCACATGACTTCCTGGCTGATGTCAGAGGGGAATCTCAGCCCCTCCTGCTGTAACCCTTAGCCATCACTTTCAGGTCCTGGTGTCACTTTGGGAAAGAAACTTGAGGAGTGTGATCTACACATCATAAGCTTCATTGGAGGACAAGTGAGGTCTTTTTATGATGGTATAATTAAAGACAACCTATCACCAAAAAAAAAAAAAGCAAAAAAAAATGTCAAAAATTTAAGTTACACCCAAGCACTTAAAATCCCTTCCCCCAACAAATTTTAGAGCCCCAACACCTCCTCATACATGCACGTATGAACGTAAATGCATGCATTGGTGCCTCCTATGCAAGAAAGCGTCTATTGCGTTACACATGTTACATATCGCTACACATGCTAAAGCAATAATTCTAGGTCCATTATTCACAGTTACAGTGCCTTGAAAAAGTATTCATACCCCAACACAAAGTGGCGCAGAATTGTGAAGTGGAAGGAAAATGATAATTATGATGTTTTTAAAAATGTTTTACAAATAAATATGTGAAAAGTGTGGAGTGCATTTGTATTCAGCCCCCCTGAGTCAATACTTTGTAGAACCACCTTTCGCTCCTTTCACTGCAATTACAGCTGCAAGTCTTTTTGGGGATGTCTCAATCAGCTTTGCACATCTAGAGAGAGTACAAAAGTGAGTACACCCCTCACATTTTTGTAAATATTTTATTATATATTTTCATGTGACAACACTGAAGAAATTACACTTTGCTACATTGTAAAGTAGTGAGTGTACAGCTTGTATAACAGTGTACATTTGCTGTCCCTTGAAAATAACTCAACACACAGCCATTAATGTCTAAACCCCAGGCAACAAAAGTGAATACACACCTAAGTGAAAATGTCCAAATTGGGCCCAAATTGTCAATATTTTGTGTGGCCACCATTATTTTCCAGCATTGCCTTAGCCCTCTTGGGCATGGAGTTCACCAGAGCTTCACAGCTTGCCACTGGAGTCCTCTTCCACTCCTCCATGACGACAACACGGAGCTGGTGGATGTTAGAGACCTTGTGCTCCTCCACCTTGCATTTGAGAATGCCCCACAGATGCTCAATAGGGTTTAGGTCTGGAGACATGCTTGGCCAGTCCATCACCTTTACTCTCAGCTTCTTTAGCAAGGCAGTGGTCATCTTGGAGGTGTGTTTGGGGTCGTTATCATGTTGGAATACTGCCCTGCAGCTCAGTCTCCGAAGGGAGGGGATCATGCTTGGCTTCAGTATGTCACAGTACATGTTGGCATTCTTGGTTCCCTCAAAAAACTGTAGCTCCCCAGTGTCGGCAGCTCTCATGCAGCCCCAGACCATGACACTCCCACCACCATGCTTGACTCTAGGCAAGACACACTTGTCTTTGTACTCCTTACCTGGTTGCCGACATACAGGCTTGACAACATCTGAACCAAATAAGTTTATCTTGGTCTCATCAGCCCACAGGACATGGTTCCAGTAATTCATGTCCTTAGTCTGCTTGTCTTCAGCAAACTGTTTGCGGGCTTTCTTGTGCATCATCTTTAGAAGAGGCTTCCTTCTGGGACAACAGCCATGCAGACCAATTTGATGCAGTGTGCGGTATATGGTCTGTGCACTGACAGGCTGACCCCCCACCCCTTCAACCTCTGCAGCAATGCTGGCAGCACTCATACGTCTATTTCTCAAAGACAACCTCTGGATGTGACGCTGAGCACGTGCACTCAACTTCTTTGGTTGATCATGGTGAGGCCTGTTTTGAGTAGAACCTGTCTTGTTAAACCGCTGTATGGTCTTGGCCACCATGCTGCAGCTTGCTTTCAGGGTCTTGGCAATCTTCTTACAGCCTAGGCCATCATTATGTAGAGCAACAATTATTTTTTTCAGATCCTCAGAGAGTTCTTTGCCATGAAGTGCCATGTTGAACTTCCAGTGACCAGTATGAGAGATTAAGAGTGATAACACCAAATTTAACACACCTGCTCCCCATTCACACCTGAGACCTTGTAACACTAATGAGTCACATAACACCAGGGAGAAAAAATGGCTAATTGGGCCCAATTTGGACATTTTCACTTAGGGGTGTACTCACTTTTGTTGCCAGTGGTTTAGACATTAATGGCTGTGTGTTGAGTTATTTTGAGGGGACAGCAACTTTACACTGTTATACAAGCTGTACACTCACTACTTTACATTGTAGCAAAGTGTCATCTCTTCAGTGTTGTCACATGAAAATAAATAATAAAATACTTACAAAAATGTGAGGGGTGTACTCACTTTTGTGAGATACCGTATTTGTAAAAAAGTTTGAAAACCATTTATAATTTTCCTTCCACTTCACAACTATGTGCCGTTTTGTGTTGGTCTATCACATAAAATCCCAACGAAATACATTTACGTTTTTGGTTGTAACTTGACAAAATGTGGAAAATTTCCAAGGTTATGAATACTTTTTCAAGGCACTGTAACTCTGAGCTAATGACCTGTAGGGGCTTTTAAATCATTGCCTATGGAAAATATAGTTTTCCATACCAAAGTTTCTTGCCATTTCACAGGCTCACGCAATTTCAAGGCCAATAAATTATATAAACTATGTTGTGCTAAGTGCCCTAAAACTAAAAATTTTGCATTTTATAAACCATTGCACTGATATTATTAAGGTTTAAGGGAAATGTTATAGTAGATTTTCTTACCTGATCCTCTATTCCCCACAGAATCTTCTTCCCTGCACTCCAGCAGTCTAAAGTCCTGATGTCATCAATAAATGTCCATTGCCCTGCATGGGAGGTGATGACACCAAAGGACAGTCTAGCACAGAAGCATGAGGAGTGCTGACATTAGGGGGTACAGAGAATTAGGAAAGTAAGAGCACTTTAACTCTACCCTAGACTAAATGGAGTAAATAATCCTTGCAGTGCAGGCTCGGTCCCAGTACATTAGGGAAAAAATGTCTTAGTAAGTGCATCGCTCCCTAACTTCCCTATATATTTAGTGAGTCTTATCTCAATCCAGCTCTGTGCCCATCTGCAGCCAACACTTCTTTCTCTCGCTCCTCACAGGCACCAGGAGGAGCTATTGGCTCCTGTTGCTGTCAATCAAATCTAGTGAGGAGGGGGGTGGAGACGTTCTATGCTTTGTGTGTCTATGAATGCACACAGCCCAGCTCAGGAGTGAGCCCACAGGCTTGTCCCTATAGGAACTAGCTTCCTATGGTGGTGCACCAAGAAGAGGAGGAATGTAGAGTGTTAGCGGCGGGACCCCAGAAGAGGAGGATTGGAGCCTCTCTGTGCAATACCCTTGCACAGAGCTGGTAAGTATAACATGATTATTATTATTTTTTTTAATGGAAGCCTTTACAATCACTTTAGCACAATCAAAATACTACAAATGATTGATGCACATAAAAAGCAGATACTTTAGAACAATCGTCATTGTATTTTATAACTTGTCATCTAGACTTGTGTAGGCTTATGTTTCTAAAGTATCATGAGGGTAGCGTTCCTCATTTCACAGCAATCTATATTAATGTATTAATAGGTCTGTCTGTACATTTTAGTAATGTATCTTACACATGGGGCTTGGTGTTTAAAAAACATTAAGCTGAACTAATTAATGTTTTATGATAATATTTTATCTGTTGATTTACATTTAGCTGGTGTCTTATGTTCTCGAGAACAGTAACCTGACTGTACGCCCTGATTTATTTTTTACTGTTTTATTGCCATTATTTTAGTCGAAGTAAACATGAGAAGAGACTGGTGGAGGAGCTTAAGGAGGAACTGCAGCCTGCTCACATTATTTGTAATAAAAACATCTTTGCCATTCTGAAGCTTCCCTCCAACCACTTTGCATATTATTTTATATATACTGTGATTCTGTACTTGCCAAATATGCTGCAGAAATCTCCCTCCACTGAGTCTGGCTGCAGCCATTTTAACTGTGGGCAGCTGAAGCTGCTGCCTGTTCACTTCCTGGACTTACACAGACACACAGAGGCACACCTCCAGCTCTGCAGCTTCCATTGGCCCTCTTATGACTCACCCCCAGTTAAGTCAGCTGCCCACAGTTAAAATGGATGCAGCCAGACTTAGTGGAGGGAGATTTCTGCAGTATATTTTACAAGTACAGAATCACAGTATATATAAAATAATATACAAAGTGGTTGGAGGGAAGCTTCATAATGGCAAAGATGTTTTTGTTACAAATTATGTGAGCAGATTGCTGTTCTTTTTTAAGCACGGGTCTCAAACTGGTGGCCCTCCAGCTGTTGCAGAACTGCAATTCCCATGAGGCTTTGCAAGGCTGACTGTTACAAGCATGACTCCCATAGGCAGAAGCATGATGGGACTTGTAGTCCTGCAATAGCTGGAGGGCTGCCAGTTTGAGACCCCTGCCTTAAAGTGATACTAAAGTCTTGTTTTTTTCTTTTTTTTTTTCAAAATAACAAATGTATTATATTTACCTGCTCTGTGCAATTGGTTTAGCACAGAGCAGCACAGATCCTCCTCTTCTCAGGTCCCTCTTTTGCGCTCCTGGCCCCTCCCTCCTGTTGAGTGCCCCCACAGCAAGCAGCTTGCTATGAGGGGCACCCGAGCCGCAGCACCGTGTGTCCATTCAGAAAAGGAGCCATGAGCCGGCCCCACTCCTTCTCTCCTGACTTTAATTGACAGCAGCGGAAGCCAGAGGCGCTTCGCTGCTGTCTCAGCCAATGAGGAGGGAGAGCCGAGTCTCTTGTGCAAGATGGCTGGATCGAAATGGGCTCAGGTACGTATTAGGGGGGCTGAGGGGAGCTGCTGCACACAGAAGGATTTTTATCCTAATACTTAGACTGCATTAAGATCAAAAAACTTTCGCCTTTACAATCACTTTAAGTTTTTTTTTTACCTTAAATCATTTTCTGCATTAAGGAAAAAACCTTCTGTGACCAGGAATCCCCCCCAGCCCTGCCCTTATACTTACCTAAGCCCATTTTCAATCTAGCTCTGTGCTCAAGAGCTGCAGCTCTCTCTGCTCTCTTCCTCCTCACAGGGCAGATTGATAGCAGTGGGAGCCATTGGATCCTGCTGCTGTCAGTCAAATCCTATGAGGAGGGACCTTGGGGTGGGGCCAAGCCCATTTTATGTGTCTATAGATGCAGGCAGCGTGGTTCGGTACCATAGCCGCTTCCTATGGTGGGCACTCGCCAAAGAGGAAGAGCCAGGAGAACTGTCAGGGAACCCCAGAAGAACAGGATCGGGCTGCTCTGTGCAAATGATTGCACTGAGCAGGTAAGTACAACATGTTTATTATTATTTTTTTAAACAAAGATTTAGAATCACTTTAAAATAAATATTGCACTGTTTTTCCTTTGAAATGCAAAATAATCATGTTTGACTGCAATGAACCTTTACCACAACTATACTGTAACCAACACTGAGAATTTACAGAAGGCTAAGAAAGGGGGACAAAGGAATATATTTTAGATTTTCATTCCTGTTCTCAGTCTGTGACACCATCACAAAGATATTTGGTTTCCATAACAATAACCTGCTAAATAATTATATCCTTTCTGTTGAGCTCACTGCTTGAAAGGTTTTTGACGCATGCTATTATATATTGTTTGACAATAAATATACCCCTTTAAAACCATGGTGTGCATTCCACTATATTGAGAGCTGAAAGGAAAAGTGACTTTGGTATAATATCAGCTCCTTTTGTATTAGAACATACTATCAGGAGCATTGTACTGCTAATCAGGTGGTTCTCAGTGGACTGCTTCCATATTGCTTTGGTGGAGTTATAAATTTCGATGAAGGATATTGAAAGCAATAATTTCTCCTAAATTAAGACAAAAATTGTGAGATTTCAGGAAATTTTAAAGAACAGCATTGTAAGTAGGAAAGGTGAACTTAAAGCGGAGTTCCACCCAAAAATGGAACTTCCGCTTTTTGGAATCCTCCCCCCCTCCGGTGTCACATTTGGCACCTTTCAGGGGGGAGCAGATACCTGTCTAATACAGATATTTGTCTCCCACTTCTGGGCATAGATACCCGAGCCACCCGCGAGTATCTACGCCACTTCCGACGCCTTATCCGTTCCCCTTCCACTGTCTTCTGGGAGACACACAGGTCCCAGAAGACAGCAGGGACTAGTCGGATAGCGCAGCGCGAGTCACGCATGTGCAGTAGTGAACCAGGAAGTGAAGCTGCAAGAAGGGGATAGATCGGCTTCGGGTGGCAACATCATGGGCGCTCTGGACACTTAAGTGTCCTTATTTTAAAAGTCAGCAGCTTCAGAACTCTTCCAATCCCTGTCCCACAAAAATTCTTCGGGAACTTAGCCTAAAGCCTGAACAAGTTTATCTGGCAAAACAAAAAACCCAGCGTAGCTCTATTAACTCTTTATAGACAGAAGAAAATAGGAGGTGGAGGTCTACCCAACGCCCAAGCTTATTACCAAGCGTCCTTGCTGGACCAAGTGAAATACTGGTTCTCTTGCCAGGAGGATAATCTATGGTCTCACATTGAAAGTGAGATCACACCGGGACACGACCTGACGGCACTGTTAATGGCCTCTTCTATTCATCACAAACCCTTTACTCCACCATACCCTACCATACAAGCAACACTAACAGCCTGGTCGTTACTGATTAGAAATCACTTCCCTAATTAAATACTCTTTAAGCTTAATATACCCCTTACAACCTATGAATATCTTATACATCATTTTTCCACACATCACTAGAAACAAAAAGGCATCCATTTCTCTACGGATGATATAGTGAACCCAACTGCCCTAGATATCCTTAGGATTCAACAAATTAACCACTACACACAAAAAAAAACCCACTCCCAAATATGAAAATCCCACTTGAATTCCATCTGGAATTTTCTACAGAACAAACACAAACCCGGTACTAAAGGCATATCATTGTGCTATAAATATTGTAACTTCCATACCTCCCACGTTAAACTTCCAATGATGGATAAATGGGAAACGGAACTGCAAATGTCTTTCACTTTACCACAGTGGCTACTAGCAATTAGGAACAATAGCACCTCTTCAGCATGTGTTGACCACTGGGACAACTCACTTAAAATGCTCCACAGGTGGTATTTGACTCCCATGCGTCTCCATACTATAGACCCCACACTATCACCACTATGTTGGAGAGAATGCCATCACAAGGGCAACCTCCTACATGTCATGTGGCATTGTAAAGCCTTAAACACCTTCTGGAAGGATGTATTCTCCCTATTATCGAAAACCTCAGACACTATATGTACACCCTCTCCAGCACTAGCTTTACTAAGCCTAGGGTTAGAATCCTTTCCCACCCTACACAGAAAAGTGATGGTACACATTCTGTTTGCAGCACGCATGGCTATAGCAAACAAATGGAAGTCACCTACTCCTCCCAACATTAGCGAAGTTATTGCTAGAGTGAAATCACAAAGCCTTATGGAAAGAATGTTAGCGCATAAGGAAGGCAGATCGCATACCTTTCATAAGTATTGGGACAGTTGGTTAACTTTCCAAGATAACCTCTAGTGTTGAGTTTGATGATACTTACAACACTCAGTTATTGAAAAAGTACAACGCGTCTAGGGTGCTATAGCTGTAACAGTGCAAAGGGATTAATGACTTTAGCTATAAAAATGAAGAATTACTATGTTTAATTAAGATTTAGTATAAGCAATTTGATCTTCAGCTAGTACATACTTAAGAATTGTTAAATTTAGTGTTACTTGGTTTCGGAACTAAGGTATTGATTATACTGCATGATCTATTTAGAGTGACTGCCTTCCGGGTCATAAACGCAGTTCCTGAGAGAGTAACTGGCAAGCCTGCTCACAGTATGCTCCCAAAAGGGGTGACAGGCTTCTCCCTCAATTTCTGAAGACTCAACCTGTCTTATTGGGAACCCTGATATATCTTATAGTATCAACTGTTAATGTAACGAACCAAGGATCTGCAGCCTACTTTTACTTTTTGCTCCATGTAATCTGTATTCTTTTCTTTTCTGTACAACTACTTTGTATACAACTGCTATGTATGTCTTATATACCATGAAAATTTAAATAAAAAATTTCAAAGTTAAAAAAAAAAAAAAAAATTCAGCAGCTGCAGTATTTGTAGCTGCTGTAATTAAAAAAAAATAAAAATCGGTGGATTTCTCGACCTCCGCCTTAGGGTAATTTTGGTGGTTTTTAAAGTTACAGCCTTTTTTAAAAAGCTCCCAATGGTCCCAGAAGCTCCTTTCAGCTAACATTGGTCTGTTTTTTGCTTGCTTTCACTTAAATCAAAAGATAAAGAACCAGTGGCGGCCCGTCCATTAGGGATGCTGCCCCCTCTATCCACAAGCGCCATCCGCATGCTCTATCCACGCCCGCTATTCTGACAGAATACCACCACACCCTATTCATGCATCTGGCCTCTTTCAGGACGCCAGGCACATGAATTACAGCGGCGGGGGTGTTTATTTGAAGCACCTGATTAGAACCAGAAGCTCTAATAGGCTTCAAAATAGGGTGGGCTTGTGGGGCAGAGCATTGAGCCAGGAGCCCACCCAGGTGTTACAACAATCGTTATTGAAACACTGATCCTCAATTCGGGCAATCAGAAGCAGGTCTGAGAATGTTTTCTGATTGGCCGACAAGAGAAGAGTCCCAATTGGCTGCCGAGGAGGAGGGAGGAAACAGAAGCCGACACGATGCCTGTGGAGAGCAGGGGAAGGGAAAGCCATTGCCACCGGCACTGAGCAAGGGAAGCCGCCGGTGAAATCCGGGAGAAGCGCTGCCCACCATAGATGGGGTAAGTGCACCAGACCCACCCGACTGACCGGGGGAAGGCATGGGGTGGTACTGTTTGCCACCTAGTCAAAAAAATTACCACCGGCCACACTGTAAAGAACATAAGAAAAAATAAAAGCAAGGGTATACTAATGATCAAATGGTTACAAACAAATACAAGGAACATTATTGAAATTAATAAAACTTTAGCCAGAAAATTAAATTCTGCTAGAACACTTAATGCTGACCCCATGCAAATATAATTATGTAAAACATTACAAGGAAGTGGCTATACTGTTTAAAATCTAGTAATGAAAGGTCTCACTCAGCTCTGCAGATGCTCAGTTGCTCTTTATTTTTTGGCACTGTGCCAAAAATCAGAGTCACTAGAGGTCGATCTGCTGACAGCTTCAGCAAAATGGCAGCCTCCAACAAGAATAAACAGGAGCAATGCTGGAGTCAATTTACAGCCCAAATAATTTTGGTAGTGTTTGGTAGTGGATTGTTTGTTCCTTGCTAAAGAACATTATTTTTATCAAGTTGATATGGGTAAAGAGGAGCTCCAGGGGCTCCCTCAGAAAAAAATTAAAAGTCAGCAGCTACAAATACTGTAGCTGCTTACTTTTAATATAAGGACACTTACCTGTCCAGGAATCCAGCAGTGTCCTCACCCGAGACGATTTTTCAATTGGCAGGTGCTGGCGCCGCCATCTTGACTAGGGGAAACCGGCAGTGAAGCCTTGCGGTTTCACAACTGGTTTCCTACTGCGAATGCTCAAAGCACGCTGTGCTTTGTGAATGGGCCAGCTGTGGGGGAAGAAGGGGGGAGAGGGAGGATGGGGGAACCAGACTTTAGGCTCAGTTTGCTGTGGCGAACTGAGCCGGAAATGGGAGCGGGTACTTGTCAAAACCAGGTACCTGCTCCCCCCCCCCAAAAGGTGTCTAATGCGGAAGCAGAGAGGGGGGTGTGGCCAAGCAGAGTTTCCCCTTTTGTATGGAGCTCTGCTTTAAGTTGACCCTTTTGTAACCATTCATGACCAGAGGTCATTGATGCCTAGATGCCTAGGCCAAATTTATCAGATACAGCATGTGTCTGTGAACTGATAATAGCTCTAATATTTAGACATATTTTTGAGAACATATAATTTTTTGTGCATTATTTACTTTATAGGCTGACACATTTTCAATAGATATATATATTTATTATTATTATTAATTATTTTAATATTAATTTTAATATTAATTATTTTAATATTTTAATATTATTTTGTTGAACCATTTTGTATTTTGTATTTTTGTGTTTGTATTTTTGTTGAACCATTAAGCAAATGGTAGATGAACACTGCTGTCTGAAGATGGCAGTGTTCATCTGCAAGGTTTTCATTTTGTCTGTGGTGCCTCTAGTCGTCATGCTACCACTATGTCAGAGCTGACATAGTAGTTATATAATTGGAAACACTCTAATTGGTTCCTGGTCATAGAGTGCTAGCAGCCACATGGCTTTGGGGTTGACATTTATTAATGTACCCTCAGAAAGTGGTGTTGTGCTGGGAAAAAAATAATATACAGATTACGGCCAGGGAAGGGTAAAACAAAAATCTTCTAAATAAAAGGAAAAATATTATCTGTGAAACCAATTTTCACTTATGCAGTTTTTGCTTTGGAGAATCGGTAATTTTGCAGCAAAATTATTTTTTCTAAAATATTTTTTTCCATTTCTAACCATAAATTAGGAAGATCATATCATAAGGTATATCTACAAAACTTTATTACATATATATCACTGACACAAAGCGTGAACCATGTGCCTGTATATAGTGTTTGAATCACAATGATTTGGGAATGAAAATTAGGACTGGCAAGAGCCATTTGAAGCATGATGTTTCATGGGTTCTGTACTAAACTTACAGAGAACTCATTACTAAGGGAGTCTAGCTAACAAAAATGTGTAAATGCACATACAAAAGTGAGAACACAGCTTTGGTTGCCAATCATCTGATTTTCGTGGCAGTTTGTTTTGAGTGAGCAGGTGGTTAAAATTGGTATGATATGACTGGGCCATCCTGTTGCCAATGCCAATAATATAATAATAAAACAGATTAAAAGCTAGAATAGGGTTTAAGTCTAATTTGTGTTTACATGTAAAGTCATTATTTTTCAAATAATAATTTAATTCAATCTTAATTTATTAGGTTTTTTTAATCAGGAAGTAAAGGTACAAAGAAAAAGGGAAGTTCAAAGGTTGTAAGGCTCAGATCTTCCAAAATGGGGAATTATGTACATTGAGAATTATAGGAAGACTCAGATTTCATTGATGGCAGTCCAAAAGTATCAGTGGATAAGCATTACACTCTCAGATTATCTAGAAGGGAGCTTGGAAGGTAAAAACCCAACTAAAGTAGTCAGGTGTAACCTTTGTTGTGTGATATAATGAGAGGTGATACTTTGTCATTGGCAGGTACAACTGCCGATAGAAAGAGATTATTAAATCTGTTAGTAAAGCCAATGGGAAAACAAGAGGGTACTAAATATAAACCAGTTATGAAAAAAATGGGATGAAGAAATGTACCTAAAGAGAGAAAGAGTGACTGGGGGTATGAAGAAGAGGGGGAATGATGGGGTCACTCCATCATTATTATTATTATTATTATACAGGATTTATATAGCGCCAACAGTTTGCGCAGCGCTTTACAACATGAGGGCAGACAGTACACTTACAATACAAATCAATACAGGAGGGATGAGAGGGCCCTGCTCGTTAGAGCTTACAAATTAGAAGGGAGGGTCAAGTGGAAACAAAAGGTAATAACTGTGGGGGATGAGCTGATGGAAAAAAATGAAAATACAGTTGTTAGGTGTGGGTAGGATAGGCTTCTCTGAAGAGAAGGGTTTTCAGGGATCGTCTAAAAGCTAATAAAGTAAGAGATAAGCGGACAGTTTGGGGTAGGGCATTCTATAGAATTGGAGAGGCTTTGGAAAAGTCCTGGAGGTGAGCATGGGAGGAGGTGACGAGGGATCTAGAGAGCAGGAGGTCTTGAGAGGAACGAAGAGAACGAGTAGGTTGGTATTTAGAGGCTAAGCTAGTGATGTAGCTGGGGGTGGAATTGTGGATGGCTTTGTACGTAATTGTTAGAATTTTGAATTTAATTCTTTGGCCGAGTGGAAGCCAGTGGAGGGATTGACAGAAAGGAGTGGCAGACACAGAGCGATTGGTAAGGTGGATGAGTCTGGCAGCGGCATTCATGATAGATTGAAGAGGTTATAGACTATGTAGAGGCAAGCCAATGAGAAGGGAGTTGTAGTAGTGGAGGCGAGAGATGACCAGCGAGTGAATTAAGAGCTTTGTTGGGTCATTGGTTAGAAAGGGGCGTATTTTGGAGATGTTGCGGAGGTTGAGGTGGCAAGATTTGGACAGTAATTGGATGTGTTGCTTGAAGAAGAGTTCAGAGTCTAGGACTACACCTAGAACCTTGGCATGTAGGGATGGGCTTATAGTTGTGCCATCGATTTTGACAGAGAGATCAGGGGAAGGGGCATATGGGGGAGGAAAAATTATAAGTTCGGTTTTGGATAGATTGAGTTTGAGTTAGTGGTGTGACATCCAGACTGATATATCTGATAGTAAATTAGTGATACGTGAGGAGAAAGAGGGAGTGAGCTGAGGGGTAGAGAAATAGATTTGGGTGTCATCAGCGTAGAGGTGGTATTGGAAGCCATGGGAGGCTATCAGTTGACCCAGGGAGGTGGTGTAGATTGAAAATATGAGAGGTCCAAGAACAGAACCCTGGGGGACCCCAACAGAGAAATGAAGAGGAGAGGAGGAAGTAGAGTTATAAGAAATGCTAAATGTGTAGTTGGATAAATAGGAAGAGAACCAGCGAAGAGTACAATCACGGAGACCAAAGGCGTGTAGTTTTTTGAGGAGGAGGGGGTGGTCAACCGTATCAAAGACAGCAGAGAGGTCCAGGAGTAGGAGTACAGAATAGTGTCGATTGGTTTTGGCTGCTAGTAGATCGTTTGTTCATTTTAGGAGAGCAGTTTTTGTGGAGTGTTGAGGATGAAATCCAGACTGAAGGGGATCAAGAAGGTTATTATCAGCAAGGTGGACGCTCAGTCGGTTGTAGACCAGACGTTCGAGGAGTTTGGATAAGAAGGGGAGCAAGGAGATGGGGCGTAGGTTGTTAAGATTGGATGGGTCCAGTGAGGGCTTTTTAAATATGGGTCTGACAAGTGCATGTTTTAGAGAGTTGAGGAAGATGCCAGAAGAGAGGGAGAGATTGAAGATGTGGGTTAGAGAGTGCAGCATAGGGCCAGAGAGTGAACATAGCATTTGTGAGAGAACAGGACCCAGAGGGCAGGTGGTAAGGTGGACATTAGCAATGTTGACTAGTTCTGTATTTTGTGCATACACCTCAATCATTGTAGTAGTATGGACATATACATATCTAGATCTGAGAGATCTTACAACAAAGAGGTAGTTCGTTCCACAATACACATTTATTAATAGGGTTACATAATCTATACAAAGTACACACCCGACAGTATTTACAACACAATGTACAGTGTAGGTCTCCTGGCTTACATGGTATTTACAAATTACCCACAACACCCATATTTACAGTACAGTATAAAATACAAGTATATTAGATTACCTGTTAACTTCAGGTCAGCCCATGGTGACTGCTGTGTGTTCCCACACCAAAGAGTGAGTTAGCTTGGTCACAAAGCATTATATCCCCCCCTCCTTTCTGTAGTGTGGCTAATATAATTCTCCCTAATTGGTCACTGTACCTAGTAAATGTATATTGGGCACAGCCTGATTGGATGAGTCAAAGAAGGCTGTTGTTTACTACCCAGGGAAGATGTTCTCAGGGAGAACAAAAGGCCAACCTTTGAAGTTGAACTAATTACAATAACACCAACACAACACTCAGTATTTTAAATATATTTCCCTCTAACTGAAATATATTTCTAATTGCAATATTTTACAGCGATTAATGGAGATTTCACATAATCCAATAAGGCAACAGATGGCCCCTTGTGGCCAGTTGAAAATATGAGACTCGGCCACACCTAGAATAATGGTTTATGTGCAATCTCCTTCAATATCTGGCACGTTTGACTTTGTCCTCTGAAATGAAATAAAACTCTTTGAGAAGAAAAAAAAACTTTTAAACTCTCCATCTCTACAGTTCACACTTCTGGATCCCAGTATTGGTAGTCATCACTTGTTCTGGATGTCATAAGTCCAAAATAGAAATCATGAGAAACAGCACCAAAACAAAACAATAAGGAAAAAAAAACAAAAACATGAGGATCCTTGTTCTCAACAGTCCAATAATAACAATAGTCCGATAATAACGGTACGAAAGTCCATAAGGCGAATCTGGTCATGTTGCCCTTGCTTCTGGGACGGCCTTCACTGGTGATTCCAAGTGGATACAGCATGCAATAATAGCCTGGGGACCAGCTTTTCCTGGCTTTCTAAGATTATACTTTATTAATGTGGACAAAGGTAGAGAAATAAAAAACACAAGTACATTTAAAACATATGCATTCAACTGAATGCTTGTCTGGTAAGTCTAAGCCGTAAGGACCTTTTGATTAGAATTGTCATAGATATACTGCGACATACTAATGAGACCCCTTTCCCAGTGACATGTGTACCAATTTGAATGGTTACGCCCTTCAGCCAATGTCTGATTTTCATCCCCCCCATCTTTCTTCCTCCATTGTCATATGCCTGCAAGTACCTCTGCCCCACCTTCTGTGGAATACCACGTTGTGTGTGTGTGTATGACCCTTCACGTGTTCCGGGGAGTTTTGTTGCCATCGCAACTCACCACTAACTCCTTTTTACTGGAACTGTTTTCCGTTCAACCTTGGCTGGTGCCAAACCTTTGGGCATATAGCTCCGTCCTGCCTTTAGCAGGCTACAGAAGAGGTCATCACTTTAAGAGTTCTCCGTGCAGATTAGGCAGTGTCGCCTACGCAGACAAAAATAATTCGGAATACGGATGAGTGTGATGTCATCAGTCACTAGTGGCTTCAGGAACAATCAAACTAAATTACTCTTAAGTACAATTGTACTATACTCCCTGCTATTTGCCAATCACTATGAGTATCATCAGTCCCAGTATATCTATATGATATTCACACAATGCTCTTTGAACTTGGTTATGGCACAAAAAAGAAAACTGACCAACAAACAAACAAAAAAAAATTTGATCAATGACCACATATGATGACTGCCCAATATTAGAACTGTAGAGAGGATTGTATGTCACATATACAGAGAAAATAGTCACATGACTTTTGCTAACATCCAGGTGTTACTGTCATAGTTGGTAATAACTACCATGACATACATTTATATAAAACAATTATCCAGTTTCGAAAGAGAAGAAGAAAAACTGTTGGAACTTGGTCCATCCCCAAAATGCTATAGGGAAGCTTTAATATTCTATATCAACATTTCTAACCATTTTAAATGTTCTCCATATAATGTTCCCCCTACTCCCCTCTTTTTTTTTTTATTTATTTATTCATTTATTTCACCCTGGTGACACCAAACTCAAGAATCACAATAAAAAATAAAAAAAATAAATAAAAATAAAGGTACTATAGGAAAGAAAGAAAAATAGTAAACATTAAAAAAAGAATTAATAAAAATAATTAAAAATCTTTCTCCCCCCCCCCTTTGTTTTTGTTTTTTTTGTAAACAAAAAAAATTACCGTTAAGAATAAAAAAAAGAATAAAAATGAGAGAGAAAAATGTAACAAATTAAAAAAAAAATGGAATCTGTATTCTGTCAAAAAAAAACATTGAAACTGCCTTCAAACATTGTAGCTATTCAAAAGGCAACACCCTCTGTCGGTGGTGATTAACATATTAATTGACTCTCAGTGCAAATCTGTTTGCAAGTCAATCAGGCCACAAGAACTTGTAATACAGAGAGCAGGATCTCTGTTTTAAAAAAAGTTTAAAAATTTTTCTTTTTAGAATTTAGTTGGACCTGACTGCAATTAATTAGATTCAAGGCTTTTCCTTAAAACGAAAATAAAAATTATGTTTTAAGGTCCTCTGTGTTTCAAAGTACTTTGTCCAGTCTGGGTCCAATCATTCGTCCTTGTCTGTGTATTTCTCCTAAAATACAAAACTCAAAGATTAATAACACCTCACTGTACCTCTCTGAGAGGTTCATAATGGACTAAACTAGTAGTGGATGATTGGAACAGACTTCCAGCTGAGATAATGCGTCCATCCACAGTAAGTACAGTCAAAAATGTACCGACACACCCACATATCTGTACTCTGACAAACAAAAAGTTATAGGAAACCTGGTGTGTTTGTAAGTACTTAAAGTTTAAGAAGACAACCTGTAGACATAAAACCTTTACACATATTAACAGCACATGCGTCAATTTAGAAGGAAAAACAAAACACCAGACCTACTGAATCCATAAGATGCCACAAAGTGCAAAGCAATGCATTGTTATGTATTTTCCATGTATCAGAGTGAATGAAACTTCACTCTAAGCCACAGAAAAGGAAAAATTATCAACACAAAATCCCTACAGTTTCTCAGAGTTATAGGGATCGAGATCTCTTATCTGTGCACAGGTTATTTATTCGCGAATACATATAAACTTGTAAAAAAAAAAGTATTAATTTAAACTGGTACCAGTATTGAGCTCATTACAAACGAGAAAAATTAATAAAATAATCATAAACAGTACAAAGCATGCGCATTAGTGTGATCACACTTATTGTTGGCTATAAAAACAATGGTGAGTATACCCCTACAAAAAAAAAATCTTTCTTTACACATGGACAGTTCATACCCATGCATTCCATCACTCAGACACACACATTCATTTGGATTGAACCCATACATCCTAGATAGAGCTTTGATAAATCGCAAATGAATTGTTATGTGTTTACGCAAACAGGAGAAAGGAAACAAAAAAAAAAAAACAAACAAAAACAAAGAACACCAACCAAAAACAAATACATAAATAAAAAAAAATATAAAATGAAGCAAGAGTAGGCTTCTGTACTAAACACTACTTGTACCCTATACCTTTGAATATTTATGGCAGTCTTCTGATCCTTTGGGGAAGATAAACACCTGTATTACTAATAACCATGTTTGAATACCCAGCCTAATATACATTACCTTAGGTGTATGTATTTATGTATAAATACATCTATATTGATACACCTGATTAATATGTAAATACTTTTTCATGAGCTCCCTGCACCTGGAAAATATAACTTAGACAAAAGTTATTACCCTTTTCCCTTTCTTTCACACAAAGAAAACAAACACTGCCACATTGTTACATTTACATATTTACATTGGTATATGTTCACTGACATTCACCCTTGGATCTGGTGAAAACAAATGACTCAGATCATAGACATCTGAATGACACATTAGATCTGGTATTTCTTTTGCTTTTTCTAAATTGCTTATATTTAAGGTTTGTTCCCAGTAAGGTGAAGTCCTAGCAGATAGCATAGATAGGTTTGCCCCCCCTCCAGTATTTTCTGTTTGAATGGAACAGATGGTTTTCTGTGGGACCTTAACAATTTGATCAAAAGATTGTTTTATTTATTTCAGTTCTTTCCTACACTGTACCACATCTGCATGGCATGCTTCATATTTTACCTTAAGAACATGTTGTGATGTTTCCATTATTTTATTGGTATTTTCCCAATTATGAATATGCGACTTCAGTAGTTCAATCTCATTTTCAAGAGAGGTAATTGTGCTAATTAACTTAACCTCTTTCAAAACTGATCTCCTGTGCTGTAATCTGAGATCACTTTCCATGGAATTTACATTCAAAGGGGAGCATGAGGCTATTTGCCTTTGAATAGTACCTGGGGGGCCATGCCTATAGATCTTATCTTTGGAGGCATTGAAATTGTAATGGTGCCTCTTTCTGTTTGAAAAGGTGGCAAATTCTCCTGTAGTGTGACTTGCTAAACAGGTTTTGTTGTTTGCACTCTGGTGATAAATCTTTGATTTCACAGAATTAGACCTTCTGGCTACATGAAAAAATTTGTGCATACAGTCCATGATGCATTGATATGAATCTTTAAGGGGATTTATAAAAAATCCACATTTAATTTTAAATTTTGGATGGGCATTAGCTATTAGGAGGGTTTTGTACTCTGGGTCCTCTCTGTGTACGTTTCTCCGTTTGCCTACATAGTAAGCTGACCATAGCCTCTTTGCATAAAGAAGTGGATTCTCATTATTTTCCTGTTTTGTTCTATACGCTGCTTTTAAGCCTAGGTCAAAGGGATATATTATTTTTAGCAATTCATCTACAGTTTCATTGTAATCTGCTCTTCCTTCTTTAACATGGTCTGGTAGGGAAGACCATGTGTCTAAGTTAACTGTTAATAGTAAAACTTTAACCTGATCTCTGGAGTTGGCAACTCCCAGCAATTTACATCGTTGCAAGACATTATCTGCATGAAATGTTATGTGCACTCCTGGCAACAGTTTGCCAATATTGTTAGCTACAAGTAGCACATTTTCTAAAGACTGTCTGTCCTCCCTATCCATCTTTTGTGCTGTGCTCTCAATTCCTGTTGATATGCATACATACAGGAAACAGCTCTCTTTTTTTTTTTTAAATAGACTGAATCTTCATGCATAGAAACATTGGGCAACAGCTCTTTTCATCTCCTTCTAATGCATCTGGACTCTTCATGTACCAATTCTATATTATATTTAGCTTTTAACAAAAGTTATGTGTTCCTCGTAGGCTCCCTATTAATTACACACTGTAGAACACCGCTATTTCTTATAGCCCATTTCTATATCGAGCACATAGAGCACCCAATGTTCATTTTTTTAGCATTCAAATGAAAAACCCTTTCAAAGTGTGCCTTTTGTAGATATTGCAACCCCTTGAGATATTGCTGAAAGAGACCACCAAATTTTTCTGTCCATTCGCCGGTCGCCATTTTGTTGACTAGTTCTGTATTTTGTGCATACACCTCAATCATTGTAGTAGTATGGACATATACATATCTAGATCTGAGAGATCTTACAACAAAGAGGTAGTTCGTTCCACAATACACATTTATTAATAGGGTTACATAATCTATACAAAGTACACACCCGACAGTATTTACAACACAATGTACAGTGTAGGTCTCCTGGTTTACATGGTATTTACAAATTACCCACAACACCCATATTTACAGTACAGTATAAAATACAAGTATATTAGATTACCTGTTAACTTCAGGTCAGCCCATGGTGACTGCTGTGTGTTCCCACACCAAAGAGTGAGTTAGCTTGGTCACAAAGCATTATATCCCCCCCTCCTTTCTGTAGTGTGGCTAATATAATTCTCCCTAATTGGTCACTGTACCTAGTAAATGTATATTGGGCACAGCCTGATTGGATGAGTCAAAGAAGGCTGTTGTTTACTACCCAGGGAAGATGTTCTCAGGGAGAACAAAAGGCCAACCTTTGAAGTTGAACTAATTACAATAACACCAACACAACACTCAGTATTTTAAATATATTTCCCTCTAACTGAAATATATTTCTAATTGCAGTATTTTACAGCGATTAATGGAGATTTCACATAATCCAATAAGGCAACAGCAAGTAGTTTAGCAACTTCGTCTGTATTGGTGGGGTTGAAAGAGGGAAATAATGATTGTGCCTGTGGGCATGAAGTGTAAAGCGTGGAGGGTGTCGGAACAGTAGAGATCTCCACGCGAATTGTATCAATCTTGTGTTTGAAGTGATTGTCGATCTCCTGGGCAGTGAGTGAGTTGGGGGGTGGAGGCGGTGGAGGACGAAGTAGAGAGTTGAAGGTGGAGAAGAGTTGACGGGGACCTATCATAGCTAGTTTAGGTTGGGGAAACATCCTCCTTGATCCATTCCGGAAATGCAGACGAGTTACAGAACAAAGACCATGAGGTCCAGGTTTTACTGAACTGTTCTTGTCTGCCATTTTCCTGCGACAACAGATGTTCCAGGTCTTTGATGGATTTGAGTTCAGTTGCCCATTCTACAAGTGGAGTTACAGAGGTTGTTTTCCAATAGCAGGGTACAGGGTATAACTATCTTGGCTGCAGCTAGGAAATGCTTATGATCCAGGAATCATGGAGAGGAGTGCTATCATGGATGAAAATGAGATTTGAGTATCCATGAGCTTACAGAAGAGATTAGGGAATCACAACCAGAATGCCTGGATTGGGGGACAGTCCAACTAGATATGAAGCACAGTCCCTTTAGAGGCATGACATTGCCAGCAGGTGTCTGGGACCGCACGGTTGAAGAGGTGGAGAATGGAAGGACATCTGTACTACCTAGTTATTAGTTTGAACCCATTCTCTTGTGTCTTAGTAGCTATCGATAATTTGTGGGTCAGAATAAAACTCTTTTCCCAGTCTGCAGGGCTAACGGTAAGCTGTATATAGGATTGGAGGTCTGGATGTGTGGCTGCTAAGATAATAGACTAAAGCTGAGAAATAGTATGCTTTTTAAATAATAATTGAATACAAAGAATTCCCAGGGCACTGAGAGTTTTCTAAAGAAATAACACAGCACAAGTTATTTGCATCCCTGTCTGTAACTGATGTTTTGGAAGTAATAGCAATAGCGGGAATATGTGTATGTGTTTGTGTGTGGGGAGGGGGGGGTGTAGAAAATGTTTTTCTCCTTATTACGTCTGGTGGAAATGTTGTGTATGTCTTAGTTTTGTTGTAAATTGTAAAACAACTTTTTTATTAAAAATTACATGATTCAAAAAAAAATTAATAATTTGAATGTGTAAATTTCAGCTTGAGTTACTGAGCTCTATAAAAAATGTATTTCTTTCAGCAAATCTGATAGGGACGGGGAGACAAATATGTCAAGGGGGCACTAGTTCTCTTGTTGGCCTAAAATGAAATTAAAAAATAGTTAATGTGCAAGATTTTTTATCATTATATGAATAAAAAGAAATTAAAATTTTAAATTGTAAGATATTCTTTCCGGATCTTAATTAATAAGGTAACATATGAGAAACCACAATACATTGCTTTTAAGATAAAAGAAAAACATGCTTTGAAAAAACATTATTGATGAATATTCTTTGGTACAAAGAGCAACTTTTTATATTTTATCAAAAATGTGTACTTATTCTTTGAATCAAGTGGTTAAAACTAAAATATTCTGTTTTCCTTATTCCTCTTTAATTTTTTTGAAGAATTAAAAAGGAATGCTATACTGTTTAAAATAGATGTTAGAATATGTAAGAAATGCAGAGGAAAAGAAATAATAAATTATGTGTTAATGAATAATCACAAAATCCAATTAGTAGCAGCAATAAAACGAATGCCTTTTTTTTTCAAGATGTACAATGCCTTTAGAATGAAAATTAACTTCTTTCAAATTATGTTCCTCTTTTGTTAAAAATAAAGAGTTGTTTGAGACAGTATCTGAGCGCAGATAATAAAACTCATCCTTAATTAATTGACTTATCCAGTTTTTATTCTGATTCTGATAGTATATTAGATTCCACAAAGAATGATATTAAATGATATTACTCATTACAATGGAGACATGTGATTTTATACTAAATATAAATGTTAGTACTGTCTATAGCAATTCCTTCTGGCAGGATTGAACGCACACCAATAAAAATGTCAGAAAATGAATTCACAATTAATTGGATCTCATCCTAATAATAACTTGACATAGTAATAGTTTATTACAAATAAACATTTTGTTTTCTATTTTTGTAATCTTCAACATAATCAAAACTAAAATTATTACTGTGTTTCTATGTTTATGTATTAAACCTAGGCTGGCCAGATCTGTGGTACCCAAATATCAAGAAATACTGCCAGCTCACTGGTTTAACCCTGATGCCCAAACCCCCTCACCTTGCCAGCTTACTTAAGGCCTAACTCTGGGACCCATATCCCCCCCCCCACCCCATGTCACCCCCAACCTGGGACCCACAACTTGTTTTACTGCTTTTTTTTTAAATTAACTTTTCTGAAGTCTTCAAGCTAGTCACATGACTCTGCAGGTCTTCTTTTTCCTTGCTCATTTTCCAGGCTGGGCAATCCTTTCTGAGAAGAGCGACCTCCATGTCCTGCCTTGTTGCTAGGATGCACCAACTGTTTTTTTTTTACTCCTGCAATGCTGCCCATCCAATGGTTTTCACATTCTAGCAAGTCAGGACATGGGGTTTACTAACTAGGAGTTTTTTGTTTTTTTAGCTAGGCTTCTGAGGGTACCCAAATAGCCTTCAGGTAAAACAATAAAATTATTATTTTACAAAATTGCACAGATTTTTAATATCTACTGGGATCCCTTGCATAGGCTATTTTCTGGAAAAGATGAACTTAGTATTTAACTAACTCAATACTGGACACTTTCACCCTCTTCCTGCCAAGGCCAATTTTCTTTTTTTTTAATACAAACGCTTTTATTGGATGTTTAAAAGCATAACAGAGGGAATCCATACATAAAGTATAACATATATAGAACAATGAAAAATGAGTATAACAAGTACGCAATACAATGAGTATAATCAATAGAGACCGTAGAATATACTGCCATGCAGTCCTGGTTCGTGAACATTTAACTGTTGGTATGTTCAAGAAACTCTACAGCCTAACCCAGGAATTCAGAGAGGGTACCTAGGGTGATTACATCTCTGTTTCTTGGATCTTGCAACAAAATAATAAACATAATTAAAGGTAAGCCAAATAGGCTTTCTACTAAACCAAACAATAACCAAAAGGAAATTAGGAAGGAGAGATATGCTATTAACTGTGTAGAACCAATAAGTCGTGCCACTGGGGGTATTAGTATAGGGCAATTATCTGTGACCTATTTAGCAACCATATGGTTCCCAACTTGCCCATTTGCGCTCAAAGATATGCAATGTATCTAGGATGGTATGATGTACACGCTCCATTAATCTTATAGTTTCCATTCCCTGGAGCACCTGAGTCCAAGGCACTGTAGGAGATGGCCAATTTAGTGCATTAGCCCATAGACTTGCACAAAAAAGTGTATGGGCTAATTTTTGGGTTGGGGCTGGGACCTCTGGAAGTGGTGCAAAATGAAGGCACATTGGTAAAGTCAATGTGGTAAAAGAGCCCGTTATCTGTGCCACCTTAGAGGCCGCCCTACGCCAAATCTGCCGAAGGCCAGGACAGCTCCAGAATATATGGATGAATGTGCCTGTAGCTTGGCACCCTCTAAAGCAGTTGTCTGGAACATTTGGATAAAATAGATGTACCTTGTTGGGGGTCAGGTACCATCTAGTATGTAATTTCACCACAGATTCCTTGAGAGACATGGAGCGTGTACATTTGTGCACGTTTAAAATGATTTCTGACCATTCCTCTGAGGAAAATTCCTGTCCTATGTCTGTTTTCCACAGACAACCCATTTAGATAACTGTATATTTTCTATATGACCCCTTTATCCCTAGAGTTAGAACAAGTGGTTTCAAATTCTCTAAATCTGGGTCTAACATTGAGGGGGTATAGCGATTCGAAGAAATGTCTGACCTGGAGATATTTATAAAATTCTATCCTCAGCACATCATATTTTTGCTGGAAGTGGAAGACTGCCCAGGCCAATTTTGAGCTTTCAGTGCTGTCGCGCTTTGAATTACTCAGTCATGCAACACTAAACTCATATGACATTTTTATATTTTTTTCACACAAATAGAGCATTCATTTGGTGGTATTTAAAGCAGAGTTCCACCCAAAACTGGAACTTACGCTTTAAGTGATTGTTACCCCCCGACATGCCACATTTGGCATGTAATTTTTTGGGGGAGGGGGAGCGGATACCCTCTTTTTAGAGGCATTCAGCCCCCACTTCATCCTGGGGCTCCGCGGTGCCGGAAGGAAGTTCACCTCTCCCCCCTCCCTCCCTGCAATCTTCTGGGACACGTCACAGGTCCCAGAACATTGTCCGGCCATTCACAGCGGGCAGAGCGGCTCGTTCATGCGCAGTGCGTGCTCGGCTGTGAAGCCACAGCCAGCCACCCACAGTTACAATACCGGCGCCGCAGAGAGGAGGGGGAGAGGAACGGGGCTTCATTCGCCCGTGTTGCTGGACCGTGGGACAGGTGAGTGTCCGATTAAAAAAAAATATCAGCAGCTACAAAAAGTGTAGCTGCTGACTTTTAAATGGGTGGAACTCTAATCACCACTGGGTTTTTTATTTTTTGCACTCCAACTGAAAAAAGAACGGAAATTTAAAAAACAAATGTGTTTTCCTTGGTTTCTGTTATACAATTTAGCAAATAAATAATTTTTCTTCATAAACTTTGACCAAATTTTATACTGCTACATTTCTTCTGTAAAAATAACCCAAATTAGTGTATTTATTAAGTTATAGAGTCTACAAGCTATGATACCAATCATTGATTGAAAATTGGTCACACCTGATGTGCTGACAGCTTATTTCTTGAGGCCCTAACATGCCAAGAGGCCCAAGACAGTACAAATATCCCCCAAATTATCCCTTTTTGGAAAGTAGACAGTCCAAGGGGTATCTAGTAAAAGGCATCGTGAGTTTTTTGAAGTTGCAATTTTTTCCCACAATTCTTTGGAAAATTTTTTTTCACAAAAATGTCATATTAACAAGTTATTTCTCACACAAGGCATAGGCATACTTGCAACTACATCCCAAAACACTTTCTGCTACTCCTCCTGAGTATAGCGATACCACATGTGTGGAACTTTTCCATGGCCTAGCCATATAGAGAAGCACAACATCCAAAAAGTACCTTCAGTCATTATTTGCTTTAAGACCAGGCCTTCTTCTGACGCTTTATGTTTACAAGTAAAAATCTGTATTTTTGCTCAAAAATTATTTAGGACCCCAAAACAGTATATACTTTTGTAGCAGAGGCCCTAGAGAATAAAATGGTGGGTTTTGCAAATTTTTATATCACACGGTATTTGCACAGCAGTTTTTTAACGCAATTTTACACACTAATGCATAAATACATTTTAATGAATTTCAATGCACACAAAGACAATATAATACCCATGTTTTTGGTAAAATATAAAATATGGTGTTGTACCGGGTAAATAGATAACAAACATGCCACACTTTAAAATTGTGTATGCTTGTGAAATGGCGCCAAACTTCGGTATTTAAAAATCTCCATAGGCGACGCTTTATAAACCTTTATTGGTTACCAGTTTAAAGTTACACGGGAGATCTGGTGCTAGAATTATTGCTCTCGCTCCGAAGTTCGTGGTGATACCTCACATATGTGATGAGATCGACATTTACGTATGCGTATGGGACAAATGTGTGCGTTCGCCTTTGCACGCAAGCACAGGGAACAGGGGCGCTTTAAATGTTATATATTAATTTATTGGTGGGACACTGGTACACTGACAGATGTTTTTGTGCCCTTGTACACTGTGACAGATGTTGATTGTCCACCGGCGGACACTGACAGATGTTGATGTTGCAATGGAACACTATTGCTGATGTTTTTTTGCACTGGTTTAGATGTTGATGGGACACTTACACTGTGACAGATGTTTTGTGCACTGGTACCGATGTTGATCGGACACTGATAGATGTTTTTTGCACTGGTACAGATGTTGATTGGACACTGACAGATGTTTTGTGCACTAGGGACACTTGGACTGATGTTCATGGGACAGTGGTGCTTGGTGTACTGCGTGGCCTTGCACCCATTCTAAAGGGACATACAGGTACATCCACTCAGAACAGTAACACTCCCACCCGGCCGTTTATGTACATTGGCCTGGTGGGAAGCGGTTAAAGTGGGTGTAACCCTAAAAAAAAATAAAAATCCTGATCCTTTAAAGCAGGATACACAGCATGGTGCTTGTGATGTGTCATTTTTCCCTCTCTATGATCTAGAAAAACCTGGTTGATCCTGCCTGTTCATATAAATCAAAAAAATGCACTGCTGTAAAAATACATCCTCAACACCATAATATCATGACCACTATACTAGTAAATATAAAGTGCTAAAGTGCCAGAAGTAAATAATAGTAAATATAGTGTTCAAAGTACATATATATATATATATATATATATATATATATATATATATATATATATATATATATATATATATCAGCAATAAACTGGTATGTGAATAGCAGTATTGCACAGTGCTCCAAACAAAATCACAGTGAAGGTAATTGTAAAAAGTCCTATTTTAAGCAAGTCCACAGTCAAGTTAGTTGATAATGAAGTTATAATGTCCAATATTGTGACAGTGTGACGGTGATCCAAGCAATGGTACAGTGACTTCACACACGTGCTCCCCCCTGTGTGATTGTGCTTACCTCAGGGTATGTGACCGCACAACTAAGTTTGGTCTGGAAAAGCAGCTGTACCTCTTCTGGGCTCTATCGTTTAGACATAACATTTATTAAAGGTAAAAACGTCAGGGTACTCACACTTTCATGGTGCTTCCAGCACACCAATCTACAGCAAAGAGAAAATATAAAATCCACTCCAATAGGCTTGTAAACTTGTATGCATCATCAGCTGCTCAAAGAGTGTGTATACTGTCTCCTCCGCCGTCCTGGCCCCCTTCCTTAGGTGATCCTACCTGTTCCTGTGTACCCCAATGTAAACTGACAACGATAATTATGGCTGCTGATCCAGGATACCGTAGTCAATTTACATGACTTCCTCACCCCCCCTCTCCCCCTCCATCCCTGCCTGTCAGCTCGGGAGTTTGTGTGTCAGCCATCTCCTCCCAGCCCCTCCCCTCTAGCCACTATAGCTGTAATATTACTAGTGAGAAATCCTGTAATCCCCACCTTACATGACGCTAAAATGTGCCGTATCCATTGTTGTTAAAAATTCTGCAAAATAACCGACAGGTCACGTGAGCACCCAGCAGGGCTGTAAATTATTAAATAAAACTACAGATACTGCACATTATATTTTCATGTGATAGAGGGGATTATTATGATTTGTTTTAAAAGTAACAATGGTAGAAATAGTAGTAATATTAAAAAAGATTACATCCAAAAAACAAAAACAAACCTATACTGGCTGGCGAGTTGAAAAATCAGTCCGAATCCTGACAACAACAAATAATAGAAAAAAAAGTGTAAACTGGAGAAATTTGTAAATGTCAAATGTCCTCTGATGCCAAACAAATGCGAAATGATGTGACTTGACAGTGATGTCTTTTATAATTTAATCACTGTATTTAGATTGCGCATATGGCTGCTCAGCAAAATCATCCACACAAAAGGACAAAAACAAGCATGAAAGAGGAGTTGTTCAAAATAAAAATACCTCACAACACAAAATACTCCAGCTTCAAGGTTAGCCTTGCAGTATCATAACAGTTACAAAAAAAAAACAAAAAACACTGATGGAAGCTTGCTATGTTTCTTCTGTAGATTGGATTTATACTCCTTTTTAAAAATGTCTGGCTTTAGATACACTTTATGTATAGCAGGATATCTGCGCTAAACCCAATATACAAATGAAACTTTTTATATATATATAAATAAATCAAATACATGTGTACAGAAAAAAGGTGCTGCATCTGAAAAACCTAAATATTCAGACCATAAACGCGTGTATCCAATAAAGATGCACAATCCCAAAAACTCGAACAAAGAAGCACATAAGAGTGCCAGCATGCACTCAAATAAACTAATGAGCTAAAAAAAAGTGCAAATATGCAATTTACAGATATAAAAAATGTGTAGTCCATGAAGTGCAAAAAACATGCGATCAATCAGGACTAACTTCTCAGAAAGACAATCGTTTTTTTTCTTTTTATCAAACAAACAAAAAACAGCGCCGCTTACCAGATGTGATGGATCTCAAATTATAGAGATCGGATAGGCACACACAGGAAGGATCACTTGGCCATGGACGTTGTATCCACCGGCTTTTCCGATAGCAGGATCCCTCCTCCTGTAGCGGACTTTACTCTGCTTAAAACACTCCTCTCAGAACCTTCTAATACCATAGATTCCTCCACAGGATGTGTTTATAGAATGAAAAGAAGAGGCTTCATGGTGCAGTACTCCAATTTAAAAGGTATTTATTCTTAAAAAATCGTAGGCACTGACATCCAATAATGGTATTCAGTGTATTTAAAACCAGCCGCGGTTCATGCCAGCCCGCTGGCGCGCAGTGACGTCAAGATCTGTATCTGTATCAGTAAAGACCACTACAGGAGGAGGGATCCTGCTGTTGGAGAAGCTGATGGATACAACGCCCATGGCCAAGTGATCCTTCCTGTGTGTGCCTATCCGATCTCTATAATTTGAGACCCATCACATCTGGTAAGCGGCGCTGTTTTTACTTTGTTTGATGAACAGAAAAAACAATTGTCTTTCTGAGAAGTTCGTCCTGATTGTTTGCATGGATTTTGCACTTCATTGACTACACATTCACATTTTTTATATCAGTAAATTGCATATTTGCACTTTTTTTTGAGCTCATTCGTTTATTTGAGCGCATGCTGGCACTCTTATCTGCTTCTTTGTTTGAGTTTTTGGGATTTAGATACACTTTAAAGAGGTTGTATATCCTCTTTTTTTAAATAACAAACATGTCATACTTACCTCCACTGTGCAGTTCGTTTTGCACAGAGTGGCCCCAATCCAGCTCTTCGGTGGTCCCCTGGCGGTGCTATCGGCTCCTCCCCGCATCGGAAAACCCCCTAGGAGAAGCGCTCTCCCTGGGGGTTACTGTGTGAGCACGCTCCCGAGTCCAGGATTTGCGTCCAAAGACACAGAATGCCGCGGACTCGGCCTTGCCCCCCCGGCGCCAGCATCATTGGATTTGATTGATAGCAGCGGGAGTCAATGGCTGCACTGCTATCAATCTATCCAATCAAGAGCCAAGCTAATGGGCAGAAAGGTAGAGCGCGTCTCTGCAGTGGGAACGAACGGGCTCAGGTGAGTAAAATGGGGGGGGGGGGGAGGGGGGCTGGTCAGTTTCAGAAGTTTTTTCACCTTAATGCTTACTGCATATATCCAAAAAAATTGCCTATAGTTCGACTTCAGCCAAGGAAGCTGGCATCATCTCTTTTGTTTGATCTTCAACTGCCATGGTGCTGCACATGTGATCATTTCTGACTCCATCCATTGATGGTTTGACAGTTTGGTTGAGAGCACATCCAATGCCAGGAATGTAACTGTTTTTTGAAATTATTAAATCAATGGGCTTAGTTCCTCTTTAACATGATTTTATGATCACATGGGCTTATTCATCAAGAAAGCCATGTAACCATTATGCCAGCACTGCTATAATGACCACATGGCTTTGTTGATCAAGCCATGTAATACAATAATGGGAACTGTTTTTCTTTTTTTTTTGGCTAATTCAGCCTTCTAATGGTGCATGAGGAAATTAGAGGTGTTTTGATGGCATTTTGGTAAGACTGAATTGCTGGTTTTTTTTGTTGTTTTTTTTGCAGTTTTTGCAGCAAACTAAACTGTAATTTTGAACAATTACTGTGGCAATTATTTAAAAATATTTAAAATGTGATTTTCTTACTTTTGTAGCACAATTGTTCAGATGTCTAATTGTGTGACTCTCAGCAAATCAGACAAATCAGACAATTTATTCGGCTCCCTTGCAGAGCTGTTGAGATTAAATAACAAAAAAACACAGAAAGACTGTTGATTTCAATTCATCTAAATATCTTTGCATTGAAAAAAGAGAAACAGGGTATATTTAAGAAAAAAATAAACAGTTCCAGATGATTTTCAGGAGTGGGTTCTGTGTGAGTTATTCGTTAGACCTACTTTCTCAATTAGTGTCCCATAGAACCCTAGGAGTATTCCAGAAGTTGCTAGGGGTTTCTTGAACAGTTAGCAATTTCTGCCTCTCATATAAGTAACCAGTGACTACAATGATCTTTTTAGGTATCTGTAGATAGGATTCTTATCACTGAGCACCTTTATAAAGGGCCCTTTTCCCAATGACCACAACATATGGGTCCCTTCTCTGACCATCAATAAAAGCAGGCACTTCACTAACCACCAATGTAAGTGGGCACTTCTGCACTGACTACCAACTTGAGGGAACACTAGAATTTTTACTGCCTGCATTTCTTTTTTTGGCATTATTATGATCATCATTATTAACTCATTCATAATTTCTTAATTTTACTAAAAATTATTAGCAGGGGTCCCTAAGACCTTAACGATATTTAAGGATTCCTTCATTTAAAAAAGTTGAGAAAGCCTGAATTAGGCCATCAATACCTTAAAGTGTATGGGTGGAATTACTAAAGGCAAATAGGCTGTGCACTTCGCAAGTGCAGTTGCTCCAGAGCTTATTAAAAGAGTTATGCTGTGCACACACGGGCAGACTTTTCGACCAGACTGGTCCGACGGGACAAATCCGTCAGACAATCCAACCGTGTTTGGGCTTCATCGGACCTGCAGCGGACTTTTTCGGTCAAAAATCAGACGGACTTTAGATATGGAACATGTTTCAAATCTTTCCAACAGACTCGAGTCTGGTCGAAAAATCCGCTCGTCTGTATGCTAGTCCGACGGATGAAAACCGACGCTAGGGCAGCTATTGGCTACCGGTTATCAACTTCCTTATTTTAGTCCGGTTGTACGTCATCACGTTTAGGGATGAGCCGAACACTCCCCTGTTCGGTTTGCACCAGAACATGCGAACAGGAAAAAAGTTTGTTCGAACACGCGAACGCTGTTAAAGTCTATGGGACACAAACATGAATAATCAAAAGTGCTAATTTTAAAGGCTTATATGCAAGTTATTGTCATAAAAAGTGTTTGGGGACCTGGGTCCTGCCCCAGGGGACATGGATCAATGCAAAAAAAAGTTTTAAAAACTGGCGTTTTTTCGGGAGCAGTCATTTTAATAATGCTTAAAGTGAAACAATAAAAGTGTAATATCCCTTTAAATTTCGTACCTGGGGGGTGTCTATAGTATGCCTGTAAATGAGGCGCATGTTTCCCGTGTTTAGAACAGTCTGACAGCAAAATGACATTTCAAAGGAAAAAAAGTCGGCATGGGAATTCCCCACAGGGGAACCTCGAAAAAAAAAAAAATGACGTGGGGGGTCCCCCTAAATTCCATACCAGTCCCTTCAGCTCTGGTATGGATATTAAGGGGAACCCTGCCCAGAATTAAAAAAAAAAATTACGTGGGGGGTCCCCCTAAATTCCATACTAGACCCTTCAGGTCTGGTATGGATTTTAAGGGGAACCCCACGCCAAAATTAAAAAAAAAAAATGGCATGGGGTCCCCCCAAAAATCCATACCAGACCCTTATCTGAGCACGCAACCTGGCAGGCCGCAGGAAAAGATGGGGGGACGAGAGAGCGCCCCCCTCCTGAATCGTACCAGGCCACATGCCCTCAACATTGGGAGGGTGCTTTGGGGTAGCCCCCCAAAACATCTTGTCCCCATGTTGATGAGGACAAGGGCCTCATCCCCACAACCCTGGCCGGTGGTTGTGGGGGTCTGCGGGCGGGGGGCTTATCGGAATCTGGAAGCCCCCTTTAACAAGGGGACCCCCAGATCCCCCCCTGTGTGAAATGGTAAGGGGGTACAAAAGTACCTCCTTGATCTCTTCACAGATCTCAAACTGAATGACATATGGGTATTGATGTCACACCACTTTCTCAAACTCAGTCTTTCTAAAACTGAGCTTATTATATTTCCTCCTTCCTAGTCCCCCCCCATGACATTACCATTAAGATCAAATCTCCACACATGCCAGGGTGCTGGGTGTAATCCTTGACTCTGACCTCTCCTTCAGCCCCCATATCCAATCACTGGCTAAATCCTGCCGCCTTAACCTCCACAACATCTCCATAATTTGACCCTTCCTGACTAATGACACCACAAAGCAACGTATTCACTCCTTGATTATTTCCCTCCTTGACTACTGCAACTCTTTCCCCAATGACCTACCCTTACGCAGGCTATCCCCCCTTCAGTCTATTATGAATGCTGCTTCTAGACTAATACACCTCACTAACCGATCCGTGACCACTGCTCCTCTCTGCCAATCTCTTCACTGGCTTCCCCTACCCCACCGTATAAAATTCAAAATGCTAACCACAACATACAAGGCCATCCACAAGCACAGGTATATTATGGTTGGCGTACAAGGTGAATGAAGTTTCTGGCTTTCCAGTTTGGCGGTCCAACATCTGATTTCCAACCTTACCATCATCGGTACGTTTTGGCCATCTGTCGATTCGACTATCCTTGCCTTGTTTACTCGTTGTCACTGACATTCAAGTCCACCTGTTCAGAGATTCTGGCTTTCCAGTTTGGCGGTCTAACATCTGAGTTCCAACCTTACCATCATTGGTACGATTTCCTGGATCCATCCTGGGAGTTCTCCTGGATTTCCTGGATCATTTTGTTGATTCGGCTATCCTTGCTTTGTTGACTCATTGTCGTTGACATTCGAGTCCATCTGTTCCGGTAAGAGTATACCTCCCTTACCTTGGATGGAGGACACACTATCCCTGAAGTTTTACGTGCTTGCTGAGGACTCTGTATCCCCTTTCTGAACAACCATTTTCTGCGGGGGGACTTTTTATATGTTTTCCACAAGATTTTTTCACCTTTGGGACTTCCTTATTTGTGTTTTCACCCATTTTTCATATGCTTTGTTGTACTTATTTTTGGGACTGATATTCACTGTTTAGTTCTGATCACTTTTATACATTATTTGGTCATATTATTTAATGTCTATGGTTTAGCGCTACATTTATACCATCCATCATCCACAACATCTCCCCCAGCTACATCACCAACCTCATCTGCAGATATCGCCCAAATCGTCCCCACCTCCTGTTCTCTAGTTCCCTTGTTACCTCCTCCCATGCTCACCCATGCTCCCATGCTCAACTTCAGGACTTCTCCAGAGCCTCTCCCATCCTCTGGAACTCCCTGCCCCGGTATGTCTGATCACCCCTTAACCTGTCCACCTTTAGGAGATCCCTGAAAACTCACTTATTCAGGGAAGCCTATCCCACACCCACCTAAAAACTGTCCCCGACCCATCCCCATCAAATCATTCCCCGCATCTATTACCATTTGTACCACCACCCCCTCCCTTTAGAATGTAAGCTCTACAAGCAGGGCCCTCCTGTCCCTTCTGAACTGTACTGTAATTGTGCTGTCCCCCCTCTACATTGTAAAGCACTGCGTAAACTGTCGGCACTATATAAATCGTGTATAATAAACGATTTACATATTACTCCCATCCGCACAAATCGTTTTCTAGGATTGATCATATCTTCCTAACTGTTGGCATGGCCCCAGAAATCCTATCATCAGTTATTATGCCCTATACTTGGTTCGATCATAGTGCAGTTCGTACTACCATCTCCTCCCCTATCCCATCTCAATCTTTGGGAAGCCCATAAACCTGTAATTCGAGGTATGCTTATCTGGCAAGCATAATTTCCCAAATGCGAGTGTAAGCTCCTTCACCAAAAATTAGAAAATGACTTCAATCTGTGTCACGATGCATTCCAAAATTAACCCTCTCCTTCTACTAAAGCTAGGCTTGATAGAGCTCTCTTAGAATTCGACCTGTTTCTCTCTGACTAAATTAATACGTTAATCACAACACCTTTATTACCTCAAATCAAACAAACCAGATACCCTATTAGCTCAAACCTTATGCTCATTGCAAAAACCTACGGCATCTGTGCGATTCAAACTAAACCGTGATTCATAAACAAGTAACCTTGTCAAAATTGTACGCACATTCCGCTCAAATCTTGCTAAATTATATTCACCCAACCATAATTTTGACGATGCTGCTGCTAATTCCTTTTTTCACAAACTACCCTTCCAACACAAACCCACAATGAACGACTTGAGTGTCTCATCTCTGCAACAGAAATCATTGCTGCAAAAATTAAACACATACTGCAGCTGCTGACTTTTAATAATAGGACACTTACCTCTCCTGGAGTCCAGCAATGTCGGCACCACACCTGATTTTTCCATCAGCTGTCGGGTGCTATAGCTGCCATTGCAGGTGAGGGAACCCGGCAATGTAGCCTTATGGCTTCATGCCAGGAACACTACTGCACATGCGCGAGGCTCCACTCCTCTCTCCTACTGGCCCGGCAGCAGGGTAAGGAGGAGGGAGCCGAGCTGCTGGCGTAATTCGGTATCCGTTCCCCTCCCGCCCCCCTGAAAGGTACCAAATGTGGCACCGGAGGGGGGAGAAGAGACAAATTTTCTGCTTCTTACTACAAGAAATGTTCTGATATATTATCTCCTATCGTAAATGAGGCCTTCAATACATTGTTGAGGGGACACTCTTTTCATTCAAAATCCTTATTGGACATAATTCCCATGCTTCCCAAAACTAAATCTGATACAACCTCTTGCACAAATTACCATCCTATTTTGCTTCTTAATATTGAGAATAAACTTTTAGCTGAAATACATGCAACCCGCTTGAATCAAGTAATAGGCAAACTTGTTCATCAAGCTCAAGTTGGGTTTATCCACTCGCGCCAAGCAAGTGCTAATATTCATAGAGCTTCTTTACTCACCCATGTCGCTAAATCCAGAAGTCTACCTGAATTTTTTTTGTCGCTCGTTATAAGAAAAACATTTGACATTGTCTCATAGCCATACAATATATTCTTCAAAAATGGGTGTTTGGACCACATTTTTTTTAAGTGGATTTCATCCTTATACAACAAGCTGAATGCATTTATAAAATATGCTGGTTTTAAATCAGACCCTTTCCATATTGGAAGAGGCACTAGTCAAGAATGTCCCCTCTCCCCCCCTCCTATTTGCACTCCACATTGAAACCTTGGCCCATTTAATTAGATCTGATCCACACATTAAAGGTATTGAATTAGCTGGATGTCATCCTAAAGTATTTTTTTTGCAGATGATATCTTACTCTTCATGTCATCTCCCCAAGTCACAGCACCTAATCTTCTTTCTGTCCTAAACTGACTGCACTCAACATTTCCTTGCCTCCTTCAGACCTACAGCTTGCTAAAGATTCACTTCCCTTCTCTTGGACACCTCATAGACTTCCATACCTTAGAATACAACTCACTCCTAAGATAACTGACTTAGCTAACTTCCCTCCATTACTAAAACAGGTTACTGAATTATTATCACAGTGGTCCTCCATCCCTCTATCCTGTATATGCAAAATTAATGTAATTAAGATGGCTATATTGCCCAAGTTTTCATATCGTTTTAGAGTTTTGCCCATCCCACTTCCATCTAATTTCTTACGGCTTATACAGTGCAGAATTATCTCCTTTATCTGGGGTAAAACGAAACCTCAAATCTCCAAATCTCTGTCTCCCACAATGCTGTGGAGGTTTAGGTCTCCCAAATATTTCTGCTTACTATCATGCTGCACACCTTGCACATTTACCAAAATACCATGCAATCAAAGAAATTCCTTTATGGGTAACAATTGAGTCTATTGACTGTGACCTTATTTCAGTATCTAACATGTTATGGTTAAGACCAACTGATCGTACTTTTATTCAAAATCCTATCATGAAACATTCTTTATCCATCTGGGACAGAGTCAAAACTGCTCTTGGCCTTCAATCTTCTCATTTACCGCTCCATTCTGTTGTTAAAATTCCTGCTTTTTATCCTGCCTGGATCGCTCCTAATTCTTTCAAAGCATGGAATACAGCTAATTTATTCCATTTATATAATTTAGTATCTGCCTCCTCCATACATTCTTTTTCTACTTTGTGTGATACATTTGAATTTCCTCAACTGGAGCTTTTCCGATATTTGCAAATCAATAATTTTTTCCAACTTAATCTCAATTCCAACTCCCAAGTATCCCAGATGTCACTTTTTAAATGCATATGTATTTCTGGCCCTCATGCTAGAGGACTTGTTTCCTTTCTCTATAAGCAAATTTTAGCTAGTACTAACACTGATCCCCCCTCATATATCTCCAATAGTGATGGGCTTGATGTTCGAGTTGAATGTAAGTACAGTGCAGAATATATAGTGCAGTCAGTGTAGTGTATATAATACAATGCAGAGTATATTGTGCAGTCCGTGTAGTATATATAATACAGTGCAGAGTATAAAGTGCAGTCAGTGTAGTGTATTTAATACAGTGCAGAGTATATAGTGCAGTCAGTGTAGTGTATATAATACTGTACAGAGTATATAGTGATGTCAGTGTAGTGTGTATAATACAGTGCAGAATATATAGTGGAGTCAGTGTATTGTGTATAATACAGTGCAGAGTATAAAGTGCAGTCAGTGTACTATATATAATACAGTAAAGAGTATATAGTGCAGTCAGTGTAATATATATATAATACAGTGCAGAGTATATAGCGCAGTCAGTGTAGTGTATATAGTGCAGTGCAGGGTATATAATACTGTGTATTGAAGTGGTTAAAGGGACCCCTATGACAGAATTAAGAAAAAAAACGGTGTTGGGTCCCCCTCAAAATCCATACCAGGCCCTTTGGGTCTGGTATAGATTTTAAGGGGAACTCCACGCCAAAATATTAAAAAAAAATGGTGTGAAGTCCCCTCCAATATCCATACCAGGCCCTTTGGGTCTGGCATAGATTTTAGGGGAGCTCCGTGCCTAAATTTTTAAAAAAATGGCGTGGGGTCCCCCCCCAGAATCCATACCAGACCTCTGTCCGAGCAAGCAGCCTGTCAGGCCAGGAAAGGGGGGGGGGACGAGCAAGCGCCCACCCCTCCTGAACCATGCCAGGCCGCTTGCCCTCCAAAGCATCTTCTCCCCATATTGATGGTGAAAAGGGCCTCTTCCCAACAACCCTGGCCGGTGGTTGTCGGGTCTGCGGGCAGGGGGCTTATCGGAATATGGAAGCCCAGTCACATGACTTCAGAAGGGGGTGGGGGTCACCCGTTGCATCACCGGGTGGCCCTGCCCTTGCCTATATAAGAGCTGTCAAAGCAAAGAGACAGCAGTCGGCGGGAGGCCTCCCATGGAGGCAGAGCGTTTTGCATTTTTGCCAATTTTCAGGTCCGTCGGGCGGCGTAATTGACCTTTTTTAATAAAGGACTTGTCAAGATCCAACAACCACCGGCCAGGGTTGTCGGGAGGAGGCGCTTTTTCCCATCAAAGCACCCCTCCACGTTGAGGGCATTTAGCCTGGTATGGTTCGGGGGGGGGAGCTTGCTCGTCCCCCTCCTTTTCCTGATCTGCCAGGCTGCATGCTCAGATAAGGGCCTGGTATAGATTTTGGGGGGAACCCCACGCCAATTTTTTTTTTTACATTTTGGGGTGGGGTTCTCTAAAAATTCAAACTAGACCCAAAGGGCCTGGTATGGACGGGGGGGGGGGGGGGGCCCACACCAATTTTAAAAAAATGTTTTCCTCTATATTGCCGGGAACCGGCAATACATTACAGTTGCAAGCAAGTTTATATGAATTTTATTCCTTTAGAAATGTCATTATTGCTAAGGCATGTACTACACATCGCACAGATGCACCACATTACAGGCACGATATTTAAAGGAATATTTGATTTTTATTGTTTCACTTTAAACATCATTAAAATCACTGCTCGTTTAAAAACGATTGTCTTCAGAGCTATTTTTTGCATTGATATATGTCCCCCAGGGTCAGAGTCTGGCACTCAACTTCATATTTGGTAGGGTTTGCTTAATTGCCCAAAAATTCTGGTAGGCGGTTTTTGACTTAGCCTCCAATATCTTTGATACACCTATACAGCCCAATCCTGCTACATCCCTATTAAACCTGAAACCTGATGGAATCACACAGAATCATTTTTGCCTTCTTTTACAGCTCCTAACAGCCGCAAAACAAACCATTGCTAAGGCATGGAAAACTCAATATTTAATTCTAGCTGAAACCATAGACAGAACTAATAAAGCTATTCATGCTAAAATGGAAGCAATCGAAAGAGATCGAATTGGTCAATTTGGGTTAAGCATTGTTTACCTCCAGACTTTAATGACACACTATTATGTCCTTGGAAATTGTACTTTTTTTGTCTTCACTATACTTTCTATTCATTTGGGATTGCATCACCACTTGTAAACCCCCATTCCCTCCCCCCCTTGTTTCTACCCTCTTCTCTCTATCTACTCCTTTTTTTGGTTTTCTACCTTTCTTTTAGTATTGTGTGGTACTTAAAAACACATTATCTCTTCTGTTTTTAATATATACCTATTAGATTGATCTTCTTATTTCTGCTCTTGCAAAATGAACCAATAGTCACTAGCTTACTTTTTTCCTTCTGATGGAATTTTCTAATGCTTTCGATGTAATAATTTATTGGTTTATTGGTTGCTCTACTTATCCTCAGTAGCGGCTGGTGTTTTTTTTTTTGGGGGGGGCAAACATACCACCCCCCCAGAGAAGCCGGCGGCACCCCCCCTCCCCCCACTGTTTGCTGGTCGGTCCGGCACTTACCCCATCTAGGCAGGTAGCGGTGGGGGGTGCGGGCAGCGGCTCCATGTCCTCTCCTCCATCGACGGCTTCCAGTGTGCGGCTCCTCCCTTCCTCCTAGGCATCCAATAGGGTCCCCTGTCCTTTCAGCCAATCGGGTGACGGGTGTCAAAACCCATATCCTGATTGGCCGGAAGAAGGATCAGTGTTACAAAAGCGAATATTCATTCGCTGTTGTGACACACATAGGTGGGCTTAGAGCGCATTCTCTGAGCCCCGAGCCCACCCTATTTTGAAGCCTATTAGAGCCCCTGGCTCTAATCAGTGCTTCAACCCCCCCCGCATTGGAATCCATGTGCCTGGCATCCTGAAAGGGGTCGGACGCATGGATGGCGGGAGGCAGCGATGTAGCCCCTGCTCATCCTGTTCATAAATCGATATGTTGAGCTTTATTGCTGTTTGAATATTGTACCACCATCCTTGTATGTACTCAATTTGTCAATCTTTGTTATATTTAAAAAATAATAAACAAATTTGACGAGAATTGCTTTTGCTTTTCACATCAGTTTGAGAAGCTCTTGAAATCATTCAGTATTCATTGCAGATAAATTTGACCTGCAATCAACCTTTTAATTTGACCAGATTCAAGCTGCTTCGACATTTTCAATGACTTGTATGGGGAGAGAACAGTTCTGAAGAAAACAAAATCCCATCAACACTGGCCCTAAGTAAAATAGAGCCCATTCAAAATGAATGTCCGCACAGCTAAACATACAAAGAAAAAAGCCCCGCACCTATTTTTTTGATCTCCTGGTTCTCACCACCACAGGGCATTTTTGCAACTCAGATGATGCCAAGATCATTGCCAAAAAAAACCTTGAGGCCAATCCTAAATAGAAGAGAAGATAAAGGGCCCTGATGTTGATTCAGCTTGTTCCAATTTTACCAGATGCATGGACTTACTTTTTAAAGGGTTTGTAAACCCTTGTTTAAAAAAAAATAAAAATAAAAAAACATGTCACACTCACCTCCACTTTGCAGTTCGTTTTGCACAGTGCGGCCCCGATCATCGTCTTCTGGGGTCCTCCGGCGGCTCTCGCGGCTCCTCCTTGCATCGGTATACTCCCAGGGGGTTACCTTGCGGGTGCGCTCCCGAGTCCAGCACTTGCGTCTATAGACGGAGAATGCCAGACTCGGCCCCACCCCCTCCGGCACCCGCGACATTGGATTTGATTGACAGCAGCGGGAGCCAATGTCTGCACTGCTATCAATCTATCCAATCAAGAGCCAAGAACCCCGGGCAGAGAGGTACAGCGCATCTCTGCCGAGGGAGCGAAGGGCTCAGGTGATTAAAAGGGGGGGGCTGGGGGGCCAGTCAGTGTCAGAAGTTTTTTCACCTTAACGCATAGGATACATTAGGGTGAAAAAACACGAGAGTGTACAACACCTTTAAAGACCTGTGATACTTGAGTGAAATGTTGCTTGCTTGTATGAAGTGCAATTCTTCTTGGATCTGGTAAAAATGGTAAAGACACTCAAAGCCTTACAGCCACACATGTCCATGGGGGAGATTTTCAAAAACTGGAGCACTCTGAATCTGGTGCAGCTGTACATGGTAGCCAATCAGCTTCTAACTTCAGCTTGTTCAAATAAACTTTGACAATAAAACCTGGAAGCTGATTGGTTTCTCTACCGAGCTGAACCAGATTTTGCAGTTTTAGTAAATACTCCCCCATGTGTGTATCTCTCTCACTGACTCCATCTTATGTGACACTTTGGGGTTGATTTACTAAAGGCAAAACAGACTGTGCAGAGTGCAGTTGCTCCAGAGCTTAGTAAATGCGCAGAAGCTCTGCTGACTTTCATCATCCAATCATGTACAAGCAGAAATACTGCTACTTTATTTTCCTTGCACGTAATTGGGTATTCTTTGCAAAGTTAAAGGAGTTGTAAAGGCAGAAGGTTTTTATCTTAATGCATTCTATGCATTAAGATAAAAAAACCTTCTGTGTGTAGCTGCCTCCCCAGCACCCCTAATTACTTAACTGAGCCCCATCTCTCCCCAGTGATGTCCACGAGTGTCTTTGTCATCCGGGACTCTCCTTCTGATTGGCTGATATACAGTAGCGGCGCCATTGGTTCCAGCGGCTGTCAAACAAAGTCTGTTGGACACACGGAGCTGTGACTCAGCTTGGGTGCCCCCATAGCAAGCTGCTTGTTGTGGGGGCACTCGACAGGAAGGAGGGCCCAGGATCAGTGAAGAGGGACCCGAGAAGAGGTGGATCCGGGCTGCCCTGTGCAAAACCAACCGCACAGAGAAGGTAAGTATAACATGTTTGTTATTTTTTAATCTATTTTTTTAAATGAGACTTTACAATCACTTTCAGCTTTACCTTATTTACTAAGCTCGGAGCAACTGCACTTGCACAGTGCATAATCTATTTGCCTTTAGCAAATCAACCCCTCTGTAACACAAGCTCATCTATATTTATCTTAAAAGGCATTGTACACTTTCAAATGTTTTCATTGTTTTAATTAGGTATTAATGAAGTTATATTCTCGTGTTGTTTGTTTGCCTTACCTTGCAATGACAGACTCACATGCTGTGGCTGCAGTTTGTGGTGTCATGGCTGATCGATCGTATATGTACGTACATGTATTCATTCACCTAGTTTGTCCCTGTTCACCAAAGGGACAAGACAACATCCTGTTCCAAGTCACATCACAAATATGGGAGAGCTAATGTAAAAAAAAAACAAAAAAACATTTTGCTGCATCAGTGAGCTCTATTAAGCCAGTCTCAGACTGTTCGAATTTGGCCGGTTCAGCAGGGAACGACAGACATTCCAACCATGTATGGGCAACCTGAATTGATTGATCAACTTGGGTACACCCAGCTTGTCAGATTTTATATGTGATAATTGCTAACAGCTAGCAATCACTGTGTTCTCCTAGTGGGGGTGGCTCACCCCGCCATTATGATGGAAGTCAACAGAGCTTATGTTCATTTACTAAGCTCTGGAGCAACTGCACTTGCAGGGTCTATTTGCCTTTAGTAAATCCACCCCATTGGCTACACGGGAGGGATTCCCCCATCAACACTGACTGTGTTGACTATGGATTGCAGGAAAGAAAAGTGCTCCATCTATGGCCAGCTTTATTCTGTGAATGCTCTGTCTGCTTGTTTCTCAGATAAAATTATTGTGTAGCTGTCAACTGCACCATCGCTAGAATGAGATACCCAGGGATAGGGATAAATTTAGTGTTCAGATTTAATACTGGCTGTTCAGATGTTTAGGGCATTTGCTGTGGACTAATGTGGCAGCTTCTGGCTGTCAATGGTTGCTAAGGAAGCAGTGGATTGCCAACCATCTGCTGTCATCTGAGCTATTCGCTTACATAGCCGGGAATCTCTGGTCACTCAAGCAAATGGGCGCAGAATGGAGCAGGTTACATCATTGCCTAAATATGGCCACACGGCTATCCCACTATCCCACACTATCCCAGCTGTCAATGGTAGTTATGGAAGCTGCTTGCACACGGCCACGTAAGCAAATGGGTGGGGAAAGGAGCCTTACATCATTGCCTAAATATTGCCACCAGCTGTCATTTGGCTATTGTTACAGTTTTTTGGATTGTTTGTGTGCGGTGGGTTGTCAGGCTTTTTTTTTCGGTGGCAGATATAGTGACTGACGATGAATTTACAAGGGACTATTCTTGGAAATTGTAATTTTTTTTAATTAAAGTAGAAGTTCACCCTAAAATGAAAATCTGTAAATCTACTGGCATCCACAATCTACTACTAACCTATCTAACACTGTAAAGAAGAAATCGCTATACATACCTTTTTTTGAAGGCGCTCCAGTCTGTTCCCCAGCGGAAGCTCTATGCAGGAGACAGCCAACAAAGGCTGTGAAAAGCCAGGGAAGTGACGTCACCCATAGACTTACTGTGGGGCTTCCATTGTTGCTGTCTCCTCTGCACCCGACTCCTCAGAGAAGCCGCCGCTGACAGCTCAGCGTGGGACCAGACCGGAGCAGCTTCAGAAAAAGGTAAGTATAGCGATTTATTGGGGCTTGATAGGTTAGTCTTAGATTGTGGATGCCAGTAGATTTAGAGATTTTAGTGTTAGGGTGAACTTCTACTTTAAGGACTTGTCAAACATTTGGATGTTTTGTATTTGAAGGGTATATATATATATATATATATATATATATATATATATATATATATATATATATATATATATATATACATATATGTACACATATTGTTTTGTAATGATATACCCCTACTCACAAAAAAAAAAAAAAAAAAAATATATATATATATATATATACCCACACACATATTTTTTTGTGAGTAGGGGTATATCATTTACATAGGGGGCATGGTATCTTATTATTAAAGGGGGCTTCCAGATTCAGATAAGCCCCCTGCCTGCAGTGCAGACCCCCACCACCATAGGGCAGGAGTTGTGGGGATGAGTCCCTTTTCTTTATCAACAGGGGACAAGGTGCTTTGCCAGGCAAGGGGGATCTGTTTGGGTGCTAGATGGTCAAATTCATGCCATTTCACTAATGCCGATGAAAACAATAGCCTCGAAATCCTCACAATTCTTTTCAACAACGCCAACAAACTTGTGAGCTGGGTGAAAATGAATTCAGATCCCTAATGTTTCCAAGTCTGATGTCATTCACACTTATGCATGGTCAAAAAGCATATGGTTTAACAGACTTATTTTTGATTTGCTGATCTGGGATGCATTAATGTCAGTCGGTAGCAGATAAAAAAGATGCTATTATTTTTGAAGGGTTTTTCACTACAGGCCTAATTCTAGCAATTAAACTTGGATTAACCTCTTGTCCTATCTCAGATTTCTCCAAATATCAAAGATTTCTCTAAATATCACGGTCTTCATTATACGTAACCGGTTTTTCTCTCTATCACAGCTGGCGGATTCTATGATATTTAGAGAAGCCTGTTGTGTGGTTGTTTAGCTAACATTTGCACAATTAGCATAATTGATTTAGCAATTATTATTGAAAGGCACAAAAACTTTGTATTGGTTTTTCAGTTGGGCTATAATTTTCTTTTAGTTTTCAAGTTATTAATGATACAGTAAGTTTGAAATAGGCATTTGAAACAGTTGCCAGGATACAGAAGGAAAGCGTTATGTGCGCATCAAATTCTGCCAATCATTCGTCAGTTTCCAACATACCAGTGCTGGAAGGGTTGCATCACATTTTTCATTTTTACAAAAATATTAGATTTTACACAGTATATATATATATATATATAACCAAAAGTATTGGGACGCCTGCCTTTACACACACATGAACTTTAATGGCATCCCAGTCTTAGTCCGTAGGGTTCAATATTGAGTTGGCCCACCCTTTGCAGCTATAACAGCTTCACCTCTTCTGGGAAGGCTGTCCACAAGGTTTAGACCCCTTTCACACTGTGAAACTCAGTCACAGTTTTCAGGCATTTTAGCTCTAGAAATAGCGCCTGTAAACTGCCTCCCATGTTGCCCGAATGTGAAAGCCTGAGTGCTTTCACTCTGGGGCGGTGCACTTGTGTGACGTTAGGAAAAGTCCTGCAGGCAGCATCTTTGAGGCAGTTTGGGAGGGCTCTATACAGCCCTCCCAAAACGCCCTGCCCATTGAAATGAACGGGCAGCGCTTCCAAAGTGCCTGAAAAGCGATTCAGAAGTGCCGCAACACAGGCGCTTTTCAACCCTTCTTCGGCCACTAGCGGGGGTTAAAATTGCCCCACTAATGGCCGAGATGCGCCGCTTAAACAGAACTAAAGCGCCGCTAAGATGAGCGGCGCTTTAGCACTAACGCGGCACCGGCTGAGTGTGAAAGGGGTTTGGGGAGTGTGTTTATGGGAATGATTGACCATTCTTCCAGAAGCGCATTTGTGAGGTCAGGCACTGATGTGGACGAGAAGTTCTGGCTTGCAGTCTCCGTTCTAATTCATGCCAAAGGTGTTCTATCAGGTTGAGGTCAGGACTCTGTGCAGGCCAGTCAAGTTCCTCCACCCCAAACTCGCTTATCCATTGCTATTGCTATTACTATTACAATGCTGATGTAATAAAATGAATGTGTATGCTGTGACCATAGAACTCCTTTAAAGTAGTATTAACCACTAGACGGCCAGCCGCCGCAGTTATACTGCGGCAGGTTTGCTCCCCTGGGCAAATCGCCGTAGGTATACGTCGGCTACTTTAAGACCACTACCAAACAACGGAGCCGATGCATGTGCCTGGCGGCCGCGATGTTCGCCGGGCACCCGCGATCACTGCTGAGAGACACAGAACGGAGGTCCTTCAATGTAAACAGACAGATCTCCATGCTGTCAGGGGTGAGAAGACACATCTGTTGTTCATACTAAGTATGAACAGCGATCAGTCTCCTACTTCAGGCAGTCCCACCCCCTCACAGTTAGAATCACTCCCTAGGACACACATTTAACCCCTTGATCACCCCCTAGTGTTAATCCCTTCCCTGCCAGTGACATTTATACAGTAATCAGTGACTATTTTTAGTTCTGATCGCTGTATAAATGTCAATGGTCCCAAAAAAGTGTCAAAAGTGTCTGATCTCTCCGCCGCAATGTCGCAGTCCCAATAAAAACCGCAGATCACCGCAATTACTAGTAAAAAAAAAAAAATAATAAAAATGCCATAAATTTATCCCCTATTTTGTAGACGCTATAACTTTTTTTCAAACCAATCTATGTATGCTTATTGCGATTTAACCAAAAATATGTAGAAAAATACATAGCCTAAACCGAGGAAGAAATTTGTTTTTTTATATTTTTTGGGGGGATATTTATTATAGCAAAAAGTAAAAAATATTGCTTGTTTTTCAAAATTGTCGCTCTTTTTTTGTTTATAGCGCAAAAATAAAAATCGCAGAGGTGATCAAATACCACCAAAAGAAAGCTCTATTTGTGGGAAAAAAAGGACATAAACTTTGTTTGGGTGTAACTTTGCATGACTGCGCAATTGTCAGTTAAAGTGACGCAGTGCCGTATCGCAAAAAATGGTCTGGTCAGGAAGGGGGCAAATCCTTCTGGGGCTGAAGTGGTTAAAACCAAAAGCAAACATTTATTACACTTCAGCTTACCATTTCCTAGATGTGATGGCTGTATTAGTTTCCTTTTTTTTTTGGCTTTTTATTTTCAGCTGGTGACCCACCCAACAAGTCTGTTGTGTTTCATGAGCATAAGCTCTCCAGCACTCCAGCTCTTTAGCAGAATGTATCAGTTTATCGATGAGGCAAACCAATTAACACTGACAGGGGTGATTAAAGTGATTAGCTTCTATATATTCATACAAAACCGTTATCCCAAAAGGAAAAACATGTTTTCTCCAACTGATTATAAAGTTTGAGCTGGAGTTTGGCTTCAATTTGTTAGTGTATCTAAATCTGTTAATACATTTAACACTCCCCTCCCCCCAGATTGACAATACTGCTATTTGCTCTAATTTTCCTCTAAGCCCCCTTTCACACGAGGCAGACTCCGTTTCTACGGAGCCCGCCTCGGTCCGCCAGCTCAGCGGGAGATCAGTCCGCTGATCTCCGCTGAGCCGGCGGATGACAGGTCCCCCTCCGCTCACTGAGCAGGGAGGGGCTTGTCAGGCGCCGCTGCCGCCTATGGAGGGATCGGATGAAAATGGACAGCATGTCCGTTTTCATCCGATCTCACCCGATCCGATCTGCCAGCGACGGACCTGAACGAAGAGCCATCCGTCTGCTTTTAGCGGATCGGACCGGGTCGGATGTCAGCGGACATGTCTCCGCTGATATCCGACGCTCCATAGACTAACATGGAGCGCCCGTTCAGGTCCGCCGTCAAACTGACAGGCGGACCTGAACAGTCCGATCGTGTGAAAGGGGGCTAATACAGGGGGTGTGTTACTGGCGAGATCACCAAGGGAAAACAGAGAAAAAAAGTCAAGGAAAAGAAAACCGATGCAGCCGCCGCATCTAATGACTGATAAGCTGCAATATAACACATTTTTGGTTTGGGGTTTAAAGGAGAAGTATGGACTAAGCTCGTTTGGCTGTACTTCTCCTGTAAATCACAAGAGTTCAGTTCATTCTGCACTCCTGTGACCCGTTTTCAGCAGACAGCGGGCTGAAGACCACTGTTGGCTAACGTCACAGAACGGTTCAGGCTCGGGAAGGATCATGATCATATGGTCCGGATCCGCCCACATCCCTGGACCAGCACTTGGCTCAGCCTCTCAGAGAGCTACTGAGAGCCTGAGCCGGCCACTCCCGCCCCCTCCACAGCCCAGCACTCCAGTGAGCACAGGGGGGCAGACCAGACAGTGGTGAACCAAGCGATCGGCGGTGTTTGATCGCTTGGTTCTCAGCCTTAGAGGTGTCAGGAAATAGATGCAGCATCAAAAAGATGCTGCATCCAGCTAGGTACGTATGGTTCTGAAATACAAAGAAAACCCATACTTCTCTTTTAATGCCGCTTGAAAGTGTTTGTAAAGCTTTTTTTTTTTTTCATTTTACTAAAATAAAAAAAATGTCAGCCCTGATCCTCCTCTTCTTGGGTTCTCCGCCAGAGCTCCTGGCCCCGCCTCTTCATCCAGTGCCCCCATAGGATGCTGCTTCCTATGGGGACACTTGTGCTGGCTCGCTCCCAGGCCCAGCTGCCTGCTAATAGACACAGACAGCCCCCTCTCCCTCATGAAAGAGTTTGAGTGACAGCAGCAGGAGCCAATGGTTCCCGATGCTATTGATCTGCCCTGTGAGGAGGGACAGAGCCAGGAGAGCTGCTGCTCTCATACACAGCGCTGGATCGCAATGGGGCTCAGGTAAGTACCGTATGGGATACTTGGCACAGAAGGTTGTTTACCTTAATGCATAATGCATTAAGGTAAAAAACCTTAAAGCTGTGTACACACGGGCAGACTTTTTAGCATCAAATGTCCGACGGTCTTTCCGACGGACTTTCGACGGAGTTACGACGGACTTTCGGACGACCGGACTTGCCCACACACGAACGGACTTTAGTCTGTTGGTATGAACGTGATGGCGTACGAATGGACTAGAATAAGGAAGTTCATAGCCAGTAGCCAATAGCTGCCCTTGCGTCCTTTTTTGTACGTCGGACTAGCATACAGACGAACGGATTTTTCGACCGGACTCGAGTCCATCGGACAGATTTGAAACATGTTCCAAATGTCCGTCTGATTTTCAGCTGAAAAAGTCCACTGAAGGTCTGATAAAGCCCTCACGCGGTCGGATTTCCTGACGGATTTGTTCCGTCGCACCAGTCCGGTCGAAAAGTCCGCCTGTGTGTACGCGGCATAAGGCTTTGCAACCACTTTAAATTCCCTAAACTATTTGTTGCTACTAGAATTAAATGCAAAACGAACCATAATTATTTAAAGAAAAATACTGTTATTCTTTGTGAATTTCAGCTTTTAAAAAAACATCAGACTGAAGCGCACAAAGGGCAAATACTCCTTCAGATAGAGGCCCGTCATTATCCCTTAGACTGCAATCAACGCCACTGCTTAGCGTCCCAGTGACTGATTCCGTCGTGTATTTCCATCTGCACGGCTAACGTACAATGAGATATTGCAGAGTCAAACTGTTACCTTCAGACGAAAAGATCAAATAGGCTATCTATAATCCATGCAATGTGTAATGCTCAGCTGTATGTTACCCAAATGTATGCAATTTCAAATGCCTGCGAACAGGTGGTGAATGAGGGAAAGCGTGATTTAAAAAGTATTGATTTTTGAAAATACGGATCACGGCAGCCTAATGAAAAAATGCAAATTAGAGAGTGAGTTAGGATTTTTCCCATAAGACCTTCCTTGACACATAACATCATGAATATTTGCTGGCTGGATATCATTTGTACAAAGTGGCATTAATGGAATTGTATTAATCTCAAAATGGCCGTACTAACGTCAGGCTGGGCTCAAGCAGTAACTCAAGGATATTTTTATATCCTAAACGCACCTAATATCTGATTACATTACACAGCACATTTACCCTTAAATTGCAAAATCAAAATATAGTCACTCAGATGTACAGTGAAGTAGAAATCAGTATATATCGGAAGGAAAATAGTGCCACCTGCGCTCATGCTTTCGGACGTTACTTGAAGACTAAATCACATGCCAGATATTTATATCTTCTGAGAACACCATTATTAGATATTGCCAAAAGAATTCCCCACTTCCACCAAGTTGACACCAATCAATAGAGCTGTCACTATCCCTAAGCTAGTTCTTTGGGATGAAGAACTGACACATAACTGGGGAATCCGGCACCAAGACAGTGGTTAAAGAATAAGGCAAAACTTTTTTTGTTTTGTTTTGGATAGAGTGGAGATGGATTAGAATACTTGTCAATTTTTTTCTGCAGTCTGTGGCCCCCATTAAGGAGATCCCCCTCTCTATTTGTCTTGCGTACCATTATCATTTAAAGTGGAAGTAAAAAAAAATCCCACATTTTGGGTTGTCCCCAGAAAAGTAATAAAGAGGAAATCCTCCAATGGCGACACTAGTTATGGTAACCTGGGGGTTCCCAAGGAATTCCCTTAATTTGCAAGAGTTTCCTCTCACTTTCTGTTTGGCTATGTGACAGGGAGTGAAGGGAAATCTATGCAGTTAGACACAGATGGCGAAAAAAAATATATGAAAGGGGTTAAAACCCTCCCTTACTCTATTCAAAATGAAAAAAAAAAAAGTTGTACCTATAGTTCTACTTTAAGGTAGATCTAAAGCCAAAACTTTCTTAGTCAAAAAAATATTTTAAACAGCAAGATGAATATTTGAACAAGGTTCTCCTAACCATACACCCAAAAACTAAAATGTTGGATTCCCATCACTTTCTGTACCAGTGGGAGGGTGAATCTCTACAGCTTGGACACAGACAAAAAAGTATGATCTTAATCAAAATAGCCCTTGTATTATTTATATACAGTAATTGATTAGGTATATTTCAAGTATCTTCAGCTGTGTATCTTTAGAACCTTTGTGTATAGATCATTTGCAAATAATTTTATGTAAGCTATTTTTAGGCCTGATGATGGGGGACCCTTTGAATCTATGAAATGCAGTGAATGGTTTTACTGTGTATGCCTAATGAATAAAATTTATTCTGGACTTTTCAAACCTCGTTTTGGCATTTTCCTTCAATTGTTAAACTGTGTTTGAGATAAGAACCTCCTTATGGCAATTATCCCCTGAATAGTTGCTTTAAAGAAATTCCCCATATACCAGACAAACCATTAAAACCAAAGTTTAGGTTTAAGCGGAACTTAAGTCAGAAGGTTAAGTCCTGCTAGATCACTTCAGGATGGCCCCTTTTGTAGGTATAGCTATATAAAAAATTAAAAATAAGTGCCCATACTGCTTAAATCCAGTAATACACTGTTTCACCCCACTCTGCACATGCTCAGTTGTAAGGAAAATAAACTTAAGTGTCCATTGTGCTGGTGCCGACTGTCCTAGTTGAAATTTTTTTCCTCTGTCCTTTCTGTTTTCTTCTGTCCTTGCTTTACACTCCCAGAATGGTAATCTTCCCGTACTATGGGGGTTGTGGTGCTACTGGACCTGTCATAGGCACTCATCAAGAGTGCAGACTATGCCTGCCCTTTCTGCCCCTCCTTCATTCATAGAAGCTTCCATCAGTGAAAAGGTATGAATGGAGAAAGCAGACCTTTCAATCATCCACCTGTTCTCCATTCATAGAGCACTTTTCATTGATAGAATCTATAGTACAGCTATACACCAACACAAGGGACAAGTTTCAATAAACGTAAGTACTGGTACTTGTGTTAATAAAAAAAAAAAAAAAAAAAAAAAAACTAAATGTAGGCTTTAAAGCTTCTAGTAATAAACAGATTATGTGGTCCAGTGCCTCACACTTCTGATTTAACAATACAAACCTGGCATAAGATTTAACTCTTCCCTACTAAGCCCACCAACATATAATATAAATCTAATATATCATATGAATAGTCCCATAAGTTTAAGTCTGCACAAATGGTTAGTCAGACCCTACCTGAAATATAATTTTTAATTTTCATTTTTTACTATTCAAGATTCAAGTTTGAAGTAACAAGTTTCAGCTGTGTGATTTTTTTTCTTTTTCCCTAAGGGCCGACTCACGCTGGTCCGACATACGCTCCGACTTCAAGTGCACAAGTCGCATGACATGTCAAAAGGAATGGTTCCCTATGAGAGCCATCTTAACTGGTCTGACTTGTGTCTGTCCGACTTTAAAAAAGGTTCCTGCACTGCTTTGGTTCGACTTGGGCATGATTTCAGCCTATTGATTTCCCCACAGTTACAACCTTTTGTACCACCTGCCCCACCCTATTAGATTGTAAGCTCTTCTGAGCAGGGCCCTCTTAATCCTCTTGTATTTTATTGTATTATAACTGTATTGTCTCCCTTTTGTATTGTAAAGCGCAGCGTAAACTGTTGGCGCTATATAAATCCTGTATAATAATAATAATAATAATAATTGATTTGAATGTAAGTTGCATCCAAGTTGGATCATCATCTTAACTGACATGACTTGTGGCATGTTACTTGTGCTCTAAGGTCTTGAAGGAGACATCACAAGGGGCGGAGTCTCTCAGTGACGTCATCGGATGGCCACGCCCCATGGCTATATAAGAACTGGCAGACTTAAAAAACACAAGCCAGCATCAGAGGAGGACAAGGTCAACGGCGGAGAAGACAGCAGTGGCAGAGAAGATAGCAGTGGAGGGAGAAGACCGGAGGAAGAGCACATCACCAGAGGGAGAAGACCGGAGGAAGAAGACTCGTTGGAGCTACGACGTGGGACATTCTTCGTCAAAAACCGCCTCTCCATTTTTATTTACACTATGCTGCTATTTTGTTGAGGTGAATGGGTAGGGGTACGATGTAACCCATACTCATTCACATGGGGGGGCTGGGATCTTGGGACCCCTTGTTAAAGGGGGCTTCCAGATTCTGATAAGCCCCCTACCCACAGACCCCCACAACCACCTCCCAGGGTTGTCAGGAAGAGGCCCTTGTTCCCACCAACATGAATACAAAGTGCTCTGGGGTGGGGGGCACAGAGCCCCCCCATCCCAAAGCACCCACCCTCCTTATGTTGAGGCTATTTGGCCTGGTATGGTCCAGGAGGGGGAGGCTCGCTCGCCCCCCCCTTTCCTGACTGGGCTCCATGCTCAGATAAGGGTCTGGTATGGATTTTGGGGGGACCCCATGCTGTTTTAAAATGTTGCCGTGGGGGTTTCCCCTCATAATCCATACCAGACCTTAGGGTCTGGTATGGTCTTGGGGAGGGGTCCACCATCTTTTTCCTATTTGGCGTGGGGTTCCCCCACAAGATTCATACCAGACTCAAAGGGCCTGGTATAGTCGGATCAAAGTCGGATCCCGTTCTTTCAAGCCGCATGGAAGTCGGACATGAAGTCGCAGGGCACGTGTCGGATCAGAAGTCGTTCAACTTCCATGTCGGAACAGTGTGAACCCGGCCTAACACATGGTGAACAAAATGCCTAAAGGGAAATCTGTATGGTTAAATGTCTATTACTTATGGCAAAAAAAAAATCTTGTTTTCAAATGTTTCCTTACCTGTAAGGTCACGGGCAACGTGTCAGAAGAGCCTAATGGGGAATTCAGCTATGCAGTTCTGTTTTGTAGTCCAACTGACTACCAGGATAGCATCAATCATCACATTTATTTTTGTTGCTCAAGCAGATGCTCAAAATCTGCAATGATAAGGACACTAAACAGGGCTAATGGGAAGGTGACTCGACCTTGCATTGTTCTTCTAACAGAAATATTGACATTCTTATGATTTTAGCTGTTAATTGAAAGATCATTATGCCTCAGACTCTTTCAGCTTTGGGGTGTGATAGGAAACAAAACTCTCTAATTAAAGGTGTAAAGACTGTTTCAAAATTACATTTTGCTGCTTTGTTCATATCCAGCTAGAATATTTAATAAGAAGCAAATACTTATCTGAACCCAAAAACAAAAAATGTATATATTGCAACCTACAAATGCTTAAAGTGGAACTTCACCCTCAGATTTAAGTTCTCTCCTCTCCACTGCTCCTCCCCCCTCTAAAAACAGAGCACACTTTTTTTTTGTTTAGCTTTTTTTTAATGGAAATTACTCAATCCCACCTTCACTCACCTAGGTGTATGACGTGCATTATGGCCACTGTGCCTCCTGGGATATGCATGTCACAAATCCTAGGAGGCATACCCCTTCACTGAGAAGCAGGGGAAGGTTAGCAGCACGTCATCGTGAGGCTCAGGGGCTTAACCCAGAAGAGTTGGTTGACGTCATACAAGATTGTAACACAAGACCAAGTGGGGATAGAATTCTGAGAGGACGCTGCAGACAAGGCTGGATCCACTGGGCAGGTGAGTGTCTGAAATGTTCAGAACCCTCAACAAGGTATTCAGGGGTGGAGGGGTTGATTTAAAGTGACATCTTTTCTAAAATGAAAAAAGATGTTATACTTACCTTCTTTGTGCATTGTATTACACAGAGCAGACCCTTACCTCCTTTTCTGGAAACCCACAATGGCACTGTTTGCTCACCCTCCTTCTGGGTGCCCCCATAGCAAGCCATGTGCCATGAGGCACCCATGCGAGAGAGCTCTCGAGCCAGGCCATGTGTGTCCATATACACACACAGTGCAGCTCGACCACACCCCCCCCCGTTTCTTCCTCACAGGATTTAACTGACACCACAGCAGCTATCACTACTGCCTGTGAGACTAGGAAATTATTGAAGGGGTGCTGCAGCTAGGACAGCACTTGATTAATAGGAGTCAGATAAGTGCAGGTAAGTGCTTAAGGACGTGGGGGTGTTTTTTACTTTAATGCATAAAGTGCCTTACGTGTATGCAAACGTGCAAACACGTAGGCTTTTAAACCACTTTGAATGTAGTAGCTGCATTCCTTTTCTATTTTGGGCTTCTGCTCCTTTATTTTCACCTGGTGATCTTGCCAGTAACACACTTCCTCTTATAGGTTTCCACTCTGGATGGAGGAGCAACCAAGACACCATCGGACACCATTGTCTGACCGCAGCATGAATAAAAGTATATTGAAAAAATATATTATGTCCATTGGAAAGGGGGGGGGGGCAACCCAAGAAGCCATTTAGGGTGAAGCTCCTCTTCAAGCAAATGTATGCTTTGCCTGGATTAGAAATGCAATTCCAATTCAGAAATGTCAGTCTTGATTGGTTGGCATATCTATTTCCTTTAGGGATGTCTTGAAAAGGAGCTTCAGAGATATGTAGGAAGAGGGCAGTTTTTTAACCCACGGCAAACGTGAGATATCAGCTATGAGTGGTTTTGGCCTTTATATGGAAAACAGAAATTAATTCATTTTTTGTGGATCTAACTAGAATATGCCAGGAGCTGATTTGATATTGGGTGCCATGAGTCATTGCACCTTGTACGTCTTCACTGTACATTGTACTCCCTTATTGAATAAACCTGTTTTTAGCCCATTATTCCAAATGAATGAACACGCACACATTCATTTTTTTTTTTTTTGTGTGTGCCTTAGCCATTAAGTAGCTTAATGGGTCAACTTTTGCAACTCTATTATCTGAAATGATGTGTCCCAGAAGGTCCCGGACTTCAGAGAGTCCTGCATGATATAACTGATGGGTCAAAGGTCACTGCAAACAAGAACAAGAGTGCAGACTCTGCAATTTGTATATCGCTATGAATAATTGACACCTTGCTGACCCCAAGCACTCGCTACACCTACATGTGCCTGTATATGTGAAGCCGTTTAATATGCTGTGTCAGATGCCTGCTCCTTCCACACAACATTCCAGTAATTGAAGTCAATGTGTTATTTTGTATTAGGTACAATATTGATCTCAGTATAAACGTAGGCTCAAGTAGGGAGAGCCATAATATGGGTGTAAATCACAATAACCATTTGGAGTGAAATTATACTTAGGTTTACAAAACATCTACAAAACGTCAGGCAATCATTCGTACATATAAACCTGTCAATAAAATATTGTAAAGGCTTTGGTATAATTTCAAATGTTTTTTTTTTTTGCAGCAATCTTTCATAAAATTGGAACTCTCCCTGGTCCTTAACTTGTAATAAAGAAAACTGTACTCCATAATCAAATCCAAAAAAATGTTTAGTGTTGTATCAAATAGTAGAACTGCTCACCAACATGGTCCCCACCTGGAACCACTGCCCTTTAACACTTTTCACCAGTGGTGGCCTGCCCATTAGGGACGCACAGGCGCCGCCCCTCCTATCAATGCGTCCGCCCCCCTGATCTACATACAGGGCACCGGACCATGAATTCCAACGGGGGGAGTGATCTTTTGAAGCAAGTTATTAGAGCCAGAGGCTCTAATAGGCTTCAAAAAAGGGTGGGCTTGGGGCGCAGAGCACTGCACTCTGAGCCCATCCTGTTGTGTGACAATAGTGAATGAATATTTGCTATTATCACACTGATTGTTCTCCCGGCCAATCAGGAAGCGGGCCATGAGACCCATTTCCTGATTGGCCAAAAACACTCTTATTGGCTAATGAGAAGGAGACCTACGGCCGTGGAGACGCATCCCAGGACATGGAGGAGACGCATCCCAGGACATGGAGGAGACGCATCCGGAGAGACTGAGGGAGGAAGCCGCCACCGCCGCAGCTGCCACCTGTATGCACAGGGTGAGTGAGCTGGTAACGGGGGGGGGGGGCTGTTGCGGTGCGGGCTGGAGTGAGGGGGGGTGTCAGGTCCATCTGCGACCCCCCACCCAGACTGATGGAGAACCAGCCACCACAGCATTTCGCTAAACTGTCTTGATTACAAGTGAATAATATAACATTTAAACTCACGCTGAATTGTGAAAAAACAGTGAAAAAGAAAACTAAAGCAGCTGCCACACACAAAGTGCTACTCACTAAAAATGTAAAATTATGGAAATGTTGCGCTCGCAAATGTTATTAAACATGTGTGACCAAGTGTAGATGAGTGCAGATGTGAATATACAAAGCAAAAAACATGTAAATAAAGTCCAAATAAATGTGCTGAATATTCTGATCCGCAACGGGAAAAAAAACTTTTGAAGTGCAATGGAACACAGATGCTCCAGGATTTTTCAGGTGCAGAAACACCACCCCCACAGGTGTCCCCACTCCCCAAATGGCGATGACCCCCAGCTTTGCAGTCTGGGAGTCACTTCAGGCTTATGTGATGGTATCCAAAGAAGCTCAGGAGTGGAAAGTACCATTTAAAAAGGGATTTATTCCATATACAAATGGATACTTACAAAATAGTTGATAAAAACAGGCATGTTAAGGGATTAAAAATGGATCTGGACGCTTCTTATGGCGTGCGTTCCAGAAACCAGGAAGTGCGTTCAAAGGAGCAGGAAATTACGTCAGTGCCACTGGAAATACATAATTTCCGGTGGCACTGACGTCATTTCCTGCTCCTTAGAACGCACTTCCTGGTTTCTGGATCAACTATTTTGTAAGTACCCATTTGTATATGAAATAAATCCCTTTTCAAACAGTACTTTTCACTATTAGTTACATTTTTTATCCTTTTTTGGTGCCTGGTGATTCTGCTGAGAAATTCCAACAAGAAATCCTTTGATCTGATGTGCACAACACCACTCCTGAGCTTCTCTGGATACCATCACGTAAGCCTGAAGTGACCCTCAGACTGCAAAGCTGGGGGTCATCGCCATTTGGTGAGTGGGGGCACATGTGGGAGTAGCGTTTCTGCACCTGAAAAGTCCAGGAGCGTCTGTGGTCCATTGCACTTCAAAAGTTTTGCGGTTCAGAACATTCAGCACATTTATTTGGACTTTATTTACATGTTTTTTGCTTTGTATATTCACATCTGCACTCATCTACACTTGGTCACACATGTTTAATAACATTTGCGAGCGCAACATTTCCATAATTTTACATTTTCCGTGAGTAGCACTTTGAGTGTGGCAGCTGCTTTAGTTTGCTTTTTCACAGTTTTTTTCACAATTCAGCGCAAGTTTAAATTTTATATTATTCACTTGTAATCAAGACAGCTTGGTGAAATGCTGTGGTGGCTGGTGCTCCATCAGTACGGGAGGGGCCACAGATGGACCTGACACCCTCCCTCACTCCAGCCCGCACCGCAACAGCTCCCCGTTACCAGCTCACTCACCCTGTGCAGTGGCGGCTTCCTCCCTCAGTCTCTCCGTGTCCCGGGATGCATCTCCTCCATGTCCTGGGATGCGTCTCCTCGGCCTCAGGTCTCCTTCTCATTGGCCAATAAGAGCGCTTTTGGACAATCAGGAAATGGGTCTCATGACCCGCTTCCTGATTGGCCGGGAGAACAATCAGTGTGATAGTAGCAAATATTCATTCGCTATTGTCACACAACTGGATGGGCTCAGAGTGCAGTGCTCTGCACCCCAAGCCCACCCTTTTTTGAAGCCTATTAGAGCCTCTGGCTCTAATAACGTGCTTCAAAAGATCACTCCCCCCATTGGAATTCATGGTCCGGTGCCCTGTATGTAGATCAGGACGCATGGAAAGGAGGGGCGGCGCCTGTGCATCCCTAAAGGGCAGGCCGCCACACTTGGTCACACATATGTCTTGATTACAAAGATAGGGATGGTGTCAGGATCTGGATCACCTACTGGTGGCACTGCTGTTCCCTGGGTGGAGGTTTGAAGTTCTGGTGTCCACCAGCGGTTGACTCCTAGCAACCAGCAGATCACAGTAATCAGTCTCCACCTGATGCCGACTGCTGAGAGGGTATTTTTAGTTCCTCCTTTACTGTTCCATTGTGCTTCAGTGTTTTGCATTGCTAGCTAGATGCTGCTTACCATTTATCCTGACCCTGCTCCTGATCTTACTTTTGACCTGTACACTGCTTTTCCCCTGTACCTACAGTGGGGCAAAAAAGTATTTAGTCAGCCAACAATTGTGCAAGTTCTCCCACTTAAAAAGATGAGAGAGGCCTGTAATTGTCATCATAGGTATACCTCAACTATGAGAGACAAAATGTGGAAACAAATCCAGACAATCACATTGTCTGATTTTTGAAAGAATTTATTTGCAAATTATGGTGGAAAATAAGTATTTGCTCAATATCAAAAGTTCATCTCAATACTTTGTTATATATCCTTTGTTGGCAATGACAGAGGTCAAACATTTTCTGTAAGTCTTCACAAGGTTGTCACACACTGTTGCTGGTAGGTTGGCCCATTCCTCCATGCAGATCTCCTTTAGAGCAGTGATGTTTTGGGGCTGTCGCTGGGCAACACAGACTTTCAACTTCCTCCAAAGGTTTTCCAGGACCTTGAAATGCTTCTTAACTTTGTTACACTCCTTCGTTGCCCGGGCGGTGTGTTTGGGATCATTGTCATGCTGAAAGACCCAGCCACGTTTCATCTTCAATGCCCTTGCTGATGGGAGGAAGTGGGAGAACTTGCACAATTGGTGGCTGACTAAATACTTTTTTGCCCCACTGTATAACCTGTACCCTGCTGCCTTATACTTGCCCCTTCTTGTTCCTGATCCCAATCTTGGTTCCCCCTTCCTGACTGTTTCTTGCACTTCCAGTTTATCCTGTTTTTCTATGTTCCACATTTTGTATATATTGTTTAACAATTGCCGGCCGCCCACAGTACATTTACTGTGGGCACCCGGCACAGACAGGCTGGGTCATGTACAACCAAGCCTGTTCTGGGTTAGGGGAAAGCTGCACGCTGCACCTGTGACCACTGGGTTACCTGGAGAATGATGTTGTGATTGACCCACAGCTATCACATGGTACCTGGGCCAATCAGAGCACCCTGTACCACCTGATAAGCTGTAGACAATCACAAATCACTAGTAACCACAGCTGTCATGAATGTAACCCATTCATGACAGTTGAAACAATTCCTGTTACACTGATCAACAGCAATCAAAGTGTGTAAAAGAAAAAAAATCCTTGATCACCTGCAAGCCCCCCCCCCCCCCCCCCCGAGTAGTACAGTGTTACTTGTAAAAAAAACAATAGTAACAACAAATAATTTTTTTAAAGCAGTAGCAATCTGCACCAAAAAAAAAAAAAAAATTGGGTCCCCAGTTAGGTCATAATGTGTTAGTATGCAGAACATACTAGCACATTATGTGAAAACAAAGCCCTTCAGTGGTGCGCTGTCACGGCTGCAGCACAGAGTTCTGAATGGATAGCACAGGCTACTGCTACAGTAAGTATGTCCTAAATGGTGAATGTTTAGGAGATATTAACTGTACCTATAGGTACCCCAGTTGAAGGCTTTTCAGTCGAAACACGTAGGGCGTTTGCTTCCCACGTTGCCATTATTTTATTTAGTGATCACTTTTTTTTTACCTTGTAAGGTTTTTTATACAATAAAACCCTTTTACTTTTTGACTTATGCCATGTGGAGCCCCCTTTTTCTTTTTTCTCCATGATTCCACATACGATCTGACTGCCTCTGACTTTTTGAATCCATCCGATGTGGGAGAGTGTGACAGTGAGGGGATAGTTGCCATCTGGGACCATCCAGGCTGTCGGTGACTGCGACTCGAAGGACACATCCTACCCATCCAAGACCAGGATCGAAGGGATAATCTGCTGGATTCCACGGGAGACCACCTCCACAGGCTCTGTCAGACGTACTGCCATATGGCAGATATGTCCCACTACATCTGGTAAGAGTGTCCAACTTTAAAAGTTTATGACGCATTACCTGTGGTTCCTGTGTGGTTCGGGTTCAAGTCAACACCTAGTGTCTAAGAACTTTCACTGTTCGAGGAGACTCTTTTCATCTTTATTTATGGACTCTGGTTACAGAGTTTAACATATGATATCACAGACATTTATACTTACTTCAGTAATCTCTGTGGCATTTCACTTTATCATTAGTTATTATATCACGTATGTTGATTCACTTTACTGTTAATTACCATATCACGCACATTTTCATATGTGTTATTTTTTTGGTATTTATATGTTTTACGGTTATGGTTTAGCGCTGCACTTATTTTATATATATCTGTTGTGACTTGGTTTGTCTGTGTGCTAGCTGCTACTTGCTATAATATTCACACAATTGTATTTTTTTGGGCCAGCGCAGTTCCTTTTTATATTACGAAGCCTTATTACAGGCTTACCTATAGGTAAAAATCGACTATGTGACTTTATTACCATTTAAAAAAAAGAAAAAAAAATGTTTAAAAAAAAGTTTAAAATATTGAATTAAAATTGTATTTATTTATTTATTTTTACATATTGCCACCAGTCAGTATACCTGATCACCTCATATGATGATGCTGCACTGGTAGGACCGGGCCTATTACTTTATGTCACACTTTTTTTACTTAAAAAATAAGACATCAGTAAAGTTAGCCCAATTGTTTTTTATATTGTGAAAGATAATGTTACGCCAACTAAATTGATACCCAACATGTCATGCTTCAAAATTGCACACGCTCGTGGAATGGCAACAAACTTTTACCCTTAAAAATCTCCATCTGCGACTTTTAAAAATTTCTACAGGTTACCAGTTTTGAGTTACAGAGGAGGTCTAGTGCTAGAATTATTGCTCTCGCTCTAACAATCATGGCGATACCTCACGTGTGTGGTTTGAACACCATTTTCATATGCGGGCGTGACTTACGTATGCGTTCGCTTCTGCGCACGAGCTCCATGAGACCGGGTGCTTTGAATGTTTTTTTTTTACACTGTCCTATTTAAAAAAAACATTTGGGTCACTTTTATTCCTATTACAAGGGATGTAAACATCCCTTGTAATAGAAAAAAAGCATGACAATGACAGGACCTTTTAAATATGAGATCTGGGGTCAAAAAGACCTCAGATCTCATATTTACACTAAAATGCAATAAAAAAAAAATAATTGAAATGTCATTTTTTTTTACCAAAAAATAATAATTCCCCTTTAAGAGCATTGGGCAGAAGTGACATTTGACATCGCTTCTGTCATCCAATGCTATGGAGTTAAGTGGGGGGCCATCTTTCCCTCACTTGGCTCTAGGCTGTTGACGTGACAGGACCCAATAGCCTCTGCCAGGGATTCCGGCAAGTGGCGGAGACGATCGGAGCGCGGCGGGAGGGGGTGGCCTCTCCCGAACCTGATAAAAGTGATTTTGCGGTGAATCCACTGCTGAGACCACTGAGAAAACAACTGCCATATAATGACGGCGGGTGGTTCGTAAGTGGTTAAAAATGTAATTTCTTTTTTTCCCAAAAAATTGTGACACAAAATTGCAACTTGAAAACTCACACATGCCTCTTACTAAATACCTTGGACTGTCTACTTTCCAAAAATGGGTCATTTGGGGGGTATTTGTACTAGGGTTGTCCCGATACCGATACTAGTATTGGTATCGGCACCAATACCGAGCATTTGCCCAAGTACTTGTACTCAGGCAAATGCTCCCGATGCTTCCCCGGATACCTAGAAGTCAGCTGTGATCGGCGGGTGGGGGAGTTACAAGATTCTCCCCCAGCGGCTTTCAGCGGCTTTAGTGACATACAACGGTGATCAGTCACCGCTGACTGTCACTGCATCCTCCTCCATGCCCCCTCCTTTCCTCTGTCCCCCTCCGCTGTCCCCCTCTGTTCCGCCGTTCCTCTCTCCTTCTCTGTGCCTCTCCGCTGTCCCCTCCATTCTGCTGTGCCTCTCCGCTGTCCCCTCCGTTCCCCTCTCCTTCTCTGTCCCCCTCCGCTGTCCCCTCCGTTCTGCTGTGCCTCTCTGCTGTCCCCTCCGTTCTGCTGTGCCTCTCTGCTGTCCCCCTCCGTTCTGCCGTTCCCCTCTCCTTCTCTGTCCCCCTCCGCTGTCCCCTCCATTCTGCTGTGCCTCTCTGCTGTCCCCTCCGTTCTGCTGTGCCTCTCTGCTGTCCCCCTCCATTCTGCTGTGCCTCTCCACTGTCCCCCTCTGTTCTGCCGTTCCTCTCTCCTTCTCTGTGGCTCTCCGCTGTCCCCCTCCGTTCCTCTCTCCTTCTCTGTGCCTCTCCGCTGTCCCCTCCGTTCTGCTGTGCCTCTCTGTTGTCCCCTCCGTTCTGCTGTGCCTCTCTGCTGTCCCCCTCCATTCTGCCGTTCCTCTCTCCTTCTCTGTGCCTCTCCGCTGTCCCCCTCAGTTCTGCCGTTCCTCTCTCCTTCTCTGTGCCTCTCCGCTGTCCCCCTCCGTTCTGCCGTTCCTCTCTCCTTCTCTGTGGCTCTCCGCTGTCCCCCTCTGTTCCTCTCTCCTTCTCTGTCCCCCTCCGCTGTCCCCTCCGTTCTGCTGTGCCTCTCCGCTCTCCCCCTCTGTTGTGCTGTCCTCCTCCTCCTTCCTTTGTGAATGGATAGAGTCAGCTGTCATGTCTCAGTTTATGAATGGAGAGGAGCCGCTGTCTTCTCTCCATTTATTTTCAGTGCAGCTGAGGCTGCAGAGAAAGGGACTGGGGAATCTCTATCCTCTGTCTCTTTCTCTGTCTCAAGGGGGAGATATCAGAGGTCTGTTAAGACCCCTGATATCTCACCAAAGCCCCCCAACAAAAAAAACACATATTGCAATAAAGAATACAAAAAATATTATTGTAAAAAATAAAAATTGCAAATAAAAAAAAAAAAAACACACACACATACACCGTTCACCCCTCCCCCCCCCCCCCCCAAAAAAAAAGAAAGCACTGTTTAAAAAAAAAAAACACACTGTCACGTGACATTAAAAGAAAGTATTGGTAATCGGTATCGGCGAGTACTTGAAAAAAAGTATCGGTACTTGTACTCGGTCCTAAAAAAGTGGTATCGGGACAACCCTAATTTGTACTGCCCTGGAATTTTAAGGGCCTCAAGAAATGAGATAATCAGCCACTACATCAGGATTGATCAATTTTCAAATATATACCACAGTTTGTAGGAGCTATAACTTTAACTCAAACCAATTATTATACACTTATTGTTATTTTTTTTTTAACCAAAGACATGTACTGTAGCAGAATAAGTTTTGGCCAAAATGAATCAAGAATTTGATTTTATTGGATATGTTTTAAAACTGAAAGTAGAAAATATTGGGATTTTTTTTCCAAATTTTTGGGCATGTGAGTTTATATAGCAAAAAATTAAAAACCCAGTGGTGATCAAACACCACCAAAAGAAAGCTATATTTATGTGAAAAAAAAAAAAATTAAATTTCATTCGGGTACAGTGTTGCATGGCCATGCATTTAGCAGTTAATGAAGCGTAGCTGAATAGCAAAAAATGGCCTGGTCATGAAGGGGGTAAAGCCTTCCAGAGCCGAGGTGGTTAAAGCTAGTTTAGTTTTTTTGTCACTCAGTTAGGTATTTTGTCACTGGGTTTATGGTCCACTTATTTCTTTATGATTTCTGTGATTTCTGTTTTGATAGTTTGTGTTTCACTGTTCATAAACTTGCTTAGATCATATACAGTCTGGTTTTCAGTTTCCTGATTGTAGCTACACAGATCTGACCATCTCTGCTGCTGATCTCTGACAGGTGCTCCAGGAAGAGGAGTCATTTATACATCTCCCTTACTACTCTCACTCACAGTGCTAGCAGCTCCCCCATTTATATAGCCTAGCAAAGGGTCAGTCAGCCCAGACTAGCTGGGAAAAAAAACTAAAGGGACCACCCGCTCTTACAAGTTAACCAGAACGTATATTATCCCAGCATGACTCCTCTTTCTCAGATATTTTATTTGCAAGAATCTGCATTCACACATTTCCATTGCAAAAAAAAAAAAGAAAACATGGCTGGAGAACACTATTTGTGAATTATTCTTCGCAAATTAAATGTATAAATGTCAAATTTACTTCAAATAAATCTGAAGCATATTTTTTATTTTATATAGAGCTGGGAATGGATTGCTAATTTTTTTCTCATCTTTGTTTCATGTGAGAGAGTTCTATTAGGCTGGGTTCACACTTATGCCGGATGCGGCTTGCATCAGAGGGTCTGGTGCGTCCTCATTCTTCCGTTTCAAGGACAAAATCAGGCCCAAATTTTTGCCTGAATTTGGACCTAAAACAGAGCCAAAGATGCACAGGACCCTTGTGCAATTCTCTCTGCAGCCACTCCGGTGATATGTGAACCGGCTCCACTGAGAGCCGGTCACAATCTCCTGTTATGCGAATTGGATCCAATTTGCATAGGTTTGAACGCAGCCTTAAAGAGACCGTGCTGACAGGCCATTCAAATCTTCACATATTGTGTTATTATTATTAAAGTGTGAAAGCCTCCCTTATATAGACATCCAAAAGCCCTGAGACCGCTGCTCAATGCGGCTGCATGTGATGTCAGCAGACCCAGAAGACTCAAAGCTGTCACTCAAGTGACCCTCTATAGTAGGGGTCTCCAAACTTTCTCAGCAAAGGCCCAGGTCACTTTCTTTCAGGCTTTAGGGGCCAGACTCCAAATCAGCACACCCAGACTGGGTTCACATAGAAAGACAAGAGATACCTCACCACACTCTAGACTACCTGCTCTGATGCCCTCCAAAAGTCAGACCTGTCATTATGACTCCCACACTCTCCCACTCCCTGGTGATATGGGACTCCCTCGAGAACAACCCACACCTGATCTCCTTATGGCGCCCACTATATCATCTTTTCCGCAATCCTCTATTCCCCCGGGTATGGATATAAGGGCCTGTAATGACACCCCGAGTATGAAAGGGGTTAAAGCCGTTTAAGAGATTCCATTTCCGAACACAAAGGCAGCTACCGAACACTTCAATCAGCCGAACAAGAAACCCATAGGAATAAGTCTCCACCAAGTACAAGAAACTAGCCTCACCAGTATCGCCATTTTGCTGCGTTGCAAAACGGCGCTTCGGTGCATATCTGTGCGCAATTCAGTGGAACAGCGCGCGCGCATGCGCACTGGCGCGCGCATAACGTGAGTTCCTTTGCTGGCCTATAAAAGGCTGCTCAGTTCCATGTTTAGATTGCTGGTTTATCTTTCAGCTTCCCGTGTTCCCTGCCTTTGTATCCTACCTTGTGATTACCTGTTGTGCCCCAGATTGACCCTGACCTGCTCTGATCTTCTCCTGTGATTGACCCTCAGCCTGCTTACGGACTTTGCTATCAGTCTCCTGGCTTGTTTACGGGCATTGCTACCAGTCTCCTGTGCTTGACCCTCAGCCTGCTTACGGACTTGTTACCAGTCTCTTGTGCGAGACTCCTCAGCCAGTTTAAAGATTTACTGTCTGTCACCTGTGTTTGACCCTCAGCCTGCTGTTGAACTTTGTTATTCCTCTTCCTCATTTGGATTCCAGTGTCTACCAATTCCTGTATGGCTACCAGCTTCCCGGTGACCTCCACACAAGTCCTGCCCTGCCTGCTGGTGGCTCATGCCTCTTTGTGCCCTTCACCCTCTGTATCACCACCAGGGGTGGATTGCGCTTAGAGAGAACCGCTCTCAGCATCTCGGCCTCGGTGAGTATCTTTTTGACACCCTGCACCCATTCAAGCTCCTAATAAGGGGGTGAGACTCAGTCACTTTGCTTTCTCTGCTCATCTTTTCTTTCTTCTTTTCTTTTTCGATAATTTTTAATTTTATAGGGCACCTATTTGCTCCGGCCAGCCCGGGCCTGGTTAAGGGGCTTCTAAAGTTTACACACGATATATCTCTGTGGTAGATGTTTCCGCTCCTGGGGACTATGCCAAATCCTGAACGATGAGGCTTATGTTTTTGACCCCTTTCCCACCCTACAAACTTTGGGGTGCCACCCTTCTCAACACAGTCCTTATGCTACAGTTCCACTTGCTGTCTCAGTGGATTGGTTGCATGGACGCTTTTGAGACAGTCTATATTTGTAACATCAGGTTCAATGCCTACTACAGGCCTTAGGGACTGCTGGTTTGTCATGTTATACAGTTTTCCATTACCCACTAGTTCACATGTAATGACCGGGGGCCTGGGTGGGACGTTCCTCCACCCTCCGAAACAGTTAAATCCCATTTGGGGTGCCGTGCAGTGGAGGTTGTATCCCCCTCTAGGCTCCTGGTCTTATTTCTGATTTTATTTATCGCTGTTACGCTGTAAGTCAAAATGCAACGTTGATGTTTGTTAAGCCGCTCCTATTTCTCCTTTGAACCTGGGTTGGACCTATGGGTGTATGGATAGAACTCTCTGATCGATCGGGTAATCAAGACACACACATGGGATGGTGAATCGAAATTACAATGATTTACTGGGTTTGCATATATCTTATACACTTACAGAGAGAGAGAGAAAAACCTCCCTCTTATTATCAGCCAATGAGATTGAAGCATAGACTTTATGAAAAAATAAGCATAAAACGTCATAAATTGCATATTCTGCCTATAGATATCCCTCAGGCTATATCTAAATATAAGTTTATATATATATATATATATATATATATATATATATATATATATATATATATATATATGTGTGTGACCACATATGGTAGGCAATCTGCCAATGTTCCAGGCACCCAACTTCTAACATGTTATAACTTTGTTATTCATTGGCTATATTAAAATGTCAGGCTAACCACACGTACACCCTGTTCAAGTACATAGCTCGCAAATTATCTTTGCACTTCTAATTTTCTGCATAAGAAAGCAAAATACATTTCTTTTTGTATAACATATCTTAAAGCAGCACTCTAACATCCTTACAATCCCTCCTTTGATCATAACAGATGAAAAGTCTGTATTGATCACCAATATTATTCATTATACCATCTCTGTTTTGTGTAAAGCATAGAAACAAAAGAACATATTTTACATGTCATTGAAAAAGCTGATAGGCAGATTGATAAGTTTCTTTTAGGGGGGGGAAAGGGGGAAAAAGAATCTGGAAAGTCACTTCCCCCATTTGGGGAACAAGGGCAGAACCAATGTCTGTAGGGAGTTCCTGTTATTTTAGAGAATTAGAGTTCCATTGTTTCATCTGTGGACATGTATATTTTTCAGTGATCGGGGGCTTTCTTTATCCTTGATTTGTGGATCCATTGTGGGCTCTGGTCAGTCAGGACTGCTGTTCTTGCAACTTTCCATACTTCAAAAGATCCTTGGAAGATCTTCTTGCTGCTAGTTGCTTGACCAACACCCTGTCTCTGGGCATAAAAGGATGTGTTGGTTCTGTGGAGAGAGGAGGAAAGGTGACAGCTACCTTGTCATAATTTTCTGTAAAGCTACTTACCAGGTTTTTCACGTACTCTTCCTGTAAAGAATATAGATTAGGTTCCTCTCCTATTTCTATCTATTTCCTCTGTGTTGGTTTTCCCATTAATATCTCATAAGGGGATAAGCCGTTTCTGGAATGGGGTGTGGTACGGATTTGGAAAAGTATTGTAGGAAGAAAATCTAACCAGTTTCTCAAAGTTCCTCCTGTCACTTTCTTTAGTTTATCTTTAATATTTCTGTTCATCTTTTCTACTACTCCTCCTGCACTTTGGGGATGATAAGGGATGTGTAGTTTCCATTGAATACCTATCAAATCAACCTATCAGCGAGTGCATTCCCTTTTGCTATTTCTATTTTATCATATGAGTGCCCGCGAATCTTAATTACATTAATGTGGCAAGGAAGAAGGAGCGTTTCAATAAAGCGTCCACATGCTATCTGAGTAAACGTTCACATCCTGTCCTTCAAAGAGGAGTTGCGCTGAAGTTACTCGCAGTGGTTTACTTTCTAAGATAATGTCTGGGAGCATGACAACTGAGTAACCAGTCTTGTATGTGTGACCGTCAGGACGTGTACATCTACCGTCTACAAACACATGTAGGTAATCAGGGTTGGGGGTGACTTTTAAATCAGAACGTGGAGAAGTAGATTCTAAAAGCTGTTGATTACATTCATGTTGAGGAATAGGATCAGTTTCTGAAAGATGCAAGAGAGAGTGTAGAAACCTGGCTTGTGGTGTGGTCTCTGAACATGATTTGATGTCAAGATGTTGTGTGTTAAAGAGTATAACTTCATAGCCACTTGTACGTTGTGCTGTCATGTGCTGAGTACTCATGTTCTGCATAAGGTGAACTACCGAATGTGTTGTGTATAATGTTGTCTGCCCTCCCAATGTTAATTTGAATGCCTCCTTTACAGCCATTTCACAAGCCCCGAGAGCTTGAAGGCAAGAGGGCATCCCCTGAACCTGCACGGGTAAGACCCAATGCAGGTGCCCTTGAGAGGGACGCAGTGAGGGTGGTAAATGCTTGTAGCATTTCCTCAGTCCAATTAATCATTTTTGGAGAGCCCAACAACGTAGCTGCTCTAAGGATCGAATCCCAGTGTGAGCAATCAGGTATCCATTGTCTGCAGTAGACAATCGAGCCGAGGAAGGAGAGAAGCGCGGCCTTCTCCTTTGGGGGACTGAGGCATGTAAGTACTTTGACTCGAGCCGGTGACACCAAACGTTCCCCTTGTTTGATTATACACCCCAAATACTCAACCTGCGACCTGCATCACCGGATCGTTTTGCAAGACACCTAGTGACCTTCTGAGGCGAGGCGATGCTCAGACTCACAGCGTCCCTGGCTCTCACTACACAGCAGTAGGTCATCTACATATTGAAGCAGTATGGAACCCTGAGGAGGTGTCCAGTCGTCAAGGGATTGTTTCAATACCATAGAGAAGGCTGCTGGGCTGTCAACAAATTCTTGTGGGAGCCATGTCCAATTAACCCGGCCCCAAACAAAACCAAAGATCCTTTGTGCGTCCTCCCCAACCGGTACACTAAAAAAAAAAAATGTGTTCCATGGACTAACTATTTCCTTTAGTATGCCTTCCTTTTTGTATTCTTCAATTAATGGTGAAATGCCCTGCAGTTTTTCTTCTGTAAGGGGATATTGTTTTTGGAAGTGTGATATTGTGTTGGGTTTGAAAGTAGGAGAGTAAGGTGTACGATTAAGATGTCCTACAGAGGTTTTGTCCTTAGCCCAAATTGGGTGATTTTCTAGCGGTCTAGGTAGAAGCATGTAATGTCCCCTGAAGTCGTGATATTTAGGATTAGTCAAGTCACATAGTGGAGACTTTGCTGTCAATCCACCTTCTTGGTCAAATCTTATATTGATTCTTAAAGCAGACATTAAGTCTCTTCCCATTAGGGAAAGGTCAGTCAGTCAAAACAGCAAAACACATAGTTGTAAGAGGTTCGTCCTGTAATGTACTAACTTGTAATGGAGGAGTCACTTTATGTTGGACATCAGTTCCATTAATACCCATTGAGCAACCCTCTGTACATTCTGGAGTGATAAACCTACAATCAGTAAAGGATATATTTTATGTAGACAAACCAAAAATGAGTAAAAATCTTCCCCGTAATTTTGTTTGCAAGACAACATAGTGTGTACATTGTGTCCCCTTTGTATGTTTTCTGCCAAGCTAGTCCTAGTTGGCCCCCAAAAATATCCCACCCTTCAGGTTTGTCATAGGGATCTGCCGTGATAAAAGCTGCCACTACATTAAATTCAAGCGTGGTTTCAGGGTCTACTGCTTGAATAATGATTTGGAGATCTTCTGCACTCATCCTAGCTCCTGTACAATACCTTTTTAGAAAAGCTGCAGCAGCTCTGGGATCCTTTCTAGGTTTAGGGCAGGTGTCCCTTATATTAGCCGACAGGGAGGGGGATCTGAACCTGAGTATTACCTATCGTGATCAAAGGAAGGGCCTTAAAGGGTTCCTTCTCTTTGTTTGCAGAACGAAGGATTATCTGACCCGCAGACTCTACTTCTTGTAATGCTATAGCTAGTTCTTCTGATTTTTTTTTTTTTTTTTTCTCTAGCCTCTTTGCTTCCCTCTCTTCTTTCTCCCTGTCTTTCCCTTAGTACATTTTACAACATTTCATCATATATTTACAATCCCAGTGTCACCCGGGGGGTAATTGTGTCGATTATGCGTCCCACAAATTTTCATTACCTCCTCCCAATCTTCCAGGGAACACGGTCCCAATGACCCCAAGCCTGAAAGATACAACTGATGTGCACGAGTTTGTACATTTACCCAAAAAGGATCGACACAATTTGCCCCACAAGTGCCTTTTACAAAATCATAGGGGGAAGGTTGGTCCCGCTCACCTTCGGGAACTTCCTTCCCTAATTTATTTCCCATAATTATTTCACAATATCCTTAATGTCACAATGATACTTATAATACTTATTACTCCTCTTACTGTTAAACATTATTTTTATATTGAATCTCAACATTTGAACCCTTGGGGTACCTTCTCTTAATAAAGGTCTCTTTACCAGTTTAAGATGGTAATACACTCAAAACACCTTTGTGACATTTGTTTAACACACAACAAACACAATAACACTGATATAACTCTATAACTCTATGTATATCACTTATCAAGATCAAACCAAATAGTAAATCAATTCCCTTATGTCGAAGTATATATTCACACATGCATATGATCACAACAAAATACAGAGCAATATATTCACAAAGAAACCGTTAAATTGTGTGCACACAATTTCCCCTTCTTTTTTTTTAGAGCTCCATACACCGTCCTGTATTTTAAGAAAGCATCAAATGCTCTCTATAATCCTATAAGTCCGGCCAGCATAGCAGGACATCATTTAACCATTAAAACTATGCGACTTCTTTATCCCAGGAGAGCCAACCTAGCAATCCTCGAGATTATGCTACCTCTTTATCCCAGGAGAGCCAACCTAGCGATCCTCGAGATTATAAAATTAAAAAAAACAATAGGGGTCAATCGTGCTAGGATAAGTGAAAAGGCTTCGTAAAATAAATTTACAAAGTTTCCACTCACCTTGCAGTCAATCACCACCACTTCTGGTACCATTTCTGTTAAGCAGCTCCTATTTCTCCTTTGAACCCGGGTTGGACCTATGGGTGTTTGGATAGAACTCTCTGATCGATCGGGTAATCAAGACACACACATGGGATGGTGAATCGAAATTACAATGATTTACTGGGTTTGCATATATCTTATACACTTACAGAGAGAGAGAGAAAAACCTCCCTCTTATTATCAGCCAATGAGATTGAAGCATAGACTTTATGAAAAAATAAGCATAAAACGTCATAAATTGCATATTCTGCCTATAGATATCCCTCAGGCTATATCTAAATATAAGTTTATATATATATATATATATATATATATATATGTGTGTGACCACATATGGTAGGCAATCTGCCAATGTTCCAGGCACCCAACTTCTAACATGTTATAACTTTGTTATTCATTGTCTATATTAAAATGTCAGGCTAACCACACGTACATCCTGTTCAAGTACATAGCTCGCAAATAATCTTTGCACTTCTAATTTTCTGCATAAGAAAGCAAAATACATTTCTTCTTGTATAACATATCTTAAAGCAGCACTCTAACATCCTTACAATGTTCTCTTCTGTTTGCTCTGTATACTCGAATAAAAAACTATTGAAATTAAAAAAGGACACCACTGTATTCCTTAACTTGTTAGGTGATCCACTAGGGTGACTCCCTGTGAAGAAAACAGCGCTAGCTAATCAAATCTATCCAATGAATTAGTCATGAAGTGAACATGTGCATGAGCAGTGAAAAAATATATACATAATATGTGGATAAATGTGAAAATATGTATCTAAAGTTGAGTGCATTTCATATAAAACTAACAAGCAAATGCAAAAAAGTCCAAGCAATAAAAAAAAATTCTCTGTGGACAAAAATTGTGAAATCCAATGTGAAAAAGATCTTTCAGGTGTATAGGATCATTTTAGTATTAATGGACCGCAGTGATTGATGGATGTCATAGATAGCATAAGTGAAAAAACTTTCCAATAGGACACCAGTGCAAGATATGGTAGAAATTCATACTCACCGGACGTTGTTGACCCTATTTGCTGTATGGCAAGAGGATTCAAATAAGACTTATTGGTCTCTGTGACCGGAAAAGGGAAAGAAACCAACCGATCCTCATGTCCCCTCCTCACAATGATACAGGGTTTCCGACACTGAGATTTCTTGGTAAGCTGGATAAGAAAGGAAGTAGAAATGAAGATCCTCATAGCGTAAACCATTCCAAACTGTTTATTGACTCTAACTGCAAGGTTACAGCTGCTTAAAACGTTCAAAAACCTCTCCCTGACCCGCATAGATGGTGAGAACAGCAAGACCAGTAAGCCAGGGTTGGCGTGCATTCCACCTGGGGATCAGCGTAGCGGATCGTGTGTATCATCTTGAACTGTAAGGCTTTGTTTAGACTTGCAGTTGAAGGGCAGTAAAAATGTGTGGTTGAGCCGCCAGCCAACTGCCCCCCCTCAAGCTTCAATAGACAGAAGATGGGAGTGTCTGCATGTGTCAAAGTTGACCCAACTTGTAGGGATCACTACACATTCAAATCAATAGGGAAGCGTCATGAATGCCCTGCAACCGCATGCAATGCATGCAGTTGCGGCGTGTTTGTCAGCCAAAATAGGGTTAAAGCAGGGGTGAGGAGGCATCGCATCACTTACTAATCCCCTGTCAGTAGCCTCTGGAGTGCGATCAGAGCACGGATTGAGCTTCAGAGGCAAGGAAAATTGAGACAAATGTCTAAATCTACCCTTAGGCTCTGTTTCCACTACTGCGACTTGTTTTGCGACTTGACACATGTCAAGTCTCATGACAAGTCAAAACCCATGTATTTCAATGGTCCCCGTTCTAATTAGTGCGACTCAAGTCGCAGCATCTCCAAAAAAGGTTCTTGCACTACTTTGTTCCGTCTTCGGTGCGACTTGGTCCCCATAGAAAGGTATTAAGTCGCAATGCAGTCGCATGTACATGTCTGACACCGCGACTTTGTTTTGCGACTTCCACAGAAGTCTACGGAAGCACATGATCTCTGCTCCTCCCAAATACATCACTTCCTATATTGATGTACGTGAGTATGGAAGACAGGAAGGAGAAATAACTAAGCAGGATAAGGAATTACATCACTCTGGCTAAATCGCAGAACATCAAAGTTGCACAAAGTCGTTTTTAAAGTCGCATCAAATCACAACATAAATCGAATTGTAAAGTCGCAGTGTAAATCGCGTGACTTTGGGGACGCAATAGTGGAAACAGAGCCTTAGTAGTGTCATCTGCCTGGCTGCACTGTAAGATGGGGCTGTGTAATCTCTATGTATTTAGCTGTTCTACGGGAGTTTAATTCTTATCAACAATATTTCTAGTAGTAATAGTTACCGTATTTGTAGAAAATACACTATAGCTATGTAGATATCTAATGCACATGTTCATCCATACATTTTTTTTTATCTCTAACAAATGAAACCTGTACTGCCCTCATCAGCAATGTTTTTGTATTTCTGTAGTGCCAATGACCTTTGTCAGGTTAATAAAGGTTTTTGAGATCAACAGAGCCTGGATGTTTTTATTGCAATGTAATCCTGAAGTAGCGCAGACACCTTAGAACTTAATCATATTTTACTTGCTGAAGAAAGCAAGCTTCTTCCATATCGATTTTTACTTGACAAATGCGTTTTCCTGAACGGACACAGATGGAGGCAGCTCAGCTATTTAACTTGAGGTGCAAATAGCATTAGGTTGTTTCTGCACATACTGCAAATCTCCTCATTAGAGGTCTGTATTATGCCTACTTGTCTACCCAAACAGGAGGAAAATGCTTGTCCTTGGTATGAGCACCTGTGCCCTGAGCATTCTCAAAAGCAAATTCCTTCTGTGTGATGGGTTTTTGCAGTGGCATTCCAAAGCAAATGAATGAACCAAATATATTTAAGATGGGATTTAATAAGTTCAATCCAAAGTCAAGTGCCCATATTCATCAGGAAATGTGTAAAAAAGTTCAGTATGAAATGGTAACAGGTATAATAAACATTTAAAGAGCCACTCAAAAGAGTTGATTGTTCTCTAGAGAAATATCTCTTTTCTGTTAGCTAAAAGTGCATTATATATCTGCTTAAAACTGTGTTAAGTGGAACAAAGACACACAAGTTAATTAGCTCCCTGCTTCAGACTCCAGGCAAAAATGTATTGCAAAAGGATTTATACTGAAAAGCTATGGAAAATGACCTTATAGAACGTTGTGTGCCAAGAATGGCAAAAATGGCATACAGTCTTGTGATAATTTTCGTTCAACCAGAGCTGGTGGTATCGAGCAGCAATATTTACACAGGTCTTGAAGACCAAGCCATTTCACTCTGCAATTATGGGGCGAAAAGTTCAAAACCTTGGTTTTCAACATAATGGGGATAGCAATTCTTTTAACAGGTGCACAGTCAGAACTTTATAGTTCTTTAAATAAGAATCAGTATAGGCCAAAGCTAAACAAAAGCCTCTGAAACTATCCAAAGTTGGCATTATACACCATAAAAAAAAATCTAGCTAGAGATCAGTCACCAATTTACTTGGTCTAGCAGGCAGGATATATCAGCCACCTGACCCAACTCTTTACAGGGTTTTCATAAACCTTAGCATTCCAGGTAGTGTCTTCCACAGCTTGACCCACCCAGAGTAAATGAGCTTTGCTTGAGCCTTCACCTTTACTGGCAAGTCAGGCACCAGAACCCACCTATATGCCTCATGAAGACTCATCCAACCTTTTTGTAGTAAACTGATCCTCTGCTCAACTGCCAGTCCATTCATGCTTCATCTAAATCTAATCAGTGGAGTTTTTCTGTTGGTGGTAGTCATATGTATGTATGTCCTAAAACATTGATGGTATGTTGGTTTACTAACCTGTGGATTCTGATACTTGGACATAACAATGTGTTGCATTATAGTACTGCAATAAATAAATATTCAAGGGGATTAAATATAGTTATGCAGGTAAAAATCCTTGCATTTCATATGTGAGGCACCACAATGCCTGTACAACACCAGGAACTAACTCATCTCTTTTACACAGATAGCTTACCCAACATTGAAGACAACCAACTGTTTTTATTTGTAGGCACCATATTGCAACTCTCACATCCAAAAGAAAAAAAAAAGGCCCAACTTTAAAGAGCCTGCTGCACGAATCACCGCCCAGACTGAAATTTCTTTTGCTAGAGAAATCACCTAAAACACCCACCAGATATATAAGCTTTAGAAATGGAAATGTCACCCCTTTACAAATGCATAACAACATTTTTTTACTACAGTATGTGTATGTGTTCTACAAAAGTCACAAAATCATATATCATTTAATTAAAGTAAATCTTACTTCATTTTAAGTTTCCATGAGACATATAAAAGTAGAAACCAGGCTTTAGTAGGAGAACTGACTCTTTAGGCTGTTGACCTGGAGGTTTGGTTTAAGCATCTTGTTACATTACCAGCACTGGAAGGAGTCTGGAGCAGAGTTTTCTCCCGGAAAGGTAAACCTTCTTGGCAACCTTTATTTGATCATGTTGCTATAGATGAAAAGTAAACTTGTCACATACAATGACAAAATACATAGGGAACATTTAGTGAAAACCGCATGTCAGAATGAAGAGTAGCTCATGGAAATGAGAGTAATAGTAATAATTAGTAATAATAGTAATTAGGGTTGCACCGATATCGGTACTGGTGCCAATACTAAGCATTTGCATGAGCATTGGTACTTGTGCAAATGCTCCGATACCTGAAACCAATACTTTCAGGCTCGGTTCTTTCATCCGTCAGTGGGATTCCTCTAATGACAGCTGAAATGTAAAAAAAAAGCAAGCAATTATTAATTGTTAACCCCTTGGCACCAGCCGTACTCAAATTTGCGGCCTCTCTGCGCCTGGCGCTTTGCTGACATTACACCTGTGCTGAAGGTGTGTGTGCTGCGCGCTCACGGAAGGGTTACCGACATCTAACCAAAAGCTCCCGATTGCTCCTTGCAAGTAGGGAGTTCTCAGATCACGTGACCGGTGTGACAGCCAATCACAGCGGTCACATTAAGCCCCACCTCCCAGTGTCGTAAACCTCTTAAAGGGCCAGGAGGCCCCGGCGCGATGAGGTTAATGAGCAGTGCCGCCCCATCCTTAACAACCGCTGACTTATTCAGCTGTCAGTGGGGTTCCCCTGGTGACAGCTGAAGTGTAAACGAAGTCCCAGCAATTGGAGCTATAAAAAAAAGGGCAATGTTTATCAACAACGTTGCTCAGACGCTGAAACAGATAGATAAAAAGAAACATTGTTTCTTTTTATCTATCTTTCTGTTTATTTATTTACAAATCAAAGGGATGAACTTCGGTTTGCAGATGAAGTCAGTTTAAAACAAAAAACATTTTTTTTTGTTTTTATTAAATTGCTCCTCTGTTTAACCCCTTATTAACCCTTAATTTACTCTAATCAGTCTTATTAACTCCTTATTCTCCTTCTCCATTTAATTATTATTTTCCTGCTTTGTTTGTTAATATTTTTACACCTTTAACATATAGTTACATGTTTCTCATTGAAAAAAGCGCAAAATTAAAAAAAATAAAATAAATGTATTTAATTTGTAAATAACTTTTCAACGCTTTGTACCATTGCTGACAGCTGAAGTGTAAACAAAAAAGTTGCAGTAGTATTAATACAGGCATACCCCACTTTTAAGTACTCAATGGAGTTTATTTACTAAAGCTGGAAAGTGCAAAATTGGGCTCACTTCTGCATAGAAACCAATGAGCTTCTAACCCCAGCTTGTTCAATTAAGCTTTTGTAATAAAACCCGGAAGCTCATTGGTTTCTATGCAGAAGTGAGCCTGATTTAGCATTTTCTAGCTTTAGTAAATAAACCCCATTGCGTACTTAAAAGTGGGGTATGCCTGTAATTGGTATTGGCGAGTACTAAAACAAAAGTATCAATACTCGTACTCATTGTAAAAAAAAATGTATTGGTGCATCTCTAATAGTAATCATTTTTAAATGTTCTTTTTAAAAGTAAAAATTTAGCTTCACCCTTACCCTCTTCTACCTTCCATTGAGTATGTACAGGGGTTGGACAAAAATATAGAAACACTAAATGATTTGCAGGTGTGAAAGTGACAACATGTTTTGCTTTGAAAGCGGAAGTGAGGTAACATTCTTTTGCTTCTGCTGTGTGATAAGACACCTAGCTAACTGGTGGGAAGCTTTACTTTTGTCATTCACTGCATGTGATGCTAGTACTACATGTCAGAGCTTACAGAGTTTCAGATGGAAATTGTTGGTGCCCGCTTAGCTGGTGCCTCTGTGACTAAAGTTGCCAATTTATTTGCCAGTAAACAGGCCAGGGTGTCTAAAACCATGAAATCAGGCCATGACAGAAGTACAGTTAAATCACACTTGGAACAGTGGAACAGCAAGCAGGATCTGGAGCCAAAAGGGATATCAGCCAAGCAAGTCTTTAAAAAGGAACGCAGGAAAACGTTTCTGTGATGTTGATCAAAGTGAAGTCAGAGATCCTTTGGGCTTGACGGCTTAAGAAGGCAGGACTGACGAGCAGGATATCATCAACAGCTGAGTAACTGTGGAGAGATAGGAGCTGGCAATTAGCTGACAGGTGAGCGGCCAGCTCAGAGAAGGAGGGGTTGAGCCCAGGCCTGACACAGGGTCAGAGTAATCAGGCGAAAAGAGCTGAGACAGGAGCAGAAGCGGAATCCAAGGGCAAGCCATGTCATACACAGATAAACAGGCACAACGGACCAGGTCCCAGGAACACAGGAACAAGCTGAAGACCATTCAGCAACTGCTCATAGTGACAAATCAGTTTAAATAGACCACTGGGTGCCAAGTGTGCAGGCTAATTGGTATGCCCACATGCACACGAAAGTGAGCATGATAAACTGAAACAGAATGTGCACACGCATGAGTACAAGCATAGGCCTGTACTGGTTTTCTATTGCTGGAAATTTGGTTTACCTTACATTACTTTTCAGGTGAAAAAAAAGGTAATGAAGGGCGCACAGAGCTTCAAAATGGAACAGATAACGTCTCTATACAAAAAAAAGTCCAATGATGGTGATGATAGCAATAATGTGGATGTTTCTTCTGTCTTGTACTTATGGCTGCGGCTTACAGATAGATGCAATCTCTATAGAAACAAAAGCAAAGAAAAGGCGCTTCTAAGTGTAGAAGTAAAACAGTTTAATATCCCCAGCGGGAATAAAAACACTTACAAAATCAGAAGGCAAAAAACGGCACATCATGACAATAGGTGGAATGGTGGGTTCTTCAGCATCGGAAGGGGTCACAGCGGAGTCCCCAGGCTGTTGTAGTGTAGTAACACCAGGTCCAGTCAGGATCAGCAGTGGAGTGTTCAGGACGCTGAAGCCGCCGGCAGAAGTGACGTAGTCCGGGAACAGGAAGAGAGGACCCGGAATTGATGTCAGCTCTGAGGGACAGCAACCAGCTTGGACCTATAGGTTGACAAGGAACCAGATAGAGTTCCGAAACGCGTCCCTTTCTTATGACCACATCCATTTGCGGTCCAAGCTGGTTGCTGTCCCTCAGAGCTGACATCAATTCCGTGTCCTCTCTTCCCGTTCCCGGACTACGTCACTTCCGCCTGCTGTGACCCTTTCCGATGCTGAAGAACCCACCATTCCACCTATTGTCATGATGTGCCATTTTTTGCCTTTTGTTTTTGTAAGTGTTTTCAATCCCGCTGGGGATATTAAACTGTTTTACTTCTACACTTAGAGGCGCCTTTTCTTTGCTTTTTTTTTTTTTTCTTTATTTTACATTACTTTTCAGCTTTGCTGAAAATAAACCCATTGTTTACAGAATTCCAATGAGCTACAAAGCAAGCTGCTCTGTTGTTTTTTAGCTACTTATAGTGACCTAGAAATCCTTTGTTATAACTTGTGTAATACAAAAACTATATAGACAGTGAAAAAATGATAGATAAAAACTTTATATAAAATAACTGTTTAAAAAAAAAATACTGGCTAAGAAGTTAGCTGCTTAGAAAGTATGACTCCATAGCATAAAAGATACTTTTTTCTCAAATACCTGATTCTGATAAGCTGTTATGATATAGATCTCTGCATCTGTTATTAATACATGTCTTAAACAAGCCAACCTTTTTAACAGTTTTTATCATCTTTTAATTCCAGTAAAGTCAACAGATCCATTTGTTATCCAAGACCATCTGTACTTCCTCAAATATTTTCTCTATTCATTCAGATATATTCCCACATTCCAAACACTTACTTCATCATTTGTTCAATTTAAATCTTTGTCCTAATCAACCAAAATATGACTTGGATATACAATTGTAACATTAATCTTACCAAGTTTGTGGTTTTAAAAAATCCTTTATTTTACCCTCTCTCTTTAAACTAAAACTCAACCATAAAGGTGTAAAGGTGTCTTTCTTATTTATTTATTTTTTTAAACAAGAAATACCTCTTATTCCTTCAAGATGTCACACGTTCCAAATATAACTCACATTTTGAAATGCTAAATGTCAATGAAATCATATCAAACAGCACTCGCATAAATTGCAATCTTATCATTTTTTTTCCATCCAAAAAGACCAGATATCATTTGAAATTCAAAACGTATTGATTACAAATCAAGGCGACATAGCTTATAATTTAAAACCTACAACTCTCATTAAAAAAAAAAAAAAATCACTTCTCTTGTGCTTTGATCTCCAAAATCAGCATGCATTCCAAGTCAATCATTTCATTTAATCAAATTCATTTTCATTAAATGTAGCAATGTTTAGGGAGCAAATGTAAAGCAGCTTGTAAAATGTACCTTTTTTTGTCAAGTTTGGTGGCTGCAGTGCAGTAAAAGAGAGATTCGCTAATGCTTGCTCTTTAGGCTAGCAGGGTAAAGCCATTCTGTGCAATTTGCGTTAGATGATCGTATGTTAAAACGGGGGCAAGAAAAGCTATTTTAACGCCTCATCCATTTCTAGGGATATAAAAGTTTATGCTGATATCACTGCTTACCTTATAAACTCGATGTGTGTGAACATCTCAGCATTGTTAAGCTGCACATTGGAAAATAATTACTAATTAGACCAGTCATGTGAAAGACAAAATTTACTTCTCTGTGTTGCTTTCAGAATAAATTATTGGGTAAAGAGAGAAGAACAGAGTTTTATTTTCACTCGTTGCGATTTAAAGGTGATTTATTTTATGGCTTTTTCAATTCTAGTCCAGGAAAGCGAAATAAAATATATTCTTTCAACCTAAACTTACCCTGCTTCTAATTAATCCACTGTGAAAAATTGCCCATTTATAAGACTCTTTGCAGGCTTTTTACATGAGAAGTCTGGTGTGAATAGGAAAAATGGGCCCCATGTAATTGCAGCCGTATGGCTAATATTTTGGAGATGCTTTGCTAAAGGGATAATCTTCACTTTTGGCTTAGTAAAGCTGTGTTTGTTTCAAACATCCAATCATGAGCAAAAGAAGTTCCAATTATTTAGCTGTTCCCTTGCACATGATTGGTTATTTGAATGAACAAATTTCCCTTTGCCAAGAATCTAATCTACTTAGATTTAAAGCTGTTCAGGTCACAAGGTCTTAGGCAGCCGTCTTGGCAATAGGGTATACATATATGCACAATTTACAGAATTTGGGATTGATTTACTGAAGTCAAAAAGGCTGTTCACTTTGCAGGGGAAGTTGCACATTGCAATGGAATTTGTTTCAGAGCTTAGTGAACGTGGTGAAGTTTTACTTTGCAAAAAATACCAAATCATGTCAATAAAGCAAAAAACAAACAAAAAAAACCTAGTATTTTTGATTGCACGTGATTTGAAGATGAAAGTCAGCAGAGCTTCACCTCATTCAATAAGCTCTGGGGCAACTTCCCTTGCAACTTAATATTATTATTATTATACAGGATTTATATAGCGCCAACAGTTTGTGCAGTGCTTTACAATATAAAAAGGAGACAATACACTTATAATACAATAAAATACAAGAGGATTAATAGGGCCCTGCTCAGAAGAGCTTACAATCTAATAGGGTGGGGCAGGTGGTACAAAAGGTTGTAGCTGTGGGGAATGAGCTGATGGAAGTGGTAAAAGATTAGTTAGAGACGTGATAGGCTTTCCTGAAGAGATGAGTTTTCAGGGATCGCCTGAAGGTAGCAAGAGTAGGGGATAGCCGGATAGATGGAGGTAGCGAGTTCCAGAGGATGGGAGGGGCTCTGGAGAAATCCTGGAGATGAGCATGGGAGGAGGAGATGAGAGAGCTTGAGAGTAGGAGGTTTTGAGAAGAGCGGAGAGGACGATTCGGGTGATATTTGGAGACAAGATTGGTGATGTAGCTCGGGTCAGAGTTGTGAATGGCTTTGTATGTTGTGGTTAGTATTTTGAATTTAATTTGCTGGGTGATTGGGAGCCAGTGTAGGGATTGGAGGAGAGGGTTGGCAGACACTGAGCGGTTGGTAAGGTGTAAAAGTGTGGCAGCATCATTTATGATAGACTGAAGAGAGGATAGCCTATGGAGAGGCAGGCCAATGAGAAGGGAGGTGCAATAGTCAAGGCGAGAGATAACAAGGGAGTGAATGAGGGGCTTTGTGGTTTTATTTGTTAAAAAGGGGCGAATTTTAAAGATGTTACAAAGGTGAATTCTACAAGCTTTTGCCTTTAATTTGCCTTTAATATATCAACTCTATTAACTGTAAATGTGCTTACAGGAATGATCAGGTGGCAGATTCTCCAACATTGTGATTTTTAATAAAAATATCTAAGGAGGAATATCTTAAAAAGAAAATTGGGAAAAATCTGGACACAAGCCCCGTACCATTTACAACAGGGTCTGGCTCTGAAAGGCTGGCCAATGTTCATGACTAGATAGCTTAAAACAGACCTGTCCCCCATGCTCTACCTGAGTCAGTTGAGTTCACTATTTTATGACTATAATATACATTTGTGAATGGCCTTGAATTTTTTTGGTCCTGTTTTAGGTATAGGGTGCCAGTGCTACAGTGGTTAACAGTTGATAAACCATTCCTTGAGTTTTAGTAGCCTCTATCAAGTAAATGTATTCAATAAGTTGAATGATCTGCCATTGACATAAGTTAATGTCAGTAACATATCATGGTCTTTCAGTTGTTGTAGCTGGGATGCGAAGCAACAGGCCAAGTGATGTTATTCAGAATAAATGAGAACAGGGCTTGGATCCAGCTAGGAATAAAGTAGGAGATCCAAGGGGAAGTGGGGATATGTGAGCCAATACCAGGGGAAGAAGGAAGCTTGATGTTCCACAGAGGGATAGAAACAGGCTTAAAACTAAAACCTCTTTCATAAATTCCTCTAGGATATATACAGTGAGTGAAAAAAGTGTTTGATCCCCTGCTGATTTTGTATATTTCCCCACTGACAAATTAATGATCAGTCTATAATTTTAATGGTAGGTATATTTTAACAATGAGAGATAGAATAACAACAAAAAAATCCAGAAAAAAGCTTTTCAAAAAAGTTATAAATTGATTTGCATTTTAATGAGTGAAATAAGTAATTGACCCCTTCGCAAAACATAACTTAGTACTTGGCGGCAAAACCTTTGTTGGCAATCACAGGCATTTCTTGTAGTTGGCCACCAGGTTATCACACGTTTTAGGAGGGATTTTGTCCCACTCCTCTTTTCAGATCCTCTCCAAGTCATTAAAGTTTTGAGGTTGACATTTGGTAACTCGAACCCTCAGCTCTTTCCACATATTTTCTATGGGAATAAGGTCTGGAGACTGACTAGGCCACTCCAGGACCTAAATGTGCTTCTTCTTGAGCCACTCCTTTAGAGGAGTTCCACCCAGCGGGTCCAGTAAAAAAAAAAAAAAAATAAAAGTCAGCAGCCACAAATACTGCAGCTGCTGACTTTTAATTGGACACTTACCTGTCCCTGAGTCCAGCGATGCGGGGGATCGAAGCCCCGCTCGTCTCCCCCCCGCCGTGATTGGCCGCTCAATCACCTGGGACCTGTAATTGGTCCCAGATGATTGACAGGAGGGAGGGAGCAGAGCGGAGCCCTTCCTGTGCCGAGGGGGAAGTGATGTCACCAGCCCAGGCATTGGAAGGGGCAGACTACGAGAGACCCCCTAGCAACAGGCATTTAGAGGTAAGTTAAAAAAAAAATATCCAAATTTTTTTTGTTTTTTTTTTTTTTTAGGATTTTTCATGTATTTTTGTTTTTTTGGGTGGAACCCCACTTTTGTTGCCTTGGCTGTGTGTTTTGGGTCATTGTTATGCCGGAATACCCATCCATAACCCATTTTCAATGCCCTGGCTGAGTGAAGGAGGTTCTAACCCAAGATTTGACGGTGCATGGCCCTGTCCATTGTCCCTTTGATGAGTTAAAGTTGTCCTGTCCTGAGTTGAATTGATGCCAAAGAGCTTGATTTTGGTTTTCTATGACCATAACACTTTCACCCAATTCTCCTCTGAATCATTCAGGTGTCCATTAGCAAACTTCAGACGGGCCTGTCCATGTGCTTTCTTGAGCAGGGGGACCTTGCGGGCACTGCAAGTTTTCAGTCCTTCACGACATAGTGTTTTACCAATTGTTTTCTTGGTGACTATGGTTCCAGCTGCCTTGAGATCATTGACAAGATTCTCTAGTGTAGTTCTGGGCTGATTCCTCACTGTTCTCATGATCATTGAAACATTGAAATTCCAGTAGGTGAGAACTTGCATGGAGCCCCAGACGGAGGGAGATTGACAGTTATTTTGTGTTCTTCCCATTTGCGAATAATTGCACCAACCGTTGTCACCCTCTCACCAAGTTGCTTGGCGATGGTCTTGTAACCCATTATTGTGTAGGTCTACAATCTTGTCCCTGACATCCTTGGACATGGCCATGGTGGAGAGATTGGAATCTGATTGATTGCTTCTGTGGACAGGTGTCTGTTATACAGGTAATAAGCTGAGATTAGGAGCACTCCCTTTAGGGGAGTGCTCCTAATTGCAGCTTCTTACCTGTATAGAAGAAACCTGGAAGCCAGAAATCTTGCTGATTAATAGGGGATCAAATAATTGTTTCACTCATTAAAAAAACAAATGAATGTATAACTTTTTTAAACTGATTTTTTGTTGTTATTCTGTCTCTCACTGTTAAAATAAACCTACCATTAAAACTATAGACTGATAATTTTTTTGTCCACAGGGGATCAAATACTTTTTTCGCCTCACTGTACAATATGAATGTAGGTATACACTTTGTATCACCAAAAGTCGTCACCATCACATCTGCATTAAATGACCAAAAGCATGTGTAAACTGCTCCCCATGATTTCCTTCATTAACAGTGAACGGTACTGTAATAGGGCGTACACACGGTCGGACTTTGTTCGGACATTCCGACAACAAAATCCATGGATTTTTTCTGACGGATGTTGGCTCAAACTTGTCTTGCATACACACGGTCACACAAAGTTGTCGGAAAATCCGATCGTTCTGAACGCGGCGACGTAAAAACACGTACGTCGGGACTATAAACGGGGCAGTGGCAAATAGCTTTCATCTCTTTATTTATTCTGAGCATGCGTGGCACTTTGTCCGTCGGATTTGTGTACACACGATCGAAATTTCCGACAACGGATTTTGTTGTCGGAAAATTTTATCTCCTGCTCTCCAACTTTGTGTGTCGGAAAATCCGATGGAAAATGTCCGATGGAGCCTACACACGGTCGGAATTTCCGACAACACGCTCCGATCGGACATTTTCCATCGGAAAATCCGACCGTGTGTATGGGGCATCAGTGTTATGGTATACAAAGATACATTATATTATCAAAAGTATTGGGACGCCTGTCTTTACACACACTTACACAGTTCAATATTGAGTTTGTCCACTCTTTGCAGCTATAACAGCTTCAATTCTTCTGGGAAGGCTGTCCACAAGGTTTAGGAGTGTCTATGGGAATGTTTGACCATTCCTACAGAAGTGCATTTGTGAGGTCAGGCACTTATGTGGACAAGAAGACCTGGCTCGCAGTCTCCACAATAATTCATCCCAAAGGTCTTCTATCGGGTTGAGGTCAGAACTCTGTGCAGGCTAGTCAAGTTCCTCTATCCCAAACTCGCTCATCCATGTCTTTATGGACCCTGCTTTCTGCACTGGTGCGTAGTCTTGTTGGAACAGGAAGGGTCTTTTGCCAAACTATTCCCACAAAGTTGGGACCATGAAATTGTCCAAAATGTCTTGGTATGCTGGCACCTTAAGAGTTCCCTTCACTGGAACTAAGGGGCCAAACCCAACCCCTGAAAAACAACCCCACACCATAATCCCCCCTCCACCAAATGATTGGGACCAGTGTACAATACAAGGTCCATAAAGACATGGATGAGCGAGTTTGGGGTGGAGGAATTTGAATGCCCTGCACAGAGTCCTGACCTCAACCTGATAGAAAACCTTTGGGATGAATTAGAGCGGAGAATGCAAGCCACTCGTCCACATTAGCGACTGACCTCACAAATGCGCTTCTGGAAGAATGGTCAAACATTCCCATAGACACACTCCTAAACCTTGCGGACAGCCTTCCCAGAAGATTTGAAGCTGTTGTAGCTGAGAAAGGTGGGCCAACTCAATATTGAACCCTACAGACTAAGACTGGGATACCATTAAAGTTCATGTGTGTGTAAAGGCAGGCGTCCCTATATTTTTGGTAATATATTGTACAGTATATTAGACAATTCTGCACATCCAACCTGGTGGCAACAGTCTAGGAAAGGCTTCATTCTGTTTCAGAATGACTGTGTCCCTGTGCTAGCTCCATAAAGACATGGTTTGACAAGCTGAGATTGGAGTAGCCTGCAAAATTGTAACACTGATTGAAGCAGGGGATGATCCCCGTGAAGGCCTTTATATTGTCAACCCAAGCAAAGTGGAATCTAACTTGTATGAGAGTAATCTGGTTGATAGCAGTTAGGTTGGCTGATACTCAACTACTTAGGAAAATACATCTACTGTATGTTGTATAAGTTCTGTGTAAAAAAAGATTTTTCTATGTATGTAAATTCTGTCATGATCAAGTTTTAATTGGGGATTTTGGGATGGGGGGTTCTTACCCCACCTCTCCCACATGATACTGAATGGGTGGGATTACCTGCAGATGGGTATAGATTGTGGTGTTCCCCTCCAGGGTATCTCTCATTCCTTGCTCGTTCTTGATTATGGCAGCAAACTCTGTGGCCACTTATGACTTTCTCTGAACACACCATGACAGTAACTAGATAATATTTATTTCTACATTACATGGTATCTCTCTTTTTACTTTTATTACACTGTCTGATTTTATGGGTTTATTGTGTGAACAATTCTAGGGCTTTCCAAGCGTACTTGATTCTTATTGCACCTATCTCTCACCTTCAGTCTCACTAATTTGCCTTCTTCATCCCTTTTTAAATGTTTTAGAGCTATTTTCATCACTTCTATTTTTTTGGGCACAGTTTGTCAATTGTCCACATCCTCTGAATCTTACATTTGTTTCCTTATATACACATTTTATTGTAGCTATCCCCACATTGTCTGACACCGTGACTGGTTACTTCCACGGTGTAGTTCCTGTCTGCTGGTGCCCTGCTCTTTTCACAGCTAACAGACAAGACGTCTCCTTTATTGTTTTCCATTGCACCTCTTTGTTGTTCCCAGATAAGGATAACACATGCTTTTTCATTGTTTGTTGTCTATTTGGTGGGTAAGTTATGCCCTGCACTTTTTGAGTCAGTCCACTTTTTCTTTGGCGGGTATATCTTTTCTGCCATGTAGTATCTCTTCTTGTATTATGGTATACTAATGATGTGGTCTTTCTACAGATATCCTTTACAATGTGTTTGTCTCCTGAAGAAGTGAATGTTGCTTCACGTTGCTTTAAGAAAAGCGTCAAGTGTTAGGATTCCAACCAATTATTTCCTTATGTTACATAGTAGGTGAGGTTGAAAAAAGACACAAGTCCATCCAGTCCAACCCATGTATGTGATTATATGTCAGTATTACATTTTATATCCCTGTATGTTGCGGTCGTTCAGGTGCTTATCTAATAGTTTTTTTAAACTATCGATGCTCCCTGCTGAAACCACCGCCTGTGGAAGGGAATTCCACATCCTTGCTGCTCTTACAGTAAAGAACCCTCTACGCAGTTTAAGGTTAAATCTCATTTCTTCTAATTTTAATGAGTGGCCACAAGTCTTGGTAAACTCCCTTCCATGGAAAAGTTTTATCCCTATTGTATACATGTTATAACTACATTTCATTCTTTGATGTATTCTAGGCAGGGTGGATTTGATTTAAATCAAGTGGATTTAAATCACAATTGAAATCATGATTTAAATCACTTGTAAAAAGGCTTGATTTAAATCAACTCAATTTAAATCATAATTTTTAAAGAGCAACTGTCATCTCTGTCCTGCAGTGACTCCTCCTCTGACCCGCTGTTGACTCACCGACAGCCCCATTCACCTTAATGGGATGGCTGGTGATGCGGCAGTGACACAACAAGGTGAGGGACGTGGCGGTAGCAGGTGAGGAGATGCCCGCTAATAGGCGCTGCCATGATAGATCTGAAATGACAGGTGCTCTTTAAGTGTAAGGACTTATTCTTGCTGGTAGTTGGAATCATTAATATTTCCAAATAAAATGAAGGTTTTCGATTTAGAATAATAAGCTGTCAGGTTAATAAAACAGTGCTATCACAACCGATTCAATCATACAGTTTGTAGTGTACATACTGTAGATTTGCAAAACAATGGGATAAAGGAATATTCCTGAACTGTGTTTTATCTCATGGTTACTGTGAAATTGTGTGAATGCATCAATGCAGTGCATGTTATCTCAACTTGCAGAGCTTAGATTCATTATATGAGTTTATCAAAAATTTAAATATTGCAGAATATACAGCCTCAGTCTACATAACTAAGCTCCATTTCATGCCGAATAAACAAAATTATTAATGTATCTTTAATAGAAAACTATCTTTAGATAGATTTTTACTTCAAAAGCATTTTATTAAAATAAATTTGATAGAAAAAAAAATCAATTTAAATAAAAAAAATCAGATTGAAATCAAAAATGTTTTTTTTTTTTTTTTTTTAAATCATTGATTTATATCCACCCTGATTCTAGGTAAATAATATGATTTTAATTATGTTTTCAAATAAAAGCTTCTACGTTTTTAGAATGTGTTGACCTATTTTTGTTTGGTGGAACTTTTGTCAAAATCCCATGGGCAATTTGTATGTATGAGAGACCAAGTTTTAATGTCTTTCTAAAAATAAAATGACATAGGTGTGGTTGCTCCCCCTTATTTTACTTTGTGATATTGTAGTGTGTGGTCTTCCTGGAGCAACTTGTTTTTGGGTATTTTTTGACTGATTGTGAGCCAGGTCTTCTCCTCCAACTTCAGTACCTGACCTCACACATACTTTTTCAGCTGAATGAGAACAAATTTCCACAACCACACTAAAATAATAGGGGGTGGCACCCTAAGAGGTGGCAGCTCCAAGCGAATGGCCATTGCTTTGTAATGGACTGGTCAGCAAGCTCATATAGGTGTGATAGTAAGGTCTCCATCATCTTTTGGTCATAATAGTGCAGTTTATTTTTATAACTTAATTAAAGGGGTTGTAAAGGTATTTTTTTTATTTTTTAAAAATAACAAACATGTTATACTTACCTTCACTGTGCAGCTCGTTCTGCACAGAGTGGCCCCGAACCTGCTCTTCTGGGGTCCCTCGGCGGCTGTCTCAGCTCCTCCCCGCAATAATTAACCACCTTAATGCGAGCTCCCTCGCATGGTGGTTAGTTATTGCGGGCGCGCTCCCGTGATACAGCCGGCGGCTATAGCCGCTCGCTGTATCACTCGGCCCCGCCCCCCAGCGCGCCGCGTCATTGGATGTGATTGACAGCAGCGCGAGCCAATGGCTGCGCTGCTTCCAATCCATCCACTGTAGCCAATCAGCGGCCAGGCTGAGCAGCGGAATCGAGGACGTGAACGAGCAGCCGAATTTCGAGGGGTCAGGTAAGTAAAACGGGGGGGCTGGGGACGGCGGTATGGTTAGTAGTTTTTGCACCTTAATGCATAGAATGCATTAAGGTGAAAAAATTTTTACCTTTACAACCCCTTTAAGCTTCTGCTATTTTCTCCTTAATTAAAGGATGACTCTTAAAAAGGACAAAAGGGAAGATTTCAGATTGTTTTTTGTTATATCTCCCTTTGCACCCAATTGCTCTTATAGTTTAGGTAAGAGCCGCACTTTACAGAAGTGCTTTGATGTGACAATGTGACTTTCACATATATTTATAAATGTTTGCAACTGGGAACTCAGTTTTACAGTACTCTACAAAGCAAAGCAGAATCAAAATCTTCATAAGAGGTCCTCACACCTGCCATTTATTCTGAAGGAAATATTTCAAATTTGCTTGCTGCCATGTGGGATTTGTAGATGTGTAGAATGTGGTGTGTACTGTATGTAAACATTCTATTGTCAGTTGCAGATATTTACCAAAGCTGTAGACGGACCCCTGTGGAATAATAAAAAAAAAAAAAAAGAAAAAAAAAGAATATTCTTCTAGAGACCAACAAACCTCTAAAAAATGTGCAGGTGAAATAAGTAAAAATAGATAGATGTATACAATGTACCATGGTTATTTAAACACACACCAGAATTATAGACAGACGTAAACCAGCCCTATATAATCCAGGATGTACTCATAAAAATAATTTATTATATTATTAAATAGTTCTATTGTGAATTCCCAACACTTGACTTTATTATAGCTTCCAGAATCATGCTCCTGCTCCTTTTTTTTTAAGTCAGCAAGCTAAAAGGCTTGTCAGTTACCCAGCCATATTTCATAACTGTAGTGGAGAAAAACGGGGTAGCCATGCTGTCTGGAAGGAATGTGTAAGCCAGAGGGCTGACTACCCTGAATTACAAATGTTATGGCAGTTAAGACATCTTACATACCTATAGTTCAAATATGTTTTCCCACAGTTTCAATTTATTCAGAAAAGTTGAGTTTTGCTATATTGCATTTTAACCTCTTTATGACAAACATATACACATATGCAGGTTCACCGAAGTGGGTCTTTTTCCATGGGGGTCACATATGTGCGTACCTGGATTTGTGTTGGGAACACTCTGTGCTGGGTCTCTTACTGAAGCTCGAGAGGTGATCCACATCATTGTTAAAAGCTTCTTTTTTTTTAATTGGGAAAAACCAACTTTATTAGGAAAAGGTATGAGGTACAATGATCAGACAAAACAAAAGGAAACATAGGAATGAAGGTTGCAGATAAAAAAGGTCAGCACAAATTTCTTCACATTTTCACATAGCAAACGTCATAGAATAGCCTGTATAAAGGATAGTTATACAGGCATACCCCACTTTTAAGTACACAATGGGGTTTATTTACTAAAGCTGGAAAGTGCAAAATCAGGCTCACATCTGCATAGAAACCAATGAGCTTCTAACCCCAGCTTGTTCAATTAAGCTTTGGTAATAAAACCTGGAAGCTCATTGGTTTCTATGTAGAAGTGAGCCTGATTTTGCACTTTCTAGCTTTAGTAAATAAACCCCATTGAGTACTTAAAAGTGGGGTATGCCTGTAGTGGGTTATAGTCACATGTAAGGTAAGATACTGATTCTAATAGTGACAATAAAGCTCAGTCCATTAGGTGCATGTCTCGCCATCAGATATCCATCTGTCCCATATCTTAGCATATTTAAGTGGGCAGCCTCTCTTCATATAGATACATTTTTGATAAGACAGGGTATTATTTACCTATCTTTTCCAACCGTGAATCGTAGGGAGTATTGCCTGCATCCAGTTCTGTGCCACCGTTTTCCTTGCCATGAAAAGTGTTTCGGTCAAAAAGGTAGCAAAAAATTTGTCTATTTCCAGGTGGGCTTGCAGGGGATAGAGTTTACCTCATAAATAGACATGGGCCAGGCCAGCAGGGACAGTCAGATAGAAGATGGAGCAGCAGTGTTGAGGAGGCTGTCAGTGACCCTTGAAGTGCACCCCCTAACCTGGGGGGGTGTCCTGCCTCAGGCCGGGGCTCAGGTGCTGGAAGTATCCTGCCATAACACACGAGGGGGCCCTTACTAGAGGCACGGGAGCAAGAGAGGATAGCGTGAGTAGATCAGCACTACTGGGGACTAATAAGGGGGGAGATTGCCACATGTAGCCAGTCTCCCTGAAGACATTGGTGTGCTTAAGTCTTCACCCTACCCTGGGTGATCTCCTGAGAGTCAGCCGGATGGGATGGTGAGAGTCAGTCTGGAGGACTGGTGTGGAGAATTTAGCCTGGAGGGCTAGTGAAAAGGGCAGCTGCAACCAGGTGGGTTGGCAGTGCCCGAAAGGTGGTGCTGAGATCAGTAGCCACAGAAGAGAAGTACAAGTTGTTTACTGTATTTTTTGCTACACAACAAGGGGCTGCAATTTGCTGCCTGTAAAGGACCATTGCTAAATCTCAGAGAATGTCAGATCAAGTAACAGTGATTCAGCTGGCGCAAGCAGGTTTGTGCAGTGGGGATAGGCCAAACACCCCCTGGTTCGGTTCGCACCAGAACATACCGAACAGGCAAAAAATTTGGCAGAACACATGAACACCGTTAAAGTCTATGGGACATGAACATTAATAATCAAAAGTGCTCATTTTAAAGGCTTATATGCAAGTTATTTTCATAAAAAATGTTTGGGGACCCGGGTCCTGCCCCAGGGGACATCAATGCAAATACATTTTTTTTTAAATGGCCGTTTTTCTGGGAAGAGTGATTTTAAAAATGCTTAAAGTGAAACTATAAAAGTGAAATATTCCTTTAAATTTCGTACCGGGGGGGTGTCTATAGTATACCTGTAAAGTGGCGCATTTTCCCGTGTTTAGAACAGTCCCTGCACAAAATTACATTTCTAAAGGAAAAAAAGTCATTTTAAACTACTCGCGTCTATAATGAATTGTTGGTCCTGGCAATACAGATAAAAGTCATTGAAAAAAACAGTATGGGATCCCCCCAGTCCATTATCAGGCCCTTTGGGTCTGGTATGAATATAAAAGGGAACCCCGTACCAAAATTTTAAAAAATAATTGCGTGGGGGTCCCCCCTAATTCCATACCAGGCCCTTCAGGTCTGGTATGAATTTTAAGGGGAACCCCGCGCCTAAATAAAAAAAAATACATACCAGACCCTTATCCGAGCACGCAACCTGGCAGGCCGCAGGAAAAGAGGGGGGGACGAGAGAGCGCCCCCCTCCTGAACCGTACCAGGCCACATGCCCTCAACATGGGAAGGGTGCTTTCGAGTAGCCCCCCCAAAGCACCTTGTCCCCATGTTGATGGGGATAAGGGCCTCATCCCCACAACCCTTGCCCGGTAGTTGTGGGGGTCTGCAGGCAGGGGGCTTATCGGAATCTGGAAGCCTCCTTTAACAAGGGGACCCCCAGATCCCGGTCCCCCTGTTTAAAATGGTAATGGGTACATTGTACCCGTACCATTTCACAAAAAAGTGTCAAAATGTTAAAGATGATGAAAAAAAAAAAACAAAGCAGTGACCGACCTGCCTCCATGGGAGGCTCCTGCCGTATAATGTGTCTTCGCTTTGACAGTTCTTTTATAACTGAGGGGGGGGCACATGGTGACATTCCCGGGTGACCCTGCCCCCTCTGACTCCCCGGGAAAGATGTGGGGTAGTCCCCGTACGTCAAAGGGGGGCCACCCGGTTACGTAAACCGGTGGCCCCGTCCCCCTCTGACACCACGGGGAAGCTATTGGGAAGTCCCCATGGAGGCGGGTTGGTTTATAGCTTTGTTTTTTTTTTTTTTTCTTTTTTGGTCCATCAGTGGAGCGAGAGATGAAGATGAATGGACTTCGTGGGACATTTTTATTTTTTTATTTTTTATTAAAGGACTTGTCCCAAACTGTGTCTTGTGTTTTTTTTAACATTTTGCCACTTTTTGTGAAATGGTACGGTACAAGGTACCCATTACCATTTCAAACGGGGGGTTGGGGGCAGGATCTGATGTCTCCTTATTAAAGGGGGCTTGCAGATTCCGATAAGCACCCCGCCTGCCACAACCACCTGGCAAGGGTTGTGGGGATGAAGCCATTGTCCCCATCAACATGCGGACAAGGTGCTTTGTGGGGCTACCCCAAAGCACCCTCCCCATGTTGAGGGCATGTGGCCTGGTACTGTTCAGGAGGGGGGGCGATCTCTCGTCCCCCCTCTTTTCCTGTGGCCTGCCAGGTTGCGTGCTAGGATAAGTGTCTGGTATGTGGACAAGATGCTTTGGAGGGCTATCCCAAAGCACCCTCCCCATGTTGAGGGCATGTGGCCTGGTACGGTTCAGGAGGGGGGGCGCTCTCTCTTTCCCCCCTCTTTTCCTGTGGCCTGCCAGGTTGCATGCTCGGATAAGGGTCTGGTATGGATTTTTGGGGGGACCCCCACAGCATTTTTTAAAAAATTTTGGCGCAGGGTTCCCCTTAAAATCCAAAGCAGACCTAAAGGGTCTGGTATGGATTTTGAGGGGGACCCCTATGCCATTTTGTTTTAAAACATTGGCACAGGGTTCCCCTTAATATCCATACCAGACCTGAAGGGCCTGGTATGGGGTTTGGGGGGACCCCCACACAACTTTTTTTAAAATTTTTTGTTCGGGGTTCCCCTTAATATTCATACCAGACCCAAGGGGCCTTTTAATGAACTGGGGGGACCCCATGTTATTTTTTTTAATGATTTTTATCTATATTGCCGGTATCGACAATTCATTATAGCCGCGAGTAGTTTTAAATTACCTTTTTTCCTTTAGAAATGTCATTTTGTGCAGGGACTGTTCTAAACACGGGAAAAATGCGCCACTTTACAGGCATACTATAGACACCCCCCAGGTGCGAAATTTAAAGGAATATTTCACTTTTATTGTTTCACTTTAAGCATTATTAAAATCATTGCTCCCGAAAAAAAAGGCTGTTTTTAAAACTTTTTTTTGCATTGATACATGTCTCCTGGGGCAGGACCCAGGTCCCCAAACACTTTTTATGACAATAACTTGCATATAAGCCTTTAAAATAAACACTTGATTTTTCATGTTAATGTCCCATAGACTTTAACGGTGTTTCGAATTTGCCCGAACAACATCGAACAACCAAAGTTCGGTCCGAACTTATGTTCGGGCTGAACTGTTCGTCCATCCCTAGTGTGCAGGAGGAGAGTAAAGGAGACTGTATATAGACCGTATATAGGAAGATGTCCCTGAAGTTGTTGCAAAAGTTTTGCTCTCAAATTCAAGTGGGCACCCCATAACCTCCCATCCCTATCCAAGTTATTAACCCTCAATATATAGCAAAAACAAAGTCATGGACTGTTCTCTGACTCAGGAGTGCCTGCGAAAATTCAGTGTGCCTGGCTGTGCAGTGGTGGGGGATCCAGTTCATCTGTGGCTCCCCAGGGGGTACGCTACACATATGTGGTATCGATGCAATCTTCAGAAGAAGGAACATCTGTTTTGGATTGTTTTTTGGTGATGGGTTTAAAAAATGTGTCAGCCCAAAATTTCATGTTCCTGATATGTGTCTGCTGTACCAGGTACGTGTTTGAAAAAGTATCAGACTTGTGGACGAGGAGAGCGAAGATTTTGGCATGATTTTTATGGGATGCTGACTTCCGTTTCAAGTAAGAATGCATTTAGGGCAGAATAGCAGATATTTTAGATGGTGGTAGGCAAGTGAAAAAGAAAATTGTATATTGTCTGAAAGTAGAGATATCCTTTAAAGCCAAAGATAGTCAGGGAACTAGTATTTTCAAAGGAAGGTAAGCATTGTCTACACAGGTTTTCTTTGAGCAAAAAGGATTCTTGATCCAAGATTATGCCATGAGAATTAATAAAGCACATTTACCATCTGTGAAACAGAGTTTGTCATTTAGCAGGACCCAATAGGGCTTGCACTTTATTAACTTTTCTGAACTAATACATTAAAAGGAATAGCAATGCTTCATTATTACAAATCAGATAAGCACTTGAATTGCATGCAGCCCTGTGATTGTTCCTATCCACTGGTCTAGATTAATTAACTAAGGGATTACTTGTTCAAATTATTTGGAAATCCTGTTTGCTGTGCATGTCTACTGACACAAGCAAGATCCCATTAGTTAAATAAAATGTGTTTAGAGAAAGAATTATGGGTTACAAAGCCAGATAACATTTTCTCTTTAAGAATTAAGGAATAATTATGTATACAGAGTCAAGTCATGTGAACAGCAGGTTGAAAGGCAACCACACAGAGTGAATCTGGCATGCAAAAGGCTAGGATGTTCAATACTTAAAGATCTTTATTCTTTTTATAACCTTATTTATTTTGCTTAATGATAAAAAAAATAATAATAATGCATTTTTAAAACTCTTTTCAGTTAGGTAAATATGAAAGTTGACTTGGATATGTAGACATGTATAAACATAAATAAATATTGTAATATAAAAATGACCCTAAAGAATTATTCTGCCATGCAAACACCCAAGACATTGTATATTTAAAGGCAATGTTTATTTTATTTTTTTTATAAATTATGATTCATACTAAATGTGACATTTAACATTTTTTTTTTAAATCTCTTTTTAATCAGTTCCTATTTTGGCAAGGTATGGGCTTAAACAATGTGAAGATCAGAGAAAGTGGTAAATTGACTTAACCCTCTGATTAAGCACAGTTGCAGGGCTTATAGTGGTTCTAAAGTCAGAAGGTGTTTTATCCTAATGTGTTCTATGCATTAAGATAAAAAACCTTCAGTGTGCAGCAGCTCCCCTCAGCCCCCTTAATACCTACCTGAGTCCAATCTCGATCCAGCGATGTTGCAGGAGAGTCTCGGCTGTCCCTCCTCATTGGCTGAGACAGCAGCGGGATGCCATTGGCTCCCGCTGCTGTCAATCGAAGTCAGTAAGTCAATTATTATTATTATTATGATTGTACAGGCTTTATATAGCGCCAACAGTTTGCGCAGCACTTTACAACATGAGGGCGGACAGTACAATACAATACAATACAGGAGGAGTCATAGGACCCTGCACATTAGAGCTTACAATCTAGGAGGGTACAGTTACATTACAATACAATACAGGAGGAGTCATAGGACCCTGCTCATTAGAGCTTACAATCTAGGAGGGTCAAGTGATACAAAAGGTAATAACTGTGGAGGATGATCTGGTGGAGAAAATAAATGTACAGTTATTAGGTGGAGGCAGAATAGGCTTCTTTGAAGAGAAGCAAGCAGAGTAGGAGATAGTTGGACAGATTGAGGTAGAGAGTTCCAGAGGATGTGAGAGGCTCGGGAGAAGTCCTGGATGGCATGGGAGGAGGTGACAAGGAAACTAGAGAGCAGGAGGTCTTGGGAGGAACGTAGAGATCGATTTGGCTGGTATTTTGAGACTAGGTCAGTGATGTAGTTGGGGGTCGAGTTGTGGGTGGCTTTGTAAGTTATTGCTAGTATTTTGAATTTAATTAGTTGGGTGAGCGGAAGCCAGTGGAGGGATTGACATTGAGAGGAGTAGCAGACGCTGAGTGGCTGGTAAGGTTGATGAATCTGGCAGCAGCATTTGTGATGGTCTGAAGGGGGGGATGTAAGGGCTCTTTCACATCAGTGATGATCCGCCCCGTGAATATCCGCTTGCTCAGGAAGATGACAGGTCCGTCGCTGCACACTGTGCAGCAACAGACCTGTCAGAGCGCCGCTCTCCCCTATGGGGGATCGGGTGATGAAGGACCGTAGAGTCCGTCGTCACCCGATCTGATCCGAAAACGGATGGAAAAGTAGGTTTTTCCTCCGTTACACTTTTTCGGATCGGAGCGGGTTGGATGCCAGCGGACGTTCATCCGCTGACATCCGCTATTCCATAGGGATACATGTATGTCCGTTTTTCATCCGAAATCGGAATGATGAAAAACGGACATACGGATCATCCGTGTGAAAGAGCCCTAAAGGTAATCTCGTGAGGAGGAAGTTGCAGTAGTCAAGGCGAGAGACGACCAGGGTGTGAACTAGGAGCTTTGTGGTGCCATTGGTTAGAAAGGGACATATTCCGGAGATGTAACGGAGGTTTGAGCGGCAAGATTTGGCCAGTGATTGGATGTGGGACCGAAAGGAGAGTTCAACCTAGAACCTTGGCATGTGGGGACGGAATGATAGTAGTGCTATCGATCTTGAGTGAGAAATCAGGGAAAGAGGCACGTGGGGTGGAAAAATTATGAGCTCGGTTTTGGTTAGATTGAGTTTGAGGAAGTAGTATGACATGCAGGCTGATGTCTGTTAGTAAATTAGTGATACGTGAGAAGACTGAAGGAGTGATCTGAGGGGTAGAGAGAAGTTTCAATACTATAGGTGATTGGCCCATTACAGTCACATGGAGGCAGGAAGAGACCTGGCAAGTGCAAATATGAAGGGGCTGAGTTTACATTAGCAAGAGGTCGAGTCACTGTGATGGTTAGCAGTGATGACCTGAATACACCTGAATTTGGTTCAAAGTGAGTACCACAAACAAGCACAGATTGAGGCTGTGGTTTACAGGGAGAGTTAGACTCTTGAGTGGGGTTACAAGTAGAGATAGTGTTACAGGAAGAATATGCTTTAGAGTTAGGGTTACAGGAAGGGTTAGTGTCTGGGCTAGTGTTAGAATAGGGGTTACAGGGAAGGTTAGAATTCATGTTAGGGGTAGAGTTACAGGTAGGGTTAGTTTAAAGGGAGCTTTAAAGTGATATTAAAGGCAAGTTGTTGTTTTTTTTTTAAATAACAAACATGTTATGCTTACCTGCTCTGTGTAATGGTCTTGCATAGAGCAGCCCAGATCCTTCTCTTCTCGAGTTCCTGGCGGCACTCCTGGCCCCTCCCTCTTGCCAAGTGCACCCAAGCAGGCTTGCTCCTGAGCCACTACTGAGCCAGGGCTCGGCCCCGCCCCATCTATCTTCCCAATGGCTCCTACTGCTGTCTCAGCCACTAAGGAGGGAGAGTCCCCGGAAAGCTGAAGCTTTCGTGCACATCGCTGGATCGCGATGAGGCTCAGGTAAATATTAGGGGGGATGAGGGGCTGCTGCAAACAGAAGGTTTTTTACCTTCATGCATAGAACCACTTTAACCACTTCCTGCCTGCCGGCCATCATATGACGACTGGGCGGCGCGGCTCTCGTTCTGGGTGGACGTCATATTAGGGCCCTCCAGAATGACCGCTCTTGCACGCCCATGGGGGCGCACATCGCAGTGATCGGTGGAGGCTCTTTACCATGTAATCAGCCATGTCCAATCACGGCTGATCACGATGTAAACAGGAAGAGCCGTTGATCGGTTTTTCCTCACTCACGTCTGACAGACTCGCGACTGAGAGCCGATCGGCTGCTCTCCTGACAGGGGGGTCTGTGCTGATGGTTTAACAGCACAGCCCCCACTCAGATGCCCACCCTGGACCATCAGGATGCTGCCAGATCACCAGGGATGGCCACCACACTGGACCACCAGGTATGCCACCCTAGACCACCAGGGAAATGCCAATCAGTGCCCAGGCAGCTGCCAATATGTGCCCATCCCCAATGTCTGCCAGTGCCAGTGCCATCAGTGATACCTAACAATGCCATCTTTAAGTGCCGCATAACAGTGCCCATCAGTACCGCGTATCAGTGCCCATCAGTGCCCAGCAGTGCCGCCTATCAATGCTCAGTAGTGCCGCCTATCAGTGTCACCCATAAGTACCCATCAATGCAGCCTTTCAGTGCCCATCAGTGTAGCCTATCAGTGCCCACCAGTGCCACCCATGAGTGCCCATCAGTGCCGCCTATCAATGCCCATCAATGCTGCATATCAGTGCCACCCATCAGTGCCGCCTATCAGTGCCGCCTATCAGTGCCCATCGTCAGTGCCCGTCAGTGCCCATCAGTGCCACCTCATTGGTGCCACCTTATCAGTGCCCATCAGTATTGCCTTATCAGTGCCCATCAGTGAAGGAGAAAACTTACTTATTTACAAAATTTTATAACAGAAACAAAAGAAAAACGTTTTTTTTTTCAAAACTTTTGGTCTTTTTTTATTTGGTTAGCAAAAAATAAAAGACGCAGAGGCGATCAAATACCACCAAAAGAAAGCTCTATTTGTAGGAACAAAATAATAAAAATTCTGTTTGGGTACAGTGTAGCATGACCGCGCAATTGTCATGTAAACAGCGACAGCGCTGAAAGCTGAAAATTAGCTTTGGCAGGAAGGGGGTGTAAGTGCCCTGTATTGAAGTAGTTAAAGTAGGTTATCACTTTACGTTGCAATTTATGTGGAAACTCAAAGATAAAAATATCACTCACTGACTATTGGCCTGTATATGTATGCACACAAACCTCCTGCTTTCAGTAAACAGAGGATTGTATTTTGTATATGGAACCAATATGTCCTTTCTAGTGCAGATAAAGAAACTCAGATTCTTCTGATTACTTTTATGTCGGTGAAATTCAATGTGATCAGAGCATTCATCTTTGTTCAGTGCATACACTGTAATTGATGTGAAATATTTGGGAAAATAGGAGCTCTAGAAAAACCTGCTCCATTTATTGCCAAATGAGAATGAGTTACAATAGCAAATCTTGCAGTCAGATTTGTCATAACATTGGTTTCACGAGCTAGTAAATAGCGCATGTTTGGAAAAAGCTGCATTGATCACTTCATTATATTTATGCCCCGTTCCTCGCAGCTGAATCTCTCAGAGAAAATTACTTTTTTGTTTCCTAGACATTGCTATGCCGCCTTCCACAGTCATCCATTCATATAGCGGAATGTAAAACCTAAAACTGAAAAATACATTATTATTACCACCATTACCGCGTCTTTCAGGCTGCATGTGGCATCGTCTTTGTAAATGGAGAAATATTACTTTTTATTATTTCGTTTGCATATTTAGTCTGGGTATAACAGAGAAAATATTCTTTCCTTAACTGTTTTTTTCCTGCCAAAGTAAAAACTTTGATAAGTTTTTTTTTTCTTCTTCTTTTGTAGCAAAATAGTACAATACAACAAGCTTCAGTTCCTGTAACAATAACAAGCTGCTTGGCTGAAAAAGCAGAAGGACAAACAAAAAATAATTTCTGCTTCTGCGTTTTCAGCCAATCAGCTTGTTATTGCTACAGGAACCCTTGAGTGGATTCTACTTAGAAATAGTTTTTACTTAGCTCAGCTTAAATCCCAAGAGATCTTTCTGTTTGAAACAACTAAATACATTCCTGCTGCATCAAAACAAAATATGTGCAAAGTCTAATGCCCTGTACGCACGGTCGGACATTGATCGGACATTCCGACAACAAAATCCATGGATTTTTTCCGACGGATGTTGGCTCAAACTTGTCTTGCATACACACGGTCACACAAAGTTGTCGGAAAATCCGATCGTTCTGAACACGGTGACGTAAAACACGTACGTCGGGACTATAAATGGGGCAGTAGCCAATAGCTTTCGTTTCTTAATTTATTCTGAGCATGCGTGGCACTTTGTGCATTGGATTTGTGTACACACGAATTTAACCGATCAGATTTTGTTGTCGGAAAATTTTATATCCTGCTCTCCAACTTTGTGTGTCGGAAATTCCAACGAAAAACGTCCGATATAGCCCACACACGATCGTAATTTCCAACAACACAATCCGATCGCACTTTGTCCGTCAGAAAATCCGACTGTGTGTACAGGGCATTACAGTTTGTTAATTGCTTGCCAACTAGTTATACTGCGGCAGGTTGTCTCAGCTGCGCAAATCGCCCTACTGGTACAGCGGTTCCTTTAATGGCTATAGCAGGCGCGTCGCCGGAGCAGATGCACGTGGCCGGCAGCCGCGATGTCCGCCGGCCACCCGCAATCGTTCCACAGAGAGCCAGAATGGGGATCCGTCAATGTAAACAAACAGATCCCCATTCTGTCAGGGGAGTAGAGAGAAATCTGCTGTTCCTAGTGATCAGGAACAGTGATCTCTCTCTACTCCCAGTCAGCCCCCTCCCCCCACAGTTAGAAACACCTCCTTAGGACACACTTAACCCGTTGCATGCCCCCTAGTGTTAACCCCTTCCCTGCCAATGTTATTTATACAGTGATCAGTGGCCATTTCAGCTCTGATCACTGTAATGACGTCACTGATCCCCAAAAGTGTCAAAAGTGTCTGATCTGTCCACCGCAATGTCGGAGTCCTGCTAAAAATCGCTGATCACCGACAATACTAGTAAAAAAAAAAATTATAATAAAAATGCCATAAATATATCCCCTATTTTGTAGATGCTGTAACCTTTGCACAAACCAATCAATATACGCTTATTGCAATTCTTTTTACCAAAAATATGTAGAAGAATACATATTTTTCTTTTTTTCATAATTGTCGGCCTTTTTTTGTTTATAGCGCAAAAAATAAAAACCGCAGAGGTGATCAAATACCACCAAAAGAAAGCTCTATTTGTAGGAAAAAAAGGACGTCAATTTTGTTTGGGTACAATGTTGCACGACCGCGCAATTGTCAGTTAAAGAGACACAGTGCCGTATCGCAAAAAATGGCCTGGTCATGAGGGGGTAAATCCTTCTGGGGCTGAAGTGGTTAAAGGATAAGTTCACCTTTAAAAAAAAAAAAACACGCTTCTTTTTGCAGGTAAAAATGTGTGCATTTTTTTGTTTTTTTGTTATTGGGAGCCTGAAAAGCATTGCACCAGCCATCAGCAGATCGTGGTTGCAATGCAGGGCTCTTGCAGTCTCTTTGTGTAAGCTTACAAAATCATACTTGGGGGGAACATCCTAAAAATGCAGTTACATTCAAGATGGTGCTGCTATAAGACCAACAAACAGTACAAAATAGATTACAGCGCACGCATACAAAAATTACATTTAAATCCTGAAAGGCTATTTAAAAACGCCTGAACATATTCAAAAATATGGAGATTTGGTAACACTATATGGTCATATAGTGCTAAGCCCACTTACTGCGTCAAAGTAGCCCATTATCAGTGGGTCCTACACTAGTAATAGAATGAAAGATCCTGCGTCTCAACTAGAGGTCGGCCGATATATCAGCCGATATTTGGTGTTTTTTACTTAATCGGCATCGGCCAATTGTGCTGATAAAAAAGGCCGATATAATTTCAGCGCGACTTGCAAATGACTTCTGTAATAGAAGTCAATGCAAGTTGCCTGAAGTCTTCTGTGAAGAGACTTCTCTCCTCTCTGGGCAGCCTGCCAAGTCTGATAAAAGAACCTGAGGAGATACAATGTTTACACTTATCAATGGACTGAACTCTGTGTGTAGAAGTTCTCAGTTTAACCATTTAAAGGCAATCTTTTCTGACACTTGTTGCTTCACTTAGAACCCCCAAACATTATATATATATATTTTTTAGCAGAGACCCTAAGGAATAAAATAGCGGTTGTTGCAATATTTTATGTCACACGGTATTTGCGCAGCGGTCTTTTAAACGCAATTTAAAAAAAAAAATACAGTAATAAATTAAAAAGAAACTAAGCAGTAAAGTTAGCCCATTTTTTTTCGTCCAAAAGTTTTGATTACCTGTTTTTGTGTATTTAATATTTAAGATATAGTTTTGTTTTTTTTTAATCTAAATTCTACATAATCAAGTGAACTGATTGGAGGTTTGTTTTGTTTAATAAATGTTTAAATGTAAAAAAATTTCTGTATCACTTATTACTTAAGGTTGCTTCCACACTGGAGCGGGCATGCGTTGACGGTAAAACGCTGCTAGTTTTAGCGGCGCTTTACCGTCATTTTAGCTGCACTATTCGGCTGCTAGCGGGGCGCTTATAACCCAGTTAGCGGCCGAGGAAGGGGTTAAATGCGCCCCTGAAGCGCCGCTGCCGAAACGCTTTGCAGGCACTTCGGCAGCGGTGCGCATTCATTTCAATGAGACTGCAGGGGGGCCGTTTTACACCTGAAAAAAGCACCTGAAAAACACCCCAGTGTGAAAGGGGTCTAACTGTAATGCCGCGTACACACGGTCGGACTTTTCGTCTACAAAAGTCCAACGGACGCCGACGGACTAAAGCTGGCTGGTAATCCGATCGTGTGTGGGCTTCTCCGGACTTTCAGCAGACTTTTTCAGCCTCAAATCCGACGGACTTTAGATTTGAAACATGCTTCAAATCTTTACGTCGTAACTACGACGGACCCCGAAATCCGCTCGTCTGTGTGCTAGTCCGACAGACAAAAACCCATGCTAGGGCAGCTATTGGCTACTGGCTATGAACTTCCTTATTTTAGTCCGGTGTACGTCATCACGTACGAATCCGTCGGACTTTTGTGTGGTCGTGTGTAGGCAAGTCCGTTCGTTAGAAAGTCTGCTGCAAGTCCGCCGAAAGTCCGCCGGAAGTCTGTCGGACAGGCTGTCGGACTTTTGTAGACGAAAAGTCCGACCGTGTGTACGCGGCATTAGATTTTATGAGATGAAGGGAAAAAAAAAAAATCGGCCTAATATATCGGCCCCAAAAAAACGGCATCACATATCGGCCATCGGCCACCGCTATTTCTAAATATCGACATCAGCATCGGCCAGAGAAAAACCCATATCGGTCGACCTTTAGTCTCAACCATGGGAGACAAACTCCTCTTTTTGGGAGAACTGAAAGGACTCCTCCTATGAACTGGTGGACACTAATAAGAGGTAATGAAGGGGGGATGGGGTGCTCCGGCCCAAGGAACCTGTTTAGAGTACATACAATATACATGCAAAATCACACTTGGGGGGCACACAATAAAAATGTTGTATGTATTTTGTATGTATGGACTCTAACCAGGTTCCTTGGGCCGGAGCACCCCATCCCCCCCCCCCCCTTCATTACCTCTTATTAGTGTCCACCAGTTCATAGGAGGAGTGCTTTCAGTTCTCCCAAAAAGAGGAGTTTGTCTCCCATGGTTGAGACGCAGGATCTTTCATTCTATTACTAGTGTAGGACCCACTAATAATGGGCTACTTTAACGCAGTAAGTGGGCTTAGCACTAGATGACCAAATAGTGTGACCAAATGCCTATATTTTAGGAATATGTTCAGGTGTTTTTAAATAGCCTTGCAGGATTTAAATGTCATTTTTGTATGTGTGCGCTGTAATCTATTTTGTACTGTTTATTGGTCTTATAGCAGCCCCATCTTGAATGTAAATGCATTTTTAGGGTTCCCCCCAAGTATGATTGTGCATGTATATTGAATGGACTCTGACCAGGTTCCTTGGGCCAGAGCACCCCATACCCACTCCATTACCTCTTATTAGTGTCCACCAGCTCATAGGAGGAATCCTTTCAGTTCTCCCATGAAGAGGAGTTTGGTTGATGGTTGAGACACAGGATCTTTCATTCTATTACTAGTGTAGGACCCAATGATAATGGGGTACTTTGACGCAGTAAGTGGGCTTAGCACTATATGACCATATAGTGTGATCAAATCCCCATATTTTTTTAATATGTTCAGGTGTTTTTAAATAGCCTTGCAGGATTTAAATGTCATTTTTGTATGTGTGTGCTGTAATCTATTTTGTTCTATGTGTAAGCTGTCTGCCTGCACATTGTATGGCCAAGCAGTTACACACTAACAGGAAGCATCAATGAACTACCACAGTGCTCATCAGCGACGTGGTACTTCATTAAGAACTACAAGCCCAGAGTCGCAAAGGCTGCCGGACCTTTTAATTTTCCAGTCACAGAACTTTGTGAATGAATGACGAGGCCAGGTGGGCGGAGACCTGCACGGCCATGGTCTTTGAAGATAAGGACAGAGAGCGGGGGGGAGAAGATCCCCCACCGCCTGTCACAACGGGGAGCAGGTGGGGTGCGGGGGCTAGTGGATTTGTAACATGTTGCTCATTTTCTGCTCTTTCTGTGCCCATTTTTACCTCCAACTAAGCTATATTTGAAGAGTGAAACATGTTAGGTTTGGGTGATTTTATTTTGGGAGCACCTTCTGACTTTTATTATTTAGGTTCACATGATCTTTTTCTTGTCCTGACATGCTCTTTCCTCCCTCCCTCCTTTTTCATCATTGTGGGGTGTGATATTCTTTGTGTCAATGCAGTCTTAGCTAATGGTGGATATGGTGATATATGGGGCTTGTCCATCAGTGGTTATCTGTGTCCACATGGATGAGTGTACCCGTATTACATATGTGAGAGATAGACATCTCCTTGTGTATCTGATATGGTCATATACATACCTTTTATGATTTATAATAGTCGTTTTAGACAAGTGGCATTTTGGTGCACAGGGTAGCGCACCCTCGTCTAGTTCTATTTTATCGTTGCCACAGTGAGTGGCATTAATAACACAGGCATTTATATATATGTTACACCCTGAATAATGTTGTAACATGTTACAAAAGGTGAACTTATCCTTTTTAAAGCAGTGGTTCTCAACCTCAGTCCTCATGTACCCCCCAACAGGCCTGAGCTGTCAGTTTTTTTCATTCAACCTGCTGGGTTGAACGAAAAAAACTAGTAGTGTGCACGAGGCTTAAGAAAGCAGCCAGATGCTTCCGATTTCCCTCCCACAGTCATATATGAGAGCCCTAAGAGGCTTAATTGCGAGGTTTGTCTGACGTAACAAAAAGCCACAAATTGCATACACGGTTTTGACTAGGGGGAAAAAACAAGGAGCATTAGCTCTACCGGATTTTAATAAATACTATATTGCAGTGACACTTTCACGGGTTATGGAATGGTCAAGGGGGGTTTCGGATAAGAGATGGGTCAATATTGAACATAGAATGAGTAGCACACACCTAGGTCACATTGTATGGAACCCTCCAAAATACAGAACATTTAGCACAAAGACACCGGATTTAACACTTAATACACTAAAACTATGGGATCAGATCCACACACAAAATAAATGGTAATATAACTCTCCTTTGATCTACTTGAAGGATAATACATTTTGAACCGGGGGAGGTGGGAGGGAATTGGATAAAGAATGGTAATACACAATTGAAAGATTTAATTAGAGAAGGGAAAAATCGCACATATCACGATTTGAGAACTGAGACAGATCTAATGGAGATTGATACATGGCGGTACATCCAGTTGTCGCATTTTGTAGAGAAACTTCCGGACACCGATCAGAGGTGAAGAAGATTATAGGCCGCTTGAGCAGCTTTGTAAGAGAGAAAAGTCGAGAAATATAATTTCTCGACTTTATAAAATTCTAATGTCTAAAGAGGAACTGGATGTGCCTCCTTTTATCAAGAAATGGGAAAGGGAATTAGGGATACAATGTAGTAATCACAAGTTAGGAAAAATTTTGAAAATGACACACAGTTCTTCAGTTGACACTAAGATAACGGATACAAATTTTAAGTGTCTAGCAAGGTGGTAAAAATCTGCGGAATGTTGGAGAGGGTGTAAAAATATTGGAACGATGACTCATATATGGTGGGAGTGCTCCATCATTAAAGCATACTGGAAGAAAATTATACATCTAATAAAGGAATTTGCCAATAAAACTATCTCGGAAGATCCATGGACATGCTTATTCCTTGGGACAGAGGAATCAATTAAGCAATACCAATCATCTATAGTCCCTATATTGTTGGACGCTGCCAAGAGTCAGATTCCAAAAAAATGGCAGGAATCAGAGAGTCCTAAAGTTCGATATTGGCTGTTTTGTGTTAATGAAATCTACAACATGGAGTGTTTGGATGGTGCTGGAATAGAACCAGACGAGGGGGCTGAACGAAAAGACAAATGGGCAGGGTGGAGGAGGTTTAAGAATTTGTGGAGCTATGTCGAGGAGATTATTGGCTAAAACTTAAATGGGTTTAAAGTTAGGGAACTATGAGAGGGAATCAGGTTTTCGGTATATATAATAGAAAAACTGCAGGATGGTGGTGGGAGGGGGTGGGTTTTTAGTTCAAGAGGGTTATTAGAGAAGCATTCTTATAAGATGTATGTCAATGTACAGTTTTTAGTTTTGTATTTGTAAAACACAAATTAAGAATTAAAAAAAAAAAAAAAAAAAAGAAAGCAGCTATAGCTGCCCTGGCAAGCCCACTGAGTCAGAGCTGGAGCTCTTAAATCATCAGAGAACATGAGCTTGGTGGATTGCAGATCTATAGGCCTGACTCAACAAAGGTGTTAAAACTCTGCATAGAGACAACTACTTCCCCACAGAGAGCAAGACTCCTTCTTTACAACATGCTTGCAGAAGAAAAGTTCAGTTGGAATCCAAAGATAACTTGTGAGAAAAATATTGAGGGTGCCTTTGTTGACCTCTTTCTAAATATTCTTCTCTTTTTTTCTTTTTTATCCTCTGACTATAATGTTTTCTGACTACATATCACCTACTTCAGGGTTGTTTCAGGTTAGTAAATATTACAATGAGAAGGTCAGGATGATAGACAGTATTTTAGGAAGGAAGTCAGTGTCACGTTTGGTTTGAAATTGTGGTTCCACCGGATTGAGGTGTGCTCTGAGAGTACACCCTTGCAGGCTACGGTGGATCAGGTACAGGGAAGCACAAGAGACTAGGATCTGGGAGACAGGAGCTCTAGGAATCTTGAGGTCACTCCAAATCTCTTAAGTCAGGGAAAACTAGGTGTCATGGGTTATGGTTATGCATCTTGTAAGGGTAGGGCAGGTCCGGGTAAGAGGGTGGTCATCATGTCCTCTATGTTACCCTCCTTGTTGGGCACCAAGCAAGGGTCACATGAGAGGCCTACCCCAGGATGGGCTCTTCTGAGCTACACTAGGCACCTTGTACTGGCTTACGTTACCACACATGGGGTAGGCATGATAGGTGGCACTGATGGGCACTAATAGGAGGCACTGAAGGGCACTGATAGGCAGCACTGATGGGCATTAATAGGCAGCACTGAAGGGCACTGGTAGGTGGCACTGATGGGCACTGACAGGCGGCATTAATGGGCACTGATAAGAAGAACTGATGGGCACTGATAAGAAGAACTATTGGGCATTGATTGGCAGTACTTATTGGCACTGATTTGCAGCATTGATGGGCACTGATTGGCAGCATTGATGGGCACTGATTGGCAGCACTGATTGGCACTGATTGGCAGCACTTATTGGTACTGATAGGCAGCACTGATGGGCACTGTTGGGGCTGCACTGATAATCAGAACACAATCAGTGCCCTGATTATCAGTGCAGATGTCCCCTTTTATATTGTCCGGTTACCGGCTCTCTCCTCTCCTCACGTTGTGACAGCCTGAGGAAAAGAATGCTGATAACTGGCAAGTATATTTGCATCGTGTTCAGCTGTGATTGGACACAGCTGATCGAGTGGTAAAGAGCCAATGTGTTTGGCTCTTTACCCTGATCTGTGATCAGCTGCACCGAAAGGACACAGTGATTACAGATTGCGCCTGGGTGCGCACTGCAGCAGGCACAGTTCTGGGGAGGCGTCAATAGAGGGGCAGTGCAGCCCTTCTAAAAAATGCTGCCCAAGGCGTGAATGAGTAGTTAACTTTCAACTAACAGTATAACCAATTAATCCATAGAGAATATCGGCTATGGATTGCAGAATAAGAAGAAACAAAAGAAAGGAACAAGAAAACAAAAGAAAAATGAAATATAAGAATATCCTTTATATTAGAAATAATATAAAGTAATTGATATCTTTCTTTTTTTTTCCAAACAAATTTTATTGAAAATATATTTTTTGTTTACAAACACTGCAGGAGCAAAACAGTCATTTGGTTGATCTGGTATAAAGAATCAGTATAGGAGATATTACATGAATAACGAAACATGAATCATTAATACTGTTGCCAAATAGACATAATAATTGTATCTGTCTGTGGTCTATTGTATGCAAGAATTTATCAGTCGGGTGTAACCCAGTGGCATAGCAGGAGTAATATTTGAAGGGTCCAGTATGTATTAAAAAAGAAAAAAAAAGGGGGGGGGGCCGAGAAAGGGTTGAAAGAAAAGAGTGCAGTTGTCTGGGAGAAGGAGGGTGTAGTGAGAGAACAGAGCGTGATAAAAAAGGATTTTTAAGACTATCACCAATGAAGCCCTCCTAGTAATGGGGTGTAATTGAGACATTTCAATAATATTGTTTAATGATGCTTTAAATTGGGCCCATAACGCTCCCATAACATCAAACGCATTCTCCATTTCCATTACTGGAATCATCTGGTACTCTACTATGCTTCAAACATTTTCAGAGAAAGTATTGTTTCCTCTTTCCTTCATCGTGGATATCCTGTACAGTGCTGATATAAGTCAGAACCTTGCCTTGTCCTGCTGTGCAATGCTCCTATTTCCGTTACACTATGGATCTCTTGAAATATGTAATTCTTATTGTTCCCTTACTATACCTGAGTGAAATCTTCTCCATGAGCAAAATTCTCTGTCATCCTCACATAGCTGATTGCCAGTTTTCTGGCCTGCATCCACAGTAATTGTAATTGTTCATATTTTTAATTATATTTTGCCTTCCAGTCTGCTGCTGAGTTTCCTTTTCCTTCTTTTGTTACTATTGTTCTATTTCTGTGTTCTCTGTGTTCTCCGCGTTTGCCATGGATTTCTTTCCTTTATTGCTTCTTTATCATCTACTTGTAATAATTACATTTTCATTTAACTACAAAGCAAACCAAAGAGGAAAGACAAATCACTCATTACGTCTGAATAAATTACTGCTGTCATTTTGGAGTAAAACAATTAAAATATATAAAAGAAAAAACAAATAAAGATGACAGAGCTAATTGAACAACAATTACAAAAAAAGTGAGAAAAGGATCCAAAATAAGAAAAGTTTTCACAGCGGGAAGGCCTACACAGTATTGAGGTGTCCGTTTATGAAGCAGTGATCAGTGGTGATCCCGAGGATCACCGCTGATCACAGTCCATAAACAGTTTATGAAACAGTGATAATCGGGGGGAGAAGTGTTTGAACTTGTTCTCCCGCCGATTATCTCTACACACGGAGAACCCTCATGAATGACACAGTAAGGGCCAGTTTATGAAGCGGTGATCTCACCGCTTCACTGGTGATCTGTGTCAGAATTCACACTCCCAGGTTCACCATCTCAGAGGTGGTGAATCGGGGAGTGAAGAGGAAATCTGGGGGGATCTGAGGGGGAAGGAGGAAGATTTTTAACTTCCTTATGCCTCGTTCAGACCCCCCAACACTGTAAGCATGTCCCCCTGTCATATTTATGTGTATACATATTTATACATATATACATATAATGTGTATATGTATATATATATATCATGTGTGTGTATATACATGTATATATAGTGTGTGTGTGTGTATACATATGTGTATAATGTAGGGGGACACATTATTTTATTAACATTAATCCACGCCGTTGAGCAGTGATAATTTATCACTGCTTGATAAACTGACATCTGGTGCTGTAATCTCGTAAAGTCTCACGAGATTCCAGTATCAGGGGACGTTCTCCACTATTTGAAGCATTTGTAGATCACTTCACTCCTCCAAAGGTGAAGCGATCTACACCGCTTCATAAACTGGCACACAGAGGAGAAGATTCTTCACTGTGAATGCCGGAGAACGAAGCAGTGAATAGATTTCACTGCTTCATAAACGGACACCTGAATGTCCAATTTTATTATTGACTTTTACTCACATAAGACGATGTATTACCTTAAGCGTCAGGCCATTTTGCTGCCCCTAGCACATCCAAACTTTTATAAATATTAAACAGCTATCTCAAACCTGAAACCTATGTTTTCTGCCCCAGTTGTGTGTATTTTTTTGTGTTTTATTGAACTACATCAGTTTTTACTATTGTTCTGCAGGCTGCTGACATCTTATGGCAGTTTTGGGCTACCACAACTTCTCCTCCTTGCTTCCTGTTTAGTGCTAGTTATGCCGCGTACACACGAGCGGACTTTACGGCAGACTTTGCCCGGCGGACGGGATTTCGTCAGACAATTCAATCATGTGTGGGCTCCAGCGGACTTTGTTTGCTCAAAAGTTGGACAGACTTAGATTTGAAACATGTTTTAAATCTACCCGTCGAACTCGAGTCCGGTCGAAAAGTCAGCTCGTCTGCAAGCTAGTTCGACGGACAAAAAGTGATGCTAGGGTAGCTATTGGCTATTGGCTATCAACTTCCTTGTTTTAGTCGTACGTCATCACGTACAAATTCGACGGACTTTGGTGGATTGTGTGTAGGCAAGTCCGTTCATTCGGAAAGTCCGTCATAAAGTCTTGCGTAAAGTCCGCTGAGCAAAGTCTGCCATAAAGTCCGCTCGTGTGTACGCGGCATTAGTTCAGTCATAGCTAGTAGACATGTGCACACTGAAATATTTCGTTTCCGAATTTCGTTTTCGTCCAAAAAATAAATTTATTTAGTTACTCCTGAAATTCGTTTTTATTTATTTCGTTTTTCGTTAAAAATTGCATTCGTCTGAAAATCCAAATTGTGGTCGAATCTGTCATTTAAGGCTCATGGTGTCTGTCGAATGTTCAAAGAAGATTCGACGGAGCAGCTAAACTGTACGACGCCGTATACTTTACCTGCTCCGTCGAATCTTCTTAGAACTTTCAACAGACACCATAAGCCAAAGTACGTGTACTTAGTTCTAGCTATTTTACTGCCCCTCCTCTTTGGTTACAATCAGCCAATAACATTCATCATCATCATTATTTTTATTTATCTTTTCTCCTCTACGTCGAATCTTTTCTTTCTATGTAGAATAATCTTGGACTAATAGAGTTAAGGTTAGGCACATTCGACCACAGGTTTGATGGACACAGATTGTTATTGTCATCATCATGTCGAATCTCCTATCTATATCGAACTGTTGTAGCAACAAAAATGAAAATAAAGCATATGTTATGTCGGATCTTTCGTTTTTCGGATTCTGCACTTTCATTATCGTTTGTTAAAACGATAACGAAAATACCTGAAATTCGGACGAAAATGTATTCGGAAAAAAATGAATGCACATGTCTACTAGCTAGACCAACTTTGTATCCACCATTAGTTCCTCTATTCCTCCATGGTTCCTGCTGCCTCAGCAAAGCCAATGAGACCAGTAAGTGAGGGGAGAGAAAAGTTCTGGAGGAAAGTACTCAGTTAGGGGTTGATTTACTAAAGGCAAATAGGCTGTGTACTCTGTAAGTACATTTGCTCCAGAGCTTAGTAAATGAGGCAAAGCTTCACTTTGCAAAGAATACCCAACACATGCAAGGAAAAAAAAAAAAAACAGCACTTTTGCATGCACATGATGAAAGTCAGCAGATCTGCTCATTTACTAAGCTTTGGAGCAACTACACTTCGCAGAGATGAAACTTAGAAGAGCCATTGGGGTTGATTTACTAATGACAAATACAGTTGCTCTCTGCAAGTGCAGTTACTCCAAAGCTTAGTAAATGAGCAGAAGCTCTGCTGACTTCCATCATCCGAACACGTACAAGCAAAAATGCTGTTTTGTTTTTTTTTCCTTGCATGTGATTGAATATTCTTTGCAAAGTGAAATTAACCTCATTTACTAAGCTCTGGAGCAACTGCACTGTACAAAGCGCACATTCTATTTGCCTTTAGTAAATCAACCCCATTGTCTTCTGGAAAAAAAAATCCTGTACTGCAAATAGCTGACGTAAAATTGTGTTGGATTTAAAGTGGTTGTAAAAGTAATAATAAAAAAAATAGCAAACAGGTTTATACTTACCTGAGTCCCCCTGAACCTCCTCTCCTGTCTCCCCCCCTCTGCTGAATGCCCCATAGAAAGCTGTTTGCTATGGGGACACTAGTGTGGGTTGGCTCTCAAGTCCCGCTATCTGCGTCTATTGACACAGACAGCAAAACCTGCCCCCTCACCTCACCTCACCCCCCCCCCCCTTGCTCCCGTGTCACTGGCCTTAGTTGACAGCAGCAGGAGCCAATGGCTTCAGCTGCCTCAGCAAAGTTAGTGAGACCATAAAGCGCTGGATCGAATGAGGACTCTGATAACTAAACTCGATAACTAAACTCTGATAACTTGTTCTAAGGAAGTATTTTATAATGTGCTAGTATGCGATGCATACTAGCACATTATGTCATTGTCTTGCAGGCTTTAAAAAGAGGTGCAGTTTACTACCACTTTAATGCAAGGAATTCAAAAAGGTAAAAAATGTTTAGAGTAGACAAAAACTCACCCAATCGCTACCGCATGATTGAAAAGTAATGCTGAATATCGGTGCTCAGGCTTGTTGTGTCCCATAAACATCAAATTAGCAAGAAATTCCGGCATCACAATTGCTTCTTCTTAAAAAAATATTTATTGGGCACTAACAGCAGTGCTACATCTGAAGTGCTAAGATGCTAGCACTTCAGATGTAGCACTGCTGTTAGTGCCCAGTAAAGATTTATAAGATAAGATATATAATTTATAAGAAGTAGCAATTGTGTTGCCGGCATTTCTTGCTAAAAAATGTTTAGGCTTTACAACCACTTTAACTTCCGCATCTCATTGAAGAGTTAAAGTGGTTAATCCAATGTGTTATATTAAAGTATGTGCACCAGTGCATGTTGTTCATAAAAAAAATGCTGCTTCATACCTAATTTCAGAGTTCACCCCCTCGGGGGTCACGTGAACACCCCCCTGCTGTCTTTCCCGATCCGACGGCTACAGTGGGCGGGGCTGAGAATACCCGGCTAATGTCAGCTGGGAGGAGGGGAGGAGAGCTGGTCACGTGAGTGCCGAGCGGTGCTCTGAAATTAGGTATGAAGGCCAAGCGGTGCTCTGAAATTAGGTATGAAGCGGCTTTTTTTATAAATAACATTCACTGGGGCACATAGTTTAATATAACACATTGGATTATAGGAAGAAAACAAGAATTTGTGCAGCAGGAGGGAAGGGGCGGGTGCTGACAGGCAGGGAGGGAGAGGGGGGTGGGGGGTGGGGAAGAGTAGAACAGAGGAGAGGACACAGAAGAGCTGCGGATGAAGGAGGCACGTAAACTGACCACGGTGTCAGGGCTCAGCAGCCATGATAAGCTGTGGTCAGTTTACAGGGAGACGGCAGAACCAGGAAGGATCAGCCAGGTATTTCAGGTGATACAAGGGGCCAAATTACACAACACAATGCTTTAAGGGCATTAGCGGTAGGGTGACTAGAGTACCTAAACCCATGGTAAGTATTTTGACAAATCCAAATTACAGCCTCCATAACAACCAGGGAGATAGTATGCAATCGGACAAAACTATGAGGCTTGTACACTAATGTCAGAGGTCTGGCTGACAAGATGGGAGAACTGGAGCTGCTGATGTACGAGGAGGATTTCGATTTTGTGGGAATTTCAGAGACTTTTTAACAGCTTTCATGATTGGCTGGCAAACATTCAAGGGTATTCCCTATATCGCAGAGTTTATTGCACATGAATGAGAGGGACAACATCACAAATGGAGCAAGGGAGGAGGTGGAATCCTTAAAGGTAGAGATTCAAAGGGAGGGAACTAAGGGGGAAGTAATACTGGGAGTATGCTATAGGCTCCCTAATCAGAGGGAGGAGGGGGAGGTGGACCTCCTGTCACAGTTTGGAATGGCAGCTAGGGTGGGAAGTGTCATTATAATGGGGGATTTTAATTATCCAGATATAGACTGGGCAAAAGGAATTGTGCATTAGTCTAAGGCTCGTCATTTCCTAAATATCTTGCAGGACAATTTCATGGGTCAGATGGTGAATGCACCAACAAGAAAGAATGGGTTACTAGACCTGACTTTACTTAGCTTAATCGCAAAGTCACACGCTCCAAGTTTTTCTTGTTTCATGTCCCAGTTGGTGTATGCTGAGGAATCCAGGAGCCCAATACCATCATAGAACCCAGTGGCGGTTCACATGCGTGTTTTGACTTAGATTAATTGCAAAGTCACACGCTCCAAGGTGAGCATTTGTCATCACTCAGGGGTGAACCTGAGTGATGACACCTTAGCACCGCTTGGATCACAGCTTTTGGATTACATGGACCTTTATCAATAGTGGATTAGTGACGCAATTGGTCGCCACTTGCATGCACATGAGCACTTTGTTATATGATTTTAATCACTTACAGCATTGTTTTTCAGTACGGTCATTATTGACATGTTTGGACACTGTATGAAAGCACGGTCATTACTGACTTATTTGAACGCTATATGAAAGCACAGAAGCTCTTTGATATATTGCTGCTATATATATATATATATATATTTATATTTATTTTTTGGCTTGTAATACACAGTTATGCACTAGGCACTTAACTATATTCATAGTAAGATATATGTGTATTAACATTTATAATCCACTGGTTCATTATTTATTTAATTTGAGATCAATTATTTACTGTGCACTTCTTATACATGCCTTTTAGCGCAGCATATTTATATTTATAAATGGTTACTAGACCTACTGGTTACTAACAATACAGACCTGATCGCGGATGTGGAAATAGGGGCCAATTAGGAAACAGCGACCACAGGTTAATTCGTTTCAGTATAACCCACAGAAATAGGAAACACAAGGGTAATACAAAGACACTGATTTTCAAAAGAGCCAACTTCCCTAAACTGCGCTCTTTGCTAGAAGATAATAAAGAGGAAAAATGGGAGTGCTTTAAGACCATACTAAATAAAAGTATTGGCCAGTGCATTCCAATAGGAAATACATTTAAAAGAGCTAATAAAAATCCTGGGTGGCTGAACTCCAATGTAAAAATGCATATAAAAGCAAAAGAAAATTCCTTCAAAAAATACAAGGCTGAGGGGTCATTGCCAGCATTTCAACTTTCCAAAGAATGCAATAAAAAATGTAAGGGTGCAATCAGGGTGGCTAAGATAGAACACGAAAGGCACATAGCGGAGGAGAGTAAAACAACTCCCAAGAAATTCTTTAAGTATATAAATAGTAAGAAAGGGAGGCCAGTACATATTGGCCCTATAAAGGATGATGAAGGGAATCTGGTTACAAAATAAGGAGATATGGCGAAGGTTTTGAATATATTCTTCTCCTCAGTCTTCATAGGGGAAACTGGGGGGCTACAGTAACCAGGACAGTAATGTTAATTACCGTATTTATCGGCGTATAACACGCACCGGCGTATAACACGCACCCCAATTTAGTAGGGAATTTTAAGGAAAAAAAAACTTTTAGGAGGGAAGTTGAAGGGAAAAAAACTTACATTTAAATGCCCATCCTTGCAGCCTTCTCAGTGCAGCCTTGCACCAGTGCAGCCATGTCAGTGCAGCCATGTCAGTGCAGCCTTGTCAGTGCAGCCTTGTCAGTGCAGCCTTGTCAGTGCAGCCATGTCAGTGCAGCCTTGTCAGTGCAGCCTTGTCAGTGCAGCCTTGTCAGTGCAGCCATGTCAGTGCAGCCTTCCCCAGTGCAGCCTTTCCCAGTGCAGCCTTTCCCAGTGCAGCCTTTCCCAGTGCAGCCTTTCCCAGTGCAGCCTTGCCCCAGTGCAGCCTTGCCCCAGTGCAGCCTTCGATCCCCTGTCCTGGGCTTTAAAATCGCCGACCGCGAATTGAAAATGGCGCCGCCGGCGCCGAAATACACAGAGTCGGTCCTCGGCTCTTTCCGGCGGCTCTCGTTCACTTTCGGCTCCACTCGTAGTCCCGAGCGGAGCTATCCGAACCTAGCCGAGTAGGTTCGGATAGCTCCGCTCGGGACTACGAGTGGAGCCGAAAGTAAACGAGAGCCGCCGGAAAGAGCCGAGGACGGGCTCTGTGTATTTCGGCGCCGGCGGCGCCATGTTCAAATCGCAGTCGGCGATTTTGAAACTGTGACAGCTCCGGATCGCAGGGGATCGGCGTATAACATGCACCTGCGACTTTCCCCTGATTTTCAGGGGAAAAAAGTGCGTGTTATACGCCGATAAATACGGTATCATAACATGTGACAGGAAGCAACCTCATGGTTAACAGAGGACAGAATTAGAAATAGACTTGAAAAAAATAACATTAATAAGTCACCGAGACCAGAAGGCTTACATCCGAGGGTCCTTAAGGAAATTAGTTAAGTAATAGCCAGACTATTGTTCCTAATTTTTGTGGACAGTTTACTGACTGGAATGGTACCAACTGATTGGAGAAAGGCCAACGTGGCATCAATATTTAAAAAAGGGCCAAGATATATCCCTGGGAAGTTATTGGAGGAGATGATAAGGGACTATATACAAGATTTTAGTAATAAGAACGGTATCATTAGCAGTAATCAGCATGGATTAATGAAAAATCGTTCTTGCCAAACCAATCTATTAACCTTCTATGAAGAAGTGAGTTGCCATCTAGATAAAGGAAGGGCTGTGAATGTGGTGTATCTGGCTTTTGCAAAAGCATTCGATACAGTTCCCAACAAAAGTTTACTATACAAGCTAAGGTCTGTCGGCATAGACCACAGGATGGGTGAGTACATGGATTGAAAACTGGCTACAGGGGCAAGTCCAAAGGATAGTGATTAATGGGGAGTACTCAGATCTGGTACTGGTCTGGTGTGGAAAGTGGGGTCCCCCAGGGTTCTGTCCTGGGATCAATCCTGTTTAATTTATTCATAAATGCTCTGGAGGATGGGATAAACAGCTCAATCTCAGTATTTGCGAATGATACAAAGTTAAGCAGGGCAATAACTTCTATGCAGTATGTAGAAACCTTGCAAAAAGAGCTAAACAAATTAATGGGGTGGTCAACGAAATGGCAAATGAAGTTTAATTTTGAAATATGTAAAGTAATGCATCTAGGTGCCAAAAATGTTAATGCAAATTACTCGCTAGGGGGAGAACCCATGGGGGAATCTAGAATGGAAAAGGACCTGGGGGGGATGACAGGCTCAGCAATGGCATGCAATGCCAGCCTGCTGCAAGCAAAGTCATCAGAATATTATCATGCATTAAAAAGGAAAATAAAGGGGGGGGGGGTTTGGGACATATGCAGTGTGCCTCCATCCTTGGTACAAAGACTAAAGAGGGGGACTTTAAATGGGGCTGTAAACATAGTGGAGGTAAACTGAATGGGGTACATATTTATTAATCATAGAAAAATGCATAATACATCTCAATAACAGAAACCACATAGAGGAAAAACATTATGATAAATATTATTCCATATGTATTCACACACACATAAATATGTGCGCATGCAATATAGGCATCAAGGGTACAACAGTGTATAACAACCAGGCGCCACATAGTGGTCTGACTTGATAGATTAATACATTCAATGAGTTTATATATATACATGTATCATCGGAGCAGCATTGCGAAGGAAATAGAATATTTAAAAAAAAAACAGTGGGACCATGATTAGTTGGTAATTGATGTTTAAAATTGAATGATTGGATAAGTGCATATATCTGCATCCATATTGGCCGACACATTTCGTGTATGGAACACTCATCAGGGGCGGATGCTCTGGGATATCTACAGGGTATAAGGAGGTATAATTAATTAATCTGGTTATAATCAAAACACATCAAGAATGGGACAATAAAGCCCACCCTGAGTACTTACATGGAGTCAATGCAATAAGATGTGGCGAGTATGGAGCCAAGGCCAGGAAAATAGTCTGTCATGGGAGCTGAGGTAGTATAAAGCCGCATTCTGGCGGTGTGCATAGAGCCCCCCCCCCCCCCCAGGGACACAGGATACAGATTGCCGATATTCCTAATAGGACCAATGGTGACTGCCAAAGGGAGTCTAAAAAATACAATATCATTGTGTCATATTATATATTCACCAAGAATTAAAGGGGATATATGCCAGAGATAAAACGATAGTTCTCCCACTCTACAAGACTCTGGTCCGGCCGCACCTAGAGTATGCTGTCCAGTTCTGGGCTCCAGTCCTCAGGAGGGATGTACTGGAACTGGAGAGAGTCCAGAGAAGGGCAACAAAACTAACTGAAGGACTGGAGGACATCAGCTATGGGGAAAGGCTACAAACATTGAACTTATTCTCTCTGGAGAGGAGAAGCTTGAGAGGAGATATGATTGATGTATAACTACCGTACTGGTGACCTTAGCATAGGGAAACAACTTTTCAGTGAAAGGGAATTTAAAAAGACACACAGCCATTCACTAAAATTAGAAGAGAAGCAGTTTAACCTTAAACTACGTAGTGGGTTCTTTACTGTCAGAGCGGTAAGGATGTGGAATTCTCTTCCACAAACAGTGGTATCAGCGGGGAGCATCGACAATTTAAAAAAAACTATTAGATTCAGACCCTGTACCGTAGGCGTGCACACAGGGTGTGCCAGACGTACCTGGGCACTCCCTAATCACCCCATGCACATTCGCATTATCGCTCTGCGTGATGGCAGGAAGATGGAAACGGCCTTCCTCTTACCGGCTCTGCCATTAAAGAAGTGTTTACACACTTCTCTTTCACTGTGCCGGCAGGGAGATCAATTTTTTCAGGCAGGGGGATCAATGTCCCGGGGTCATATATATGTAGACACACACACATGTGTTTGAGCTTTAGGATGTGCACACCTATGCCCTGTACCCATTCATAGCTGCTTATGGGTAAATTGAAAAAGATGGGGTTGCTGTGATTTAGTTCACAGTTTAAACAAATCACTTTATTCCCTATTGACACGGAGAAAATAATTTTGGAAATTTGACACATTTATTTCTCGGTCATCATAATACACGGACATCTGCTGATTAATTACGGAGAGGAAGGCAGTGCTGTGTGTCCACAAATGGTGAGATTAAGCCAGATGCTGTTTTTTTTAGACAGTAAGTTGCACATCTGCTATACCCCACCATCCATATACTGTTCTGTTGTGCTTTGCTAAAGCATCTGCTGTATGATTAGATTGCGTGCAGACATATAGCTTGTACATAATAATATTTCAGCTGAGTAATACCCACCATTGACAGGCTGATCAAGTGCTTTATAGTTATACAACATCTAAATACAGATTTTGATTACAGCAAGCAAATTACTTGGGCAAAGTTCATGCTATGATAGGATTTAAAAACACTAAACAGATACATTTTGCAGATATCTAATTCATAAATTATATGACATTTTCTGATTAAAAAAGTCTTAGAGGCCCAATAATACTTGTGTTGTGTACTCCAGTGTTTGTGTTGTGTACCCCAGTCAGTGGCGGCCCGTCCATAAAGGGCACATGGACGCCGCCTCCCCTATCCATGCGTCTGCCCCCCTGATGTACATATCAGTGGTGCCGGCCCATGGAGTCCAATGCGGGGTGGGTGTTTTTTTGAAGAGCCTGATTAGAGCCAGAGCGCTCTAACAGGCTTCAAAAAAGGGTCGACTCGGAGCGCAGAGCATATTGTCCCACTAACGTTCCTCTCTGCCAATCACGATGTAGGTCTGCGAGACCTGTTTCCCAATTGGCCAAAGTGTCAGGTGATCCTATTAAATGCTTAGCGCTTTGGCAGAAGAGGAGACACGGCGGAGGAAGCTAGAGGAGTGGACACCTGAGCCGCCGTGGCCGCTGCCCGCACTTCAGGAGAGGAGACCACAGCCCTGCCACATGAGCTGGTAAGTACTGGACCGCCCGCAGGGGGTTCTGTTTCATTGCCGCCGCGCCGCTAAGGGGGGGCGGGGTGGGTGTTGTTTGTTTGCCGCCCCCCCAAAGAAGATCCCACCAGCCACCACTGACCCCAGTGTTATTGTTGTGGCTCTATTTATTTTGAATGGTACCTTAAAGTGGTAATAGCCGCTTCAATACCGGGCACTTTCACCCCCTTCCTGACCAGGCCAATTTTCAGGTTTCAGTGCTGACAATTGCGTGGTCATGCAACACTGTACCCAAATGAAACTGTTATCATATTTTTTTACACAAATAGAGCTTTCTTTTGGTGGTATTTAAAGCAGACCTTCAGTAATTTTTTTCAACTTTGCATCTATTAAATCTTCTGCCCTTGTTGTTTTAACTTTTTTCCTTGATTAAATACCTTATACAGCCTACTTCCTGTTTCTTGTCTGGTCATTAGCCTAGGCTTATGACATCATGCACAGCTCTCACTCTCACTCTCGTGAGAGTTTGCCAGGAAGGGAGGGGAGTTGATTCATAAGAGAGCCAATGAGAGCTGCAGAGCTGGAGGTGTGCCTCTGTGTGTCTGTGTAAATCCAGGAAGTTAACAGGCAGCAGCTGCAACTGCCCACAGTTAAAATGGATGCAGCCAGACTCAGTGGAGGGGGATTTCTGCAGAATATTTGGCAAGTAAAGAATCACATTATATATATAAAATAATATGCAAAGTGGTTGGAGGGAAGCTTCAGAATGGCAAAGGTGTTTTTATTACAAATTATGTGAGCAGACTGCAGTTCCTCTTTATTCACCACTGGGAGTTTTGCTAAATAAATGAAAAAAAAAAAAATTTTGAAAAAAAGACCAAGAATGTTGGAAAACAACGAGTTTTTCTTCATTTCTTTAATGAAATTTTGCAAATAAATAATCTTTCTTCATAAATTGAGGCCAAACTGTATTCTGCTACATTTCTTTGGTGAAAAGAACCCACATCAATGTATGTTATTTAGTCTGTAGGAGCGTTATACAGTCCACAAACTATGGTATACGTATATCTGGAAAACGATAAATCCTGTTGTACTGACTGATTTCTTGAGGCCCGAAAACACCAGGACAGTACAAATATCCCCAAAATGACCTCTTTTGGAAAGTAGACAGTTCCAAACTATTTAGTAAGGGGCATGGCAAGTTTTTTGAAGTTTTAATATTTTGTCACAATTTTTTGGAAAATGAAGAAATTATTTTTTTTTTTTTACATACTCTCACCAGTGCAGTACAGTATCATCATATAACTGGCGTGGCAGTGATTAGAGACACTGACTGGTGACAGTATGTACAAAATATATATATATATATATATATATTACCATAGTAACACTGTATTACTCTGGGGCAGTGATCAGGTTTCTTTTTTTTTTTTGCACATTATGATGGCTTATACCAGTGAATTTCATTGCAACCATTTTTACTGAATAAACTGATTCATTCAGTGTTTATTATTGTGATTGGCCACAGCTAAGCACATGGTACATATGGCATGTGATTGGTCCTGTCTGTACCATGTGATCACTGTGACCAATCACAGCTAGCAATATAATTGTACACAATAATTGTTATGTAATTTGTTGTGATTGGTCATAGCGATCATATGGTTCCAGCTGCGGGCTGATACACTGATCAGTCATTAGCTGTGTCCAATTACGCCAGGGCGTTGGGGTGTGCATGAGGCGTTTTCCGTGAGGACGTTATATACAAATGTTTAACCATTCCCCGCACAGCCTATTGTAATATGACGCCTGGTCGGAAAGTAGTTACCAAAACCAAAAGTGTAATATATTGCAGCTTAGCAATCATTAGATGTGGTAGTTGCATTTGTTGCCTTTTCTTAGGCTTTTTCCCCTCTGTTTTCACCTGGTGATCTGGCCAGTAACACCCCTGCTTTCTCACTAGAGCGCTGGGCTGTGTAGGGGACGGGAGCGGATGGCTCAGGCTCTCAGCGACTCACTGAGAGGTTGAGCTAGGTGCCAGTCCAGGCATGTGGACCATATGGTTGCGATCTTTCCCGAGCCTGGATCGGCTCTGTGATGCCAGCCAACAGCGGTCTTCCGCCTGCTGTCTGCTGAAAACGGGTCACAGGAGTGCAGAACGACCTGCACCCTTGTGATCCACAGGAGAAGTACAGCCAAAGGTCACCTAAGACTACCCTCTCCCTTACGAACGAGTACAAGGGGTGAGGGGGGAAATCTCTCTAATGAAGCCCCATTAAGCAGTAAAATGCAAACAAAAGTTGTGATCCTTCCCAATTAGGACTGGGCAAAATTCGGTTTTCATTTGACCATAATTTTATCGAAAATAGGAAGATCGAATACATACACACAAATTCAAAGTTCACTAAATAACAAAAATTAGTCTACCTTTAAGTTTTTTAAGCAAATCTCACCAAATCAGTTGAATCGACAAAATAAGAGTTTTTATTGCAGCAAAATAAAACCAATGACAAACTATATTTTAGCACCAAACTTAAAATAATTGTCTGTATCGAACCCCTTGCAGCCCATATTAGACAAAGTCCAAATATTCATGACATCCCAGTCCGTATTAGGGACTTTAAGATTTCCTTATTTGCGGATGATGTCCTGCTCACCCTAACCCAACCTCATATCTCCCTCCCGAATTTACATGTAGAATTGGATCGATACAGTGCCCTTTCAGGCTACAAAATTAACAACTCCAAGACTGAAGTCCTCCCCCTCAATATGACCCCGTAGACACTGTCGGCCCTCTCCCAATCATTTAACGACTCATGGAAGACATCCACCCTAAAATATCTCAGTGTCCACCTTACTCCTTCCTTTGAAGCTCTATATAAGGCTAACTTCCCTCAACTATACACGTCTATCAGGGCCTCCTTAGCCAAATGGAAAACCCTAAAGTTATTCCTCTTTGGTCGTCTGGCGACCATTAAGATGGTGATCCTGCCCAAACTCCTTTACCTTTTCGAGACACTCCCTATCCCTATCCCAGCTGCACACTTTAGAACTCTTCAAAGTGACCTGCTAAAATTTTTCTGGAACTACAAGAGACATTGGATTGCTAGACTATACTATGCGCCCCACGCAACCAAGGCGGCCTCGCATTTCCCAATATAGCCAAGTACTACATAGTAGCCCAACTACGCCCGATCGCTTCCTGGTGTACCCTCCACCCATATAATCGGTGGACTCAAATTGAAAAGCTGTGGCTATCCCCTACCCACCCAAACTCCATGCTATGGAGTACAGATGTGACTCTCAGTAAGTCCCAACTGCTAGGGCCAATTGCGCTAGTATGAATGCCGTGGCGATGCTCTAAATCGATGTACCCGCTCACCTCCACTGCTTCCCTGGTCACTTCCTTTCTGTTTACTCCCAATGTCCCAGAGAGTTTGACCTCACAGATTATTTCTGGATAGATAGGGCCTTGTTTTGGTACGGTCAGTTGGTGGATACCAGAACACTAAGATTATTCCACGATCTGAAAGATGCCTTTGATCTACCAAGACAGGCTTTCTTTAGTTACCTACAAATCCGCCACTTTGCACAGTCTTTTGCATCAAATTTACAATTCTCCCCCCTAACTGAGTTTGAAAGAATATGTTTAGAGGGCTCGTCCCCCAAAGGTATGATATCACGCACCTACCAACTCCTGGTTACAGATATGTCACCAACAGGATCTCGGCATACCTATATGAGCAAATAGGAGCAGGCCCTGGGTGAGGTCATACCCTTGAAGACATGGCAGCTCATCTGGTCACAGGCCTCTAAGAGCTCTATATGTACTTTATAAAAGAGAATCAATACAAGATCTTACTTCACTGGTACCAAACCCCCGACCTGCTGCATTCTATATACCCCTCTGCCGATCGCCATTGCTGGCACTGTCACGAAGAGGTGGGGACGCTGTATAATATCTACTTGACCTGCCCACTGATTACCCCTTATTGGCAGAGGGTACAATCTCTTCTCCAATCCATCTTTGACTCATGGGTGCCACTTGACCCTAAACTGTTCCTTTTAGGCCTCCCCCCTCCTTCCTTTTCTAAAACCTCCAAAAAACTCCTGGCTCAAGTGCTTTGATAGCCCTGAAATGGAAAAAGAGGGAACCCCCCTCTCTGTTTGAATTGCACACCAGGATTAGGGACGTTAAACCGATGGAATATTTGACAGCATCCCTAAAAAATACTCTTGACAAACATAACCAATTATGGGAGTTGTGGGATATGCTAAAAGCTCCCAAGCCCAGCTGAACTTAGGGTGGATTTCTCCAGACAGCGCAGAGGCTCAGGGCCAGGTGGGTGTCCTCTTTTCTCTTACTTCTTATCTATCTCTAACCCCCTCTTCTCTCCTTATCTCCACCCTTCTTAGCCCTCTTGACTCTACCTAACCTCTCTACTCTTTTTTCTCTCCTCCCGTTTGCTACTGATGTGCATCTGAGCAAGTTTGAAATAAATGGTAGCACAGAGTCATTGACTCATACTCCATTGTTTATTTGCGGATATGCAATGTTTTTTCTTTTTTCTTTTGTTCCCCTCCTGTTATACATGCCTCAACCTTGTTTCTATACAGGTGACAATGTGTATCAATAGCACTTATCACATAGCAAGACTTTTCTTTTTTCTGTTTGTCTTTTTATGTTGGAAAAAATGGAAACTCAATAAAAATTGTAAGTTTTCAAAAATAATTGTCACCCAATATGGCTGGTAACTAGGCAAGCATAAAATTGATTAACAATAATAATAACACAGTTCAGCATACAAAGTAATTAACAGTAGGAACCAGGCATAAGATGATGTTTAGCATCCAGATCTGCATAAACAGTAGCATGGCCACCTCAAGTGCAGCAGTGAGCAGTAGTAAAGTTTAGTCTACCAAGCGCTGGAACTATACTGCCAGAGTAAGTGCATTTATGACAACACTGCTAGACCTAGACCGGCTGGGTATGCACTCTCCAAAAGAAAAGTAGGATGGTAGCAGAGGGGGTAGGGGAAGACAGGGGACTTGCAGAATAATTATTACAAGAGGGACAATCCTTTAAGATGTTCTTCTATCTACTATCGTTGGGGCCCTATAAGAGCATCAGTGCACTTAACAACATTCCCAGTTAACCTGCATGCAGTATAGGTATAGTATAGTATAGTATTGGTACAGGTGCAAGTTAGACGTGGTTCAGATGAAGGAAAAGGTTCAGTGTAATGCGGTATAAAGTTGGAATATGTGCAGTCTAGGTTTGGAATAAGTGTGGTATATATTGCAGTATGAGTGCAGTACAGATTGGGTACACTTGGCGTCCTGCTCTCTTTGGTTAAGTCCCTGCTAGCAGTAACAGCAATGGGTGAACTGCCCTCTCACCAGTCCTTGGGATGCTGCAGTGACCTCTTGTTGTAGAAGAAGAGCCCCCTCAGTCTCTTCCCAAAAAGCCATTGGTGATCAGTGGTGGGAATCAGTGGGTGAGTGGACACTCCAGTCTCCCTGAAGCAGCGGTGTAGGTGTGGTAATGTGGGATGTGCTGCTTCACCTCTGGTGTCCTCACTTCAAGTCTCAAGTTTGGATCTCTGCTGGTAGGATCTCCCACTGGCAGACAAATATCCAGAGAGAGTTCCTATCTCTCTAATTCCCTTGGTGCCAAGAGGAAGAACTTTCCTGGGCAGCTTAATAAAAATCATTTCTCCACTCCTCCTATTGCCGAGTGCATATTGGGGTGTGTAGTGTAAGGAGTCTATTCGACCCATTATTTGGTTGTCGTCTCAAACTACAACTCTTTAAAATCACAAACATTTTATACTTCCCTGCTCTGTGCAGTGGTTTTGATCCTCCTCTTCTGGGGTCCCCTGCCGGCACAATGGGCTCCTCCCCCTGCTGAGTGTCCCCAAGTCAAGAGCTTACGCAAAACACCAGAGCTGTCTCTGTTTGTCCTTTGACCATTGCTCAGCCGTGCCCCCCTATTTCTCTTCACTGGTTGCGATTGACAGTAGCAGGAGCCAATGGCTTCCACTTCTACCTCTCTGTCCAATGAGGAGAGATAGAGCAGAGAGCTGTTTTTCCCTGGATCAAGAGCAGGCTCGGGTAAGTATTTAGGGGAATTTGGTGGTGGTAGTGTTGAGGGGGTGAGGCGGAGCGTGGGTTGCTGCATGCAGAAGGTTTTCTGCCTTAATGCAGAGGATGCATAAAAGGTAAAAAAACCTTCTGCCTTTAGAACCACTTTAACCTTCTCCAATCCCTTAAACCACCCCAATCTTGCTCCCACCCTTTGCTTTTTTAAAAAAAAAATGTCCCTTGAAAGCAGTTTTTCACTCACCTATATAAAACAACATGTGACTCTTACTGGCCTTCTTCTGGGAGTAAGGACTGGTGATCTCCTGCTGCAGTCCCTGTGTGCCATCCACTGGTCTTGTTGCCAACCATATGCATGGTATCCTCATCATGCCATTGCTGGAGTCCTGCTGATGGAAAGCCAATTGGAAGTGTCCACAACCTGGCAGTAACTTGGGACCCCGAAGAAGGAGACTCCCACACTGAAGTTCAGAATATAGAAGACTCAGGAGGACCTAGTTCATCACATGAACACAGATTTTGATAGGGACCTGGAGTTGTTGTTTTTTTTTCAGCTATAAATGGTGGATTGGGTAGGGGTAAATTTCGGTGTGGGGCCCAGGCTTGAAAAAAGCAAAAACTGCCTTTATTTTTCTTTGCAGATAAACAGTCAGGGGCAGGAGCATCAGAAACGCAATGCAAATGTTTCTTTTTCTTTGCTTTTATTTCAGATTAGTCACCAGGAATGATGGGATCTGATAACATTCAGAAAACCTAATGCACTATGTTTATTAATGACCCATCAATGCTGATAATAATCTTTGAGAACATGGTGTGGCTTATCATTCTCTCATTTAAACCTTCTGAAGGTACGCCGGCAGGCTGAATGATATGCACGAATGGAGATTGGCCAGGCTTAGTCCTCAAATCCCTCACGTCTCTGCTAAAAAAAAATATATATATATTTTTTGCTTACTGCTTCTGTTTTGAATAATAAAGTCCAAACTGGTTGAGTGAATGCAAAGTCACGGAATGCAGGGGACCACTGGACTGGAATCAAATGTAATTTACCCACTTTCAAGAACACGAGTACCGCATATTACAGCTTAACTCTTGCATTGTATTTTTTGGGGAAGCTCAAGCTATAAAAAGGATTATTTCTACTGCAGGTCTGAGACAAAGAATATCAATAAAAAGCCCATGTTGACTGTCCCATGTGATAATTTCCTTATAGTGCAGCGCTGTATGACTTTGAATAATTACATACAAAATGATTATACAATCCCTATTTTCCACACAATGATAGATATCACAGTGCAACCAGTCTATGTGAAAAATCAATAAAATCAAACATTAAATAAAAATTATGAAAAAACTCCTATTCTTGGTGAAGAAACAGTTCATATATCTTAATGTGTGAAATACAATCACCGTCCTCCACATCTTAATAGCAGGAACTCCTATATTCCACAGGCTGCACATTTGTACTGGTAACTTCACTTAGGTAACTTCCAGGAAACACCCTCCTTCTCTCTCTCCTTACAGCTTTTCAATACAATTAGTGACATGTAATAACAAACACAGATACCATAGTGCTCTCTGTTTGTACTTTTATTAAAAAGCCCCCAATAAAAGGCACACTTACAAGATCCAAAGGTTAAAACAGCATATATAAAAAAACGTCCGCTCGTTCACCACGGGCATGGACTCACGGTGACTGCATGAAGTCACGGGCTAGGCTCCTCCCCTCTAAACGCGTGTCACCCTCTCATTGGGCTTCATCAGTAGCCCCCAATAAAAGGCACACTTACAAGATCCAAAGGTTAAAACAGCATATATGAAAAAACTTGCGCTCGTTCACCACGGGCATGGACTCACGGTGACTGCATGAAGTCACGGGCTAGGCTCCTTCCCTCTAAACGCGTGTCACCCTCTCATTGGGCTTCATCAGTAGATCAGAGAGATCGTGAAGGAATTAAAGAGAGATCTTTTCCTGAGTTTTTAACTCATCTGTGAGGTGAGCAGGCAATTTGGCTGGTGATGGTGTGCACGAGTTATTGATCCCAGAGAGGACGGATATACATAGCGGTGATTGTGTTTCATGAATAGGAGTTTTTTCATAATTTTTATTTAATTTTGTATTTGGTTTTTAATTTTTTACATAGACTGGTTGCTCTGTGATATCTATCATTGTGTGGAAAATAGGGATTGTATAATAATTTTTTTATGTAATTATTCAAAGACACACAGCGCTGCACTATAAGGAAATTATCATTTTTATTAAGTGTGGTGAATCACTGTGAGTGTTACAGCAGCTGTGGGGATATTTATATTGTATTTACACTGATATTTAGAATATTTTTATTTTGGTGCTGATTCTCTCTTCACACTTTATATTAATTATGTCCCATGTGATGCTCAGGTGAGGATTGGACTATATGGACCTTTGGTAGAGGGTGGAATTGAGTGCATCTTACCTTGTGTACAATAACTATAATTTTTGATAAATGGGTTGTCAGAAATGTTAAACCTTTCTCTACTAAAAAAGTGTTTTGGTTCTTGTATGTGCCCCCATTGGAAAGATATGCCATCTTTTCCTGCCCTGTTTCTGTCCCCAACAGAGACACAGCTAATATATCTCTAACCCCTTTATAGAAGATTCAAAAGGCCAGCATGTGATCCAAACCTCATCAATTAATATAGACACAAGTATCTACACTTACGCATTTCACCCAATCTAGGCCTTAGTCATAACAAGATTGAAGGATTAAGTGAGTTTCGTATTAGCAGTATTTATTGAAAGGTTAACCAGTTCAGGTCCACCCTATAGCAGTTCCACATTTATAATATATACATGATCTGACACTTCTATGTTGGGGACACGCATTTGCGCCACCGACAGCTCGCCGACCGGTGGGTACCAGGGACTCAACATCCACCAGCACCTGCCAATCATGAGGAAAAGACACAGAACAGTGGTCTGCCTATATAAACAAGGCAGATTGCCTTTCTGACAGGAGGGAAGGCATCGATCCTTCCCCTAGCAAAAGCACCTCCCACAATTTAGTAAAACACATGTTAGGGACACAGTTAACTCTTCGACCACCCCTGATGTTTAACCCTTTCCCAGCCAGTGTCATTAGTACAGTGGCAGTGCATATTTTTAGATCACTGTATTAGGCTTCATGCACATGGGGCATTTTTACAGCCGCTTTTAGGAGTGTCAGGCATTCTTTTTTTACAGCTTAAGCCCTGGTTCACATTGCAGCGATTTGGCATGCAATTTGACATGTCAAATCGCATGCCAAATTGGCGGCTATTGCCGGCAATGGCATCGGCAGAATCGGTGTGACGCAGACGTTGTGACAACGCACTGATTTCCAAAAGTAGTTTCTGTACTACTTTTCGCAACTTCAGGGTGCAATTTAAATAGACATCTGTGCAGAAACCTACACAGATGTCTTTCAAATCGTCCCCCAAAGTCGGAAATTAAATTGTGCGAGTTCAGCTAAAAACGCCTCTCTATGGCCTATTATTCTATGGCCTCATGTACACACAGGCTTTTAGGAGCTGTAAGTGGCATAGGTGTTTTTGAGCTGCAAAAAAACCCACGGCTAGCGCATTCTGAGGACCAGCGTTAGAGCTGTAAAAATGTCCAATGCTGGTAGAAGCTGCTAAACGCGGTTTAACGCTGGATACAGCCGCATTAAGTCTTGCCAAAGTTTTTTTTTTATGTCAAAATCAATGGTCCCCTATGAGAGCCCATTGATTTGAATAGAAGTCACACCACAAGTCGGATCATTAACAATCCGATTTGCGGTGCAGCTTCTGCGCTGAGGATCTTTAAGGGGAACCCTCGCTAAAATGTAAAAAAAAAACTGGCGTGGGGTCCCCCCCAAAATCCATACCAAGCCATTATCCAAGCATGCAGCCCGGCAGGCCAGGAAAAGGGGGGGACCATTCCAGGCAACATGCCCTCAACATGGGGGGGTGGTTGCTTTGTGGCAGGGTGGCCCTGCCCCCCACCCCAAAGCACCTTGTTCCCATGTTGATGGGAACAAGGGCCTTTTCCCGACAACCCTGGTCCTTGGTAGACGGGGTCTGCGGGTGGGGGTCTTATCGGATTCTGGAAACCGACTTTAAAAAGGGGGTCCCAGATCCCAGCCCCTCACCCTATGTGAATGAGTATGGGGTACATTGTACCCCTACCCATTCACCCAAACAAAGTAATTTATTAAAGCAGCTCTGGCGTCTCTTCTGATTTCTTCTCCCTCCACTGATGTCTTCTCCCACCGGAAGTTCTCCTTTCTCCGCTGTCTTCTCCCGCCGCCGGTTCTTCTCTCGCCGCTGTCTTCTCCCGCCGCCGGTTCTCTTCTCTCAGCTGTCTTCTACCGCCGCCAGTTCTCCTCTCTCTACTGTGTTCTCCCGCTGTCTTCTTCCACTGTCTTCTCCCTCTGTTCTTCCTCCGGTGTTCACTCAACGCTCTCTCCTGCTGTAATGCTGGGTCTGCTGTGTGCCATTACTTATATAGCCATGCGGCAGGGCCACCCGGTGACGTCATCTGAAGGCCCCGCCTCTTGTTACATCACCACCCGGGGCATGATGGGGTGGTGACATACTCGGAATGGTCAGAGGTGGGTAGTGGGGCCCCTAGGATTCTGTGCTGGAAACAATCCTATTTATTTTGTTCATAAAAGACCTGGAGGATGGGGTAAACAGTTCAATCTCTGTATTTGCAGACAATACCAAGCTAAGCAGAGCAATAACTTCTCCGCAGGATGTGGAAACCTTGCAAAAAGATCTGAACAAATTAATGGGGTGGGCAACTACATGGCAAAGGAGGTTTAATGTAGAAAAATGTAAAATAATGCATTTGGGTGGCAAAAATATGAATGCAATCTATACACTAAGGGGGGAACCTCTGGGGGAATCTAGGATGGAAAAGGACCTGGGGGTCCTAGTAGATGATAGGCTCAGCAATGGCATGCAATGCCAAGCTGCTGCTAACAAAGCAAACAGAATATTGGCATGCATTAAAAAGGGGATCAACTCCAGAGATAAAACGATAATTCTCCCACTCTACAAGACTCTGGTCTGGCCGCACCTGGAGTATGCTGTCCAGTTCTGGGCACCAGTCCTCAGGAAGGATGTACTGGAATTGGAGCGAGTACAAAGAAGGGCAACAAAGTTAATAAAGGGTCTGGAGGATATTAGTTATGAGGAAAGGTTGTGAGCACTGAACTTATTCTCTCTGGAGAAGAGACGCTTGAGAGGGGATATGATTTCAATATACAAATACCATACTGGTGACCCCACAATAGGGATAAAACTTTTTCACAGAAAGGAGTTTAACCTTAAACTATCTAGAGGGTTCTTTACTGTAAGAGCGGCAAGGATGTGGAATTCCCTTCCACAGGCGGTGTTCTCAGCGGGGAGCATTGATAGTTTAAAAAAATATTAGATAAGCACCTGAACAACCACAACATACAGGGATATACAATGTAATACTGACATATAATCACACACATAGGTTGGACTTGATGGACTTGTGTCTTTTTTCAACCTCACCTACTATGTAACTATGTAATTCAATAAAATTCTATTTGTTTTATATAATTGCGTATCTCAATTGTTACGGTACCATTAAAGTCCATTGGCCCCAAATACAAACCTTTCCATTTTGATAGGACATAGGTACCCTTTTCTTTATTCCTTATATATTGTGCTCACTGAAAAAAAAAATGATATTGGTGTAACCTTAATACCATTAGCATCCCAAATATAAAAATGTGATCAAAAGGTCCAGTTTCAAGTAACACAGCAGCGAAAACGAAGGTGAGGATCCATCAATTGCCTAAATGTACTGGTCAATGTCCCACCTATAATTTAGAACTGAAGGAATTCAGGTCTGTAATTTGTAAATGTAAAATGCCTCTCAGCAAAGGAGACAAGCAATTCCACTCTCATTGTGAGCCATCAACTTTTCAAATGGCATGCATGGAAACAGATTTCACTTCACCTCCATGGGTATCCCAAAAATGTCCGGAAACATAGGTCTGCTGCATTAAAGAGGACCTACACAATGGGGCTCAGTTATCCTTATCCCTCGTTCTGTTGAAAAAAAAATAAAATGTTACCTCTTGAGTTGGACTTTAAAGTATTACTAAACCCAGGACCCTGCATTCACTATATCTGGTCTCCCACAGTACACAGAACATGGAAATGCAATTATTTTAGTGAATATTTTCTCATCAGCAGTATATAGCAATCTTGTGACTTCTAGCAGTGTCTGGCCAAGCACTGGTTAAAGCTTGTAGAAGGAGTTCTCTGACTGTCCTATGAGACTGCAAGACCCTCTGTCTGGACAGTGCTGATTGGCCATGTGCTGATCACATGCATCCTCACAAGAAAAAAAAAAAAACTGACTCCATAGACTCTGTGTTATCAGGAAATTATTAGGGGACAGTGGAAGGAGGGGCAGATCAGGGAAGACAGGATCAAACCGCCTTTTCACACAATGCAGAGGATTAACCCCTTAGGTTCCACAGTGAGTATAACAAGCATGCTTTACTTCATATACAGACTGATTTTATTGTTGTGGGTTTAGTAAAACTTTTATATAGGATAAATTGTAGCGCTAAAACACACATGTATTAATAGTGAATAAAGTTCAAAGTGCATGTAGACGTAATGTCCCAAGAAAAAAAGGGAATATATAATCCAAATAGGACAATAGTCCGCAGTGAGATTAAATAATCAGGACATAATGAAAAATTTTGTTCAGAACAGCAACAAAAAGTTTGAAGCTGAATGACTCCACCAGCCGCTGCCGACCAACGTCACAGACCAGAAGATCTGAGGAGACACCATCTGCAATACGTGGCGATCTACCCAGAATCTGCCGCAATCCGGGGCGACTGCTGAGGGGAAGCCATCTATCCCAGGTACCATCTGATGTTAATTATCGCTCCGTGGGATCATTCCCCTATCTGCTAAGTGATTGATTTACAGCTTATACAAGTCTTCTATCGTGACCTGGCGTCCTGTTGGTGCTGTTACTTGCTTAGTCTGACCAGACATCTGGTAAGGAGGCTCTCTGTATGGTGACGGCCCTACTTGAATCGTTTTTTCCACTGGGTGGATTTTTGCTTTTCCTATTCCAATGCGCTTTTTTATTTAAATCTGGTAAGGAGATATTTTGTCTGGTGATGGGGCATTTAGTTTTATCCTTTTCACTGGGTGTTTAATATATTTTTTTGTTCACCCTGGCTGTCCTTATAGTGAATGTCACTATTTTTGGTCTATATTTAACCCTGACGGTATCACACTATGTATATTTTTGTTTTTTACACTCCAACAAATTGGTATTTTTGCTAACCCATGCTGAGGAGGCGGCGAGGTCTACACTTGATACAGGACTGACCATCAACCCAGGCTGGGGTATTAGCCAATTGTCTACTTTGGTTTACAGTTTGAACTGTGAAACCACTTTGCTTTTTGGAATCCATTTTGGCTCTGCTTCGGTGGACATAGAGGGGACGTCCCGGCCCGGTAGAGGCTCTACCCTTGCCTCCAACACTTCATTACTTTGCCCAGGGTGGCATCAAGCTCCATTGATTCTATGCTTAAGGCAGTAGAATCCAACCTCTCTGGTAAGCGTATTCCATCTATTCGCTAAAGTTAATGATATACAAGTTGACGGTTGGGAAGCAGACAGGATCGATACACAGATTATTTAATCTCACTGCGGACTGTTGTCCTATTTGGATTATATATTCCCTTTTTTTTCTTGGGACATTACGTCTACATGCACTTTGAACTTTATTCACTATTAATACATGTGTGTTTTAGCGCTACAATTTATCCTATATTTGTTACCTTTTTGTCTCATGGTTTGTAGCAGCTGGTTTTTGTTTTTTTGGGTAGCGCATTAATCATTTCTTTTTTCACTGGTAAAACTTTTATATGTCTGACCCAGCAAACAGGTCATCTCATTTCAGTACACAGGCCCCAAAGTAAAAACAAGTGAATAATATAATGTCCAAATGGACTGCATTGTGTCCTTAACATAGAAAGAAAAACAGTTAGCAGTACATATTAGGGCTGTCCTTATAGCTGTAGCGTTCCTTGTATTACCTCATCATCTCATTATGCAGAGAGGCAATATTGCAAATTCCCTAAATACATGCATCGTGGCATTTTAACTATGTAATTCCAGGACTTCATCAGCATTTACCATATTCCAGGAATACTGAGACATGTGATGTGCAGGGGCAGCAGGAAGGGGCAGAGGAACAAGTTAAGTAAAGCAGATGCAGCAGTGTTGTTTTATTAGTGCAGAATTCATTTTCAAAAGTATCAATATTTTGACATCACCCCGTGTAAAAACGGTTTAATTTTAAATGGGAACATATCTTTCTCTAATGTAGTCATTCTTGATTGAACACTGAGTCCCCCAGCCGGAGGGAAAGCATGATGAGATTTGCAAAATGCAGGGCAGGTGGCGCTGCAGCTCACATTCAAAATAAAAAATACAATGTGCATGCAGCTTGAAATTATATGTTGTGTCCCAATTTGAGTTATCTGAAGGCAGATATATACATGGATGCAACAATCTGGTTCTAAATGTAAGTGTAAGCGTAAGCACTTATATTCATTGCTGGTGCTAGACTATTTTGCGCCTTAGGCAAGACCAGCTGCCCACAACCCCCCAAAAAAAACTGCTGACACTTGTAGTGCCCCCACCATATACAGGGCCCGCTGACACTTGTAGTGCCATCACCATGTACAGGGACTGCTGACACTTGTAGTGCCCCCACCATGTACAGGGACCGATGACACTGGTAGTGCCCCCACCATATACAGGGGCCGATGACACTTGTAGTGCCCCCACCATATACAGGGCCCGCTGACACTTGTAGTGCCATCACCATGTACAGGGACTGCTGACACTTGTAGTGCCCCCACCATGTACAGGGGCCGATGACACTGGTAGTGCCCCCACCATATACAGGGGCCGATGACACTTGTAGTGCCCCCACCATATACAGGGACCGCTGACACTTGTAGTGCCATCACCATGTACAGGGACTGCTGACACTTGTAGTGCCCCCACCATGTACAGGGGCCGATGACACTTGTAGTGCCCCCACCATGTACAGGGACCGCTGACACTTGTAGTGCCCCCACCATATACAGGGACCGCTGACACTTGTAGTGCCATCACCATGTACAGGGACTGCTGACACTTGTAGTGCCCCCACCATGTACAGGGGCCGATGACACTTGTAGTGCCCCCACCATGTACAGGGACCGCTGACACTTGTAGTGCCCCCACCATATACAGGGACCGCTGACACTTGTAGTGCCATCACCATGTACAGGGGCCGATGACACTTGTAGTGCCCCCACCATGTACAGGGACCGCTGACACTTGTAGTGCCCCCACCATATACAGGGACCGCTGACACTTGTAGTGCCATCACCATGTACAGGGACCGCTGACACTTGTAGTGCCCCCACCATGTACAGGGGCCGATGACACTTGTAGTGCCCCCACCATGTACAGGGACCGCTGACACTTGTAGTGCCCCCACCATGTACAGGGGCCGATGACACTTGTAGTGCCCCCACCATGTACAGGGACCGCTGACACTTGTAGTGCCCCCACCATGTACAGGGACCGCTGACACTTGTAGTGCCCCCACCATATACAGGGACCGCTGACACTTGTAGTGCCATCACCATGTACAGGGACCGCTGACACTTGTAGTGCCCCCACCATGTATAGGAACCGCTGATGCTTGTAGTGCCCCCACCATGTACAGGGCCCGCTGACACTTGTAGTGCCCCCACCATGTACAGGGACCGCTGACGCTTGTAGTGCCCCCACCATGTACAGGGACCGCTGATGCTTGTAGTGCCCCCACCATGTACAGGGACCACTGACACTTGTAGTGCCTAGGGTGCCCACGTGTCCCGGATTGCCCGGGATTGTCCCTTAATTTATATTTGTGTCCCGTGTCCCGGGCACCTTCATTCCGGGACAATACAGTGTCCCGGAATGAAAAAATAAAACACACCGCCACCCTGATAAACATTGCCGAACTGGTTGCTAGGGCCGCCCCGCCTCGCGTCTAGCAACCAGTGACGTCGGCTGAGCGAGGCTCGCTCAGAGCTGCCCTACGCTGAGCAGCGCTCGGAGTCCACCCACCTCCTCTCCTTCTCCGCCTCCAGCCCCAGCAACAGAGAGAGAGAGCAGCCAGAGCGTCTTCTGTTATCTCCTCCTCCTGAGTCCTGACAATCCATTCTGCAGTGCCAGTCCCGGGGCCGACTACTCCCGCTGCCTGCAGCGCATTGCCATTGCCAGCAGCCGGCTTCTCTCCTCCTGCGCCTCCTCCCGCCCATGAGGGCCGCAACCCGAGCCCCCTTCCTCCGCCGCCGGTGCTCTTTACACTCTGCGGATCAATAGACAGTAATGGAGCCGTTAACGCTGGTGTGTCCCCACTGGGAGCTACACTATGCAGAGTGGATGAGCAGCGGAGGAGGGGGGGTTTCCTGCTGATTATCCTAACTGTCATTCCTCTCTTGATCCTCTCTGCTGCATCATGTCCCAGAAGAGTCGCCTCTTCTGGACCCTCTTCCCTCACCTCTGCCTGATCACCTGCCTGGTGCTGTACAGCTTCTCTGGGGCCCCCTTATTCCAATGGCTGGAGGGCTCTGCTGGAGGCGACCAATCCGAAGCGGACGTCGTGCTAGAGAAGCTCTGGAACGTCTCACCGGCCGTGAACAGGAACGCCAGCGCCAGTGAGCCCCCTTATATATTTATATTTGTATATTTTATACACATATGGAGTTATATGTTTTGACTTCACTTGCTGCATGCTTGTTCTAGGGCAGTGACTGAGTATTGAAGCCAAAAACAGCCAGGGAACTGGTATTTTTACCAATGGTGGCCCCTGTGTGTCTCTTTGCAGGCAAAAAAATCCCACTCTTGAGATCTCTATCCTATTAGTAACATGGCCAACAGGTCCCATATATACCAGCCAGACCAGTACAGTACCAGCTAGGTGGCTGCCATGATCACAGTACAGGTACCTCTTTACCCTCTCTGGGGGAGCAGTCAGCTGCGGGGGCCCTTACCAGGTTGGTGTTGTAGGTGTCACACTCACCGCCGTTCACTTCTAAAAACTGAGACACAGAGTGTCAATAGTATCCATAGCAACATGTGTCATGGCCTCACTTTTATGGAGATGAAAGTTGCCTGGTAGCTGTCAGTGACAACATCACTTCCTGTTCTGATACCATGGTGATGTGAGGTCACCCATAGCAACCCAATTACTCAATATCAGAGTCAGGGGAGGGGAAGATGGTTCCTGATTGGTTGTTATGGAATAATGCTCTCTACATATTATTGTTTGCCTGTCAGAGCACTGCACAGTGCACTGTAACCTGTAGCAACCCGATTTTAGTTTTGTGGAGGGGAATTGTAATTTAGACAGAAAGATGTCTTCTGGACAGGGAGCCACCAGCCGATGGATATGCATGGGTAGCCGCCCGACTGAGTGCCTCAGCGGTGCTTTTCCGGCGGTTCCCATTCAGATCAATGGGCAGGAGCGGTTTAGGAGAGGTGTATACACCTGCTCCTTCACCGCTCCAAAGATGCGGCTTGCAGGAGTGGTTACCACTGTTTGCTTTTTTTTATTCAAAAAATTGGGCAGGTTTGAGTGCAGGGGGTGGGGGTGTGTCCCTGAATGGCAGTTTGGAAATGTGGTCACCCTAGTAGTGCCCCCACCATGTACAGAGGCCGCTGACACTTGTAGTGCCCCCACCATGTACAGGGGCCGCTGACACTTGTAGTGCCCCCCCATGTACAGGGGCTGCTGACACTTGTAGTGCCCCCACCATGTACAGGAGCTGCTGACACTTGTAGTGCCCCCAGCATGTACAGGGGCCGCTGACACTTGTAGTGCCCCCACCATGTACAGGGGCTGCTGACACTTGTAGTGCCCCCACCATGTACAGGGGCCGCTGACAATTGTAGTGCCCCCCCGCCATGTACAGGGACCGCTGACAATTGTAATGCCCCCACCATGTACAGGGGCTTCTGACACTTGTAGTGCCCCCACCATGTACAGGAGCCGCTGACACTTGTAGTGCCCCCCCATGTACAGGGGCCACTGACACTTGTAGTGCCCCCACCATGTACAGGAGCCGCTGACACTTGTAGTGCCCCCAGCATGTACAGGAGCCGCTGACACTTGTAGTTCCCCCCCCATGTACAGGGGCCACTGACACTTGTAGTGCCCCCACCATGTACAGGAGCCGCTGACACTTGTAGTGCCCCCAGCATGTACAGGGGCCGCTGACACTTGTAGTGCCCCCACCATGTACAGGGGCTGCTGACACTTGTAGTGCCCCCACCATGTACAGGGACCGCTGACACTTGTAGTGCCTCTGCCATGTACAGGGACTGCTGACACTTGTAGTGCCCCCACCATGTACAGGGACTGCTGACACTGGTAGTGCCTCTGCCATGTACAGGGGCCACTGACACTTGTAGTGCCCCCACTATGTACAGGGACCACTGACACTTGTTATGCCTCTGCCATGTACAGGGACTGCTGACACTTGTAGTGCCGCCACCATGTACAGGGGCCGCTGACACTTGTAGTGCCCCCACCATGTACAGAGGCCGTTGACACTTGTGGTGCCCCCACCATGTACAGGGGTCGCTGACACTTGTAGTGCCCCCACCATGCACAGGGACTGCTGACACTTGTAGTGCCCCCACCATGTACAGGGACTGCTGACACTTGTAGTGCCTATACCTGCTCTTGTATTATATCCCAGCTCGGGCAATGGCAGAGTTCTCTCCTCAGTACACAGACCTTCACAAACCACACCAGAGATAGCATACCCCTCCACCGACACTGCCAGTCTATACACAATCTACCTCCACAGACAACTACACACTGGGACTTACCGGAGCTGCCGAGACTGAAGCATGAATGTGCATACCGCCCAACTTTTTGAGATGGGAATGAGGGACACCTATCAGCAAAAGTATGCAGGCATTGGACACACACCCTGCCACGCCCTCTTAAAGGAGAATTGTACAAAAATACAAGATTGGTTAAACCCACAAGTGCTTTTTTTACCACTACTATTCCTTTATATGTGGCTTTTGGAATTTACAAATGCAGCAATTTAGAAATCAGATTAAAGGTTTAGCGCTGAAAAACACTTTTTGATAGATAAAAAGTGCATTATATATACATCTATATAGATCAGACCAAAATGAGGGACAAATGAGGAGGGATGAGGGACAGAGGGACATTGCTCCAAATCAGGGACATTCTCTCAAAATCAGAAACAGTTGGGAGCTATGTGAATGTGTGCTTGCCTCTGCCCTGTGTACAAGGTTCACAGAGGGTGCCACTGCCTCAGCCGGCTGCACAGAAGGCACGCTCCCGTCCTCCGCCTCATACTTTATAATCACTGCTTCCTGCTCTAATATTCCTCTCCGAGGACATGCGGCCTAGTGGCCCCGGCCAGCCCTGCTTTAAGGCAAGTCTGTGGTGGCCGGCCCAGTCAGCCCCTGCCAGGTGGCCGTGGCTGCGCCCTAGGCAGCAGTGCACCCTAGGCGGCTGCCTAGTTTGCCTAGTGGTAGCGCCAGCCCTGCTTAGATTTGTCTCTACCTTAGCTTCCTTTAATCCCCTTTATAGCTGTACTACCCAGAAAAAAATGGCTTGAGCTAGTTAGGAATTTATGACATATGACATTGCACGGAGTTGTCAGTCTGATATTGTGACCATGCTGACAGGACGGGATAGCACAGGGATGATCTCATCCAGATGCTGCTGCTTTTTTATTGTCCAATTGAGGAGCCCACAGACAGATCCTTGACCAAGTTGTAATGCTTGAAGGGAAAGTATTGCATACGTTCAGTGAGTGAATCATTTCAGTTATCAATTATGTTTTTACCTGAAAGTAATTTGTGATATGCTCTTTACATTTTCAGAAGGTTGCTCCTTCATTTTTTTTATTTTATTAAGTAAAGCAATTTGTAGAACAGCCACAAGAGGGAGTGCTCCGTGACTCAATACTTTAACCATACTGGAAGTCAGAGGCTTGGCTTTACTGTCTCACAGCGAGGGATGAGCTGGGTGTGGTACAAATCCAGTTAGGCAGAACCTATAAGAAGCTGTCACAAGATCGCATTCCCAACTAAGCTAGGGCATTCTCCCTCCCACAGCTGAAGGTACTCAAAGGGATGCTCATGACGTCATTGGCCTAATACGGCCAGATGGACATGTTAGGTCAATGACATTGACCAAACATAGCAATATTATGTCTATATTAGGTCTATATTTGTTGAATAGCCACCAAAGGGTGCGCTCAGTGACTGTTTTAAGTGCAACTGGAAGTCAGGAGCTTGGATTTACTGAAAAAGTAAAAAAATACTGGGCCACCCAACTGGCTGAGTAAGCTACTGGCACTAAAATTAGACAAATTGTGTGAAGGGAATAAGGGGTAAAGTGCAGCGCTGAATGATAGTGTGTCAGGGCTGGGCTCAGCCCTTCCTTCTCTGAGCTGGCCGCTCAGCTGTCGGCTATTTGCCAGCTTCTATCTCTCCACAGTTACTCAGCTGTTGATGATACCCTGCTCGTCAGTCCTGCCTACTTAAGCCGTCCAGTCCAGAGGATCTTTGCCTTCGCCTTGGTCAACATCACATCTCCTGCGTTCCTGTTTAAAGACTTGCTTTGCTGACATCCCTTCTGGCTCCAGATCCTGCTTGCTGTTCCACTACATTGATCCCTGACTTCTGGCTTGGCTGACTATCCGTTCCGGTTACTGAACTTTGGCTATGTTTTGACTGCGTTTGTTCTTTTTACTTTTATTATTAAACAGATGTGATTTAACTGTACTTTTGTCTTGGTCTGATCTCATGGTTTTTGACAGTGCAAATCTGCAAATGTTCAAACAATAAAGTGACAGTGCAAAATTATAAAAATGATCAATATTATCACCTGCAAGGCAAAAATATTATACAAAACAGTACAAATACATTTAAGTAAACATATGAAAAAACCTGAATAAGTCCAAGTAAGTGTAGAAGTGAAAAAGTGATTCAAACGGTGGAGGGTAAATGTTCAGCCTCCAGGACGGAAATCACCCAAATGAATATGTACTAAGCTCCTCAGAGGGGACAACCAAAAAGAAGATTCACCATCCAATGTGCAACCACCACCAATGAAGGTATTAGTGTACTCTTATCGAATGATGTGGGCTACCTGCCAGCAGCAAGGAGCCAAATAAGCAGAACTGATGAGACCTTAACGTCACAGGAACTATCATGTGGACTGCACAGCAGTACAGATTCAGTATCCAGGCATTCCCAGGAACGGCATACAGAAAGCGTAACGACCCAGGTTCAGCATGTAAAGACTCTTAGGCTCCACCAATCAACAGGAGGGGGTCATGAGAGAAAAAAGATTGCCACATAGCATAAAATCCTTGGTTAAAAATCTATTAAATAAAGTATTGCACTTACATCGATGTAGACAAATACAGGCACTGTATATAATGTATGTGATCACAGGGAATGGAGAAGAATGCAGTTTTATGGAGCCAGCACAGTACGTTCTGACGCATTTCGTCTACCAAGACATCATCTGGGGTATAGGATTTACGGCCTTGCAGCTAGGGATGAGCTGGGTTCAGTACAAATCAAGTTTTGCAGAACCTGTTAGAAGCTGTCACAAGATCGCATCCCCACTGGCCCAATCTTCTAAGGCTAAGGCATCCTCCGTCACATAGCTGAAGGCAAAAGAGCAGGGATGCTCATGACGTCATTGGCCTAATATGTCCAAATGGACATATTAGCTCAATGACATTGACCAAACATAGCAATATTAGGTTTATATTAGGTCTATATTTGTTGAATAGCCACCAAGGGTGCGCTCAGACCAGACCGCAAGCAATTGAGATGCAAGTTTGAAAATGTCTGCACTGCATGACTCCAGATCAACTTTCTTTGGAAACATTCTGCAAGTCTGCTGCAAGTTCTGGTTCAGTTATGTTGTGTAATAGTCATCCCACCACAGGGGGCACTGTGGCTGAATTTTCATGCTGTAGACTCACCACTGCAACTTTGCTCTTGCTAGAGACTTGCTATGCAAATTTGCTACAAATTGGAAAAGTGTCAACTAGAACCTGTGCTTCAAATGCTCTGCAAGTGTACAACTTGCCAGTGAAAACGTGCAGCAAGTTTACAGACTTAGGCCCCATGCACACTGGAGCTCAAAAACGGACTTTTTTGGGGGTTTGGGTGTTTTTACAGCCCATAAACTCCACTGTATGTTATCCTATATGTCCATGCACACATTGATGATTTTTAGCTTTTATCAGCAGTGGAGTTTATGGGCTGTTCTCTGAACACCATAAAATTGCGTTCAAAGTGCCGTTTTTCTGACCACAAAAAAAGCTAAACACGCTAAACGCTCATAAACGCGCGTTAATTAGCGTTCAGCGTTTTATTTCTTTAATGCATTGTGGGAGTTTGGGAATGCATAGTGGGATTTTTGGAGTGTTCTCTGTGTATTTTTATTAAAAACGCCCGTAAACGCTAACACTAAAAAAGCGCTCATAAACGCTCATAAATGCTAGTGCAAAATGCTGTTAAAAGCTTGTTTTTCAACCAGCATTTTCTGCCAGCAATCTGGCGTCCAGAAAAAGCTCCAGTGTGCATGGAGCCTTACAATTCAACACTGCCACAAATGTGTGTGTTTATCCTTGCTATCCGGGAATATCTCAGTGCTTTAAAGTGTTACTAAACCCACAACAGTAAAATCAGTCTGTACATGCAGTAACACATGCTTGTTATACTCACTGTGGAAACCAAGGGGTTAATCCTCTGCATTGTGTAAAAAGCTCATTTGATCCTGTATGCACAGATCCTCCCCTTCTTGTATTGTCTGCAAAACATCTCTGGATAAGACAGAGTTAGTAGACTCAGTCTGCACATGCTCAGTTTGGTGTGTATTGCTAGAGAGCTTTTTTTTTTCTTGGGAGAGTGCATGTGATTAGCACAGGGCCAAACAGAACTGTCCAGACAGAGGGTCAGGGGTCCTGCAACCTTATAGGACATTCATGGGAATGAAAACTTTTCCTGCAAGCTTTAACTAGACACTGATAGAAGTCACAAGACTGCTATATACTGTTGATGATAAAAGGTATTTAGCATTTTATATTTACTAAAATAATTGCATTTCCATGTTCTGTGCACTGTGGGAGACCGAATATAGTGAATGCAGGGTCCTGGGTTTAGTAACACTTTAAAGGGGTTGTAAACCGTCGTGTTTTTTCACCTTAATGCATCCTATGCATTAAGGTGAAAAAAATGCCTGGCAGTGACCGGCCCCCCAGCCCCCCCTATTTTACTTACCTGAGCCCCTGCATCTCTTTGGCGGGGACGCTCTGTGTCTCTCCACGGTGTCCCGGCTCTTGATTGGATAGATTGATAGCAGCGCAGCCATTGGCTCCCACTGCTGTCAATCAAATCCAGTGACGCGGGTGCTGGGGGGCAGGGCCGAGTTCGGCATTCATGTCTATGGACGCAAATGCTGGACTCGGTAGCGCGCCCGGAAGGTAACCCCCTCGGGAGAGCACTTCTCCTGGGGGGTTATCTGATGTGGGGAGGAGCCGCAAGAGCTGCCGGGGGACCCCAGAAGAGGATGTTCGGGGCCACTCTGTGCAAAACGAGCTGCACAGTGGAGGTAAGTATGACATGTTTTTTATTTTTAAAAAAATGAAAAATTATCCTTTACAATCACTTTAACTGCACTGGAACTCAGGGGCTTGGCTTAACTGTCTCACAGCTAGGGATGAGCTGGGTTCAGTACATAGCAAGTCTGGCAGAACCTGTAAGAATCTGTTACAAGATCACATACCCACCTGCCCAATCATCTCAGGTTAGGGCATTCCCCACCCCACAGCTGCACATACACAAAGGGGCAGGAATGCCTATGATGTAATTGACCTAATATGTCCACATGGCCTAATTAGGTAAATAATATTGATTAAACATGGCCAAATTAGGTCAATAACATCACAAGCATCCGTGCCCCTTTGTGCATGTGCAGCTCCGGGGCTGGGAATGCCCTGGTCGCCAGGGATGCTAATCATGTGGCAGTTTCATACGGGCTTTGCCAAACTGAGTTTGGACCAAATCCAGCCTAATCCTACCAGCAGCAGTGATAGCGTTAGAGGACAGAAATCTTTATTTAGCTGTTTTTCAGGAGTTCAGCTTTTTCGGAGAATCCACTCAAGGGGTGACTCACGGGTACCTTGTTTATGTGCACATTTTTTGTTTGTTTCCTTGTTAAGTATCTGCTTCATCTGCACACCTGAAGACACAGTTAAAACATTCCAACAGAGTTTCCCATTGGTGTCCCATTGTTCTTTTTCTCCTTTTTCCTACTGATCTGGTGATATGAAATAAGCTGAAGGTACTTTAATGGAGGTCCAAGGTCAAACAGTAAGCCTGCACCTTGACATTCCCTGCAGAGCTCTGTATTAAAGTTTGTTTTACAGAACACTGCTTCACTTACTTTTTTCATTACAATGGTCTCAGCCACATGGCGTTCTAAAGTCACCGGGGATATACAAGGGCACACAATAAATGGATGTGGTTTCATCGTTGATAATTAAACACTTATATGTTGTTCTAAGCCGCCTTGAGCATGCTAGCAGGCTGTGGTCGACCTGCACTCTTCTTCCTGAAAGCTCTTTTAATAACCCTATGGTATGCATACGGTGACTGGTGGCTCAACCTTTTACTACTGGAGTTACGGTTTTAACAAAATGGATTTGATTGTCAGAAAGAAATTGATGATGTTCTACCTTAGTGGATTTTAAGGGCAATTCCAACCAAACAACTAAACAGGTTGTAGAAAAAAATATATGTAAGAACTGTAACTGACCCAGTACAGCAATTGTGTTCATGAATCCCAATCTAGCTCGGTATTAGCCCCTATGTTGCATGCTATAACCCACAAAAAGGAAGGAAAGGGGGAGAGGGTGACTTTACGATACCAAATGAATATAAAAATGTATAAAAAGTTAGGCTAAAATATAATGTTTATTGAGATGACATTAAAATAACCCCTTGTGAACAGGGAAACAGTGTACAAAGTAGTAACTCATATGCAAACTAAGACATACTGTATCACTTGAATACTGAAAGTTGATTGACAGCAAAGTAAAAAGTGATTATCCCCATGCATGGGTTCAGAGTCCCAATGTGTTTTGACTGGTTAAAGTGATATTAACCACTTCAGCCCCAGAAGATTTTACCCCCTTCCTGACCAGAGCGCTTTTTACAATTTGGCAGTGCGTCGCTTTAACTGACAATTGCGCGGTCAGGATGTACCCAAATAAAGTTTGTGTCTTTTTTTTCGCACAAATAGAGCTTTCTTTTGGTGATATTTGATCACCTCTGCGGTTTTTATTTGCTGCACTATAAACAAAAAAAGAGAGACAATTTTGAAAAAAAAAACCAATATTTTTTACTTTTTGCTATAATAAATATCCCCAAATTAAAAAAAATTAAAAATTCTTCATCAGTTCAGGCCAATATATATTCTTCTACATTTTTTTGGTAAAAAAAATCGCAATAAGTGTATATTGATTGGTTTGCGTAAAAGTTATAGCGTCTGCAAACTATGGGAAAGATTTATGGCATTTTTATTTATTTTATTTTTTTATACTAGTAATGGCGGTGATCTGCGATTTTTAGCGGTACTGCGACATTGCGACGGACAGATCAGAGATTTTTGACACCATTGGCATTTAGACAGCGATCAGTGCTATAAAATTCACTATTACTGTGTAAATGTCAGTGGCAGGGAAGGGGTTAACACTAGGGGCAATCAAGGGGTTAAATGTGTGTTCCCTCACTATGTACTAACTGTATGGGGATGTGAGTGACTAGGAAAGGAGCCATATCGTTTTTCCTATTTAGTAGGAACAATTAATATGGCTCCTCTCCTCTGACAGCACAGGGATTTGTGTGTTTATACACACATATCCCCATGCTGGCGCTCATGCACGCAATCGCGCATGGCCGGCGACGATCGTTTCCGCTGGCCACGCTCATCGTGTGCCCCCAAGTGGCCGAAAAAGGGTAGGACTTACCGTTACGGGATTTCGCCCAGGAGAGCCATTGTGCCACAGTATATCTGCGTGACATGGTCGGGAACTGGTTAGTCTTGTTTTAAAAAAAAAAAAACAGAAAAAAACCAAACATGTCATACTTACCTGCTCTGTGTAGTGATTTTGCACAGAGCAGCCTGGATCCTTCTCTTCTCTGGTTCGTCGGCATTCCTGGTCCTGGTCCTGGAAACCGAGATGAGACACTGCTCTGTGTATCCATGCAGACATGGAGCTGTGGCTTGGCCCTGCCCTGTCCATCTCCTGATTGGCTCACAGTCTGTGATTGACAGTATCAGGAGCCAATGGCTCCTGCTGCTGCCAAAAGCCAATCAGGAGTGTGGGTCCCCGGAGAGGCAAGGCTCTCCTGGACATTGCTTGATTGAGAGAAGGCTCAGGTAAGTATTATGGGGGGCTGCTGCACACAGAAGTAATTTATCTCCCTGCTTTTCCCTGAACCAGGAAGCAAGCGACGTACAGGTAAGTTGCCGTGCTTGTAGGAGCCTCCCATTCGCAATACAATGTAGGCGGGCGGTCCTAAAGTAAAAAAAATTCTGTACAAGGGAGAGAGGATATTTTTTTTTTTTTTTTTTATCAGATTATATTTTCAATTTTTTTTTATACCACAACAACATATACACAAACATAGCATTGAAATCAAAACACAAAAAACATACACAAAGGGCAAAAAAAAAAATGAAAAGGGGGCAATCTTAACCCACCCCTTTTCCCACTCCTTCCACTATCAAGTGAATACACAATCCCTTTAACCTATAAACATATCCATATGGTCAAGCCACGGCTTCCAAAAAGTATCAAATCTCTTAGATACATTTCTCATAAAAAAAACATGCCTCTCATAGGAAATGGATCTATTCAGATCCAATATCCAATCAGATATAGTCGGAGGGTGAGGGGAGGTCCACTTAATGGCAATTTGTCTCCTAGCCACAAAGAGCGCTCCTGCAACAGTAAACCACCTTGGTGGTTTAATCACTGAGCTATCAAGATAGCCCAGTAGACATATTAAAGGATCCACTGAAAGATTCAAATCTAAGAGCCCATTAAGTGTATCCACAGCCTCTGCCCAATACCTCTGAAGTTCCGGGCATCACCATAGTAAATGTATCAATGGAGAGAGGATCTTTTGATGCAGCATTGAGGAAAACATTGGAAAAAACACAAATAATTTAAATAACATGCTTGAGGATACCGTAAAGCTGTATGTGGTTTTATTGAACAGTATCATTTTAACATAGAATCTTAGCGATAGTATACAGTGGTAGCGTATTTTTTGAATGCTTTCTTTTACAATTAGCTTGGCTTATGTTCAGCAGCAACATCCCAATCTAATTCATTTTAGTTTGTTAGCAATGGCACATACTTTTTCATCAAAAGGTAATAGGACCGCTTTTGTGTATATCAAAATACCCACGCAACAAAAAAAATGTGTGCTGCTTTCATAGTGCCCCTACTGTCACCATAAAATCAATAATGCAGAAAATTGTAAAGCTGCATTACCTTTATTTAGATAATGGAATTCCCGTGTTAACAATAAACTAATTCTTAAAGTGTTACTAGTATGTATATGCAATAAAGCATGCTTGTTATACTCACTGTGGAACCTAAGGGGTTAATCCTCCGAATTGTGTAAAAAGGCTGTTTGATCCTGTCTTCTCTGTTCCTCCCCTCCTTCCACCGACTCCTAAAAATTTCCTGATAGGTGTTGGATGAGTCTATGGAGTCAGGCTGCACATGCTCAGTTTGGTGTGTATTGCTAGAGAGGTTTTTTTCTTTTTTTCTTGGGAGGGTGCATGTGATCAGCACAGGGCCAATAAGCACTGTCCAGACAGAGGGTCAGAGGTCTTGCAGTCTCATAGCACAGTCAGAAAACTCCTCCTACAAGCGTTAAGCAGTGCTCGGCTGGACACTGATAGAAGTCACAAGACTGCTATATACTGCTGATGAGAAAAAATATGTAGCAGATTATATTTACTAAAATAATTGCATTTCCGTGTCCTGTGTATTGTGGAAGACCAGTGAATGCAGGGTCCTGGGTTTTGTAACACTTTAAATATTAACCATGCAAAAGCAAATTAATACATATAATTTTTTATAAAATGCAGATGTCCTTAAAGTGCAATATTCAACACTAAATCAAAATGCAATAGTGCAAAAGAGCATGCAATCCACCTGTGCTGCGTTTCTTGTAAAATAAAGTGACTTGTGCTTTGTGTGTTCCACTGACCCTGACTCCACTCTGTGTCACCACCAGTATCCCCTCTGTGGAGCAAACACACCAAAGGTTGGTGACCCCCTGTGCATATGCCTAGGAAGGTCAATACAGCTTTATGTCACAGACCCGCTATGCAGATTATCCCATCAACCTAGGACCAATGTTTTTGGATGAGATGAACCAGTTGAACATTGGTCCTAGGTTGATGGGATAATCTGCATAGCGGGTCTGTGACATAAAGCTGTATTGACCTTCCTAGGCATATACACAGGGGGTCACCAACCTTTGGTGAGTTCGGTCCCCGGATGGGATACTGGTGGTGACATAGAGTGGAGTCGGGTGCAGTGGAACACACAAAGCACCAGTATTCCCAGTTTCCCCTCCGGGGACCGAACTCAAAGAAGGTTGTTGACCCCCCTGTGCATATGCCTAGGAAGGTCAATACAGCTTTAGATCACAGACACGCTGTGCAGATTATGTCATCAACCTAGAACCGATGCTCAACTGGTTCATCCCATCCACCAAAAGGAAGGAATCCAAAGAAGAGCACACATAGCGTAAATCCATTTATTACAATTGCCCACAAATAAATGTTTACACTCACAAGTAAGGTGCCTCTCCTCGCACCCGGAACAATCTGAACCAGTCCTTCACCTGAACCAGTCAAGCATTGGTCCTAGGTTGATGGGATAATCCGCACAGCGGGTCTGTGACATAAAGCTGTATTGACCTTCCTATACATATGCACAGGGCGTCACCAACCTTCAGTGAATTCGGTCCTCGCAGGGGATACTGGTGGCGACACAGAGTGGAGTCGGGGTCAGTGGAACACACAAAGCACAAGTCACTTTAATTTACAAGAATTGCAGCACAAGTGGATTGCACGTCTTTTGCACTATTGCACTTTGATTTAGCATGAAGGATTGCACTTTGTGGACATTTGCATTTTATAAAAAATGATATGCATTAATTTGTTTTTGCATGGTTGATATTTAAGAATTTGTTTATTATTAACACGGGGATTACATTATCTAAATAAGGGTCAGCGCAGCTTTTCAAGTAGTTTGCTGTAGTTGTCCATATTCTTGCTTGTGCAAAACTGTCTTGCCACTGGTCATATTCATAACAAACTCTCTCTTTTACCCCCTTCCTGCCCAGGCCAATTTTCAGCTTTCAGCGGTGAATGACGATTGCGCGGTCATGCAACACTGTACCCAAACAACATTTTTTATAATTTTTGTCACACAAATATAGCTTTCTTTTAGTGGTATTTAATCACCGGTAATTTTTCTCCTTCACAGATGTGCGCTAATGGGGCTGCACTGTTGAGTGGCACTGATGGGCACTAATAGGTGACACTGATAGATGACATTGATAAGGAGGCACTGATTGACAGCAGTGGTGGACAGTGTTGGGACTAAACTGATAATCAGGACACTGACAATCAGTGCCCTGATTATCAGTGTAGATGTTCCTTTACAGAAGCCAGTTATCGACTCTCTTCTCCTCTCCTCATGCTGTCAGCATGAGGAAGGAGTGCCGAAAACTGACAGGACCTAAAGGATGTGTTACTGACGGCTTGGTACCAAATACCACAGAATGCCTTTAGATGTCTAGGGGAGCCCATGCCTTGAGTCAGGACTGTTTTGGTGGCGAAAGGTGCTCCTACTCCGTATTAGGTGGGTGCTCATGTTATGGTGGGTGGTCACAATATTATGGCTGATCGGTGTATTTCTGTCTCGCAATTGTGTTGTCTCTTTAACCAGAAAATTATTAGTTTTTCCTCAAAGTATTTATATTTTAAGTTTACAAGTAGCTTTTCACTAAATTAAATATATAAAGCCACCGCTATAAATTAGTTTTCGCTTTTGCTTTTTCTCCAGATGCCTAAAATTTCATGCTATATATCCACTTGTCAGTGTTTTGAGGAAACAATCTGTCAACCCATCAGCTGTGAATTAAAGGCAGCCCAACATCCTTTCCACAGTAATAAATTTCAGCAAAACTCATATATTCCTTAAATTAATTTTAACTGGCAAGTTGGACCAAATGTCATCATTTTTAAAAGAAATTCCACAATGTACGGAGGCAGCATACAAGAGTAATAAGAACAATCAGCCTATACCATTTTATTATATTTGCTTTATTAATTTAAGTGCTAAAAAATAAAAATTTATTTTTTTCTGTTATTCCTGTAAATTTGAATTATTATAAATTTGTTTTTGTTATAACCAGCAGGTAGAGCCCCAAGCAAATCTAGAAAGCAACTGTAGTTGCTTTAATCTGAGGAATTGATCAGTCTGCTCCTACCCTGCTAGCAAAGATGGTTGATTACCACGATCAAAAAAAAAAGTTCCAATCCTCAATTTGTAGATGAATGTTATTAATGCAAAAAGGTAGAATTTAGGGGCCAAGGTGGTCCCAAGAATGCCAACAAAGGGAGAAGCTACCACGTAATTGGATCAAAATACAAAAGAATACTTTATTGAAACATGTGCATAAAAACACAGAGTAAGGGATCCCACGTCCGTGGATCGAGTCCACAGAGGTGGGGTCCGTTCCTCCACAGTATCAAGGGACCAATAGTAATTATAAAATGAACAATGTTGTGTTTAAAATTAGATGCTGGTGGGTCAACCTACCCCTCTCCCACCCCAGGGTGCTGATCAAGAAAATGAGTCTAATGGTGTGCTGGACAGGATAATGTCCACCTAAGGAAGTACAGGCCAATAGCCAGGTATGCACGTGTGGATAAGCAATAACCGGGTGAGTGTATGCACCCGTATCCCTTTTGTTATTAATGCCCCTTATAATTGCATTATGCCTCTTTATTAAAGTATAATTATATACATTCTGGAACCAGGAACGCAAAGTATTGCAGGCTCCAAGTTCTGAGACCCTACTGTTACTGACAGCACTGATATAGTACTAACAATTGGGAACCATGTTTAGTGGTACCCCTGAAATTGCCTCTGATTGGTGATGATTAAATATAGTAAAAACACATTGGGGGTTATTTATGAAAGGCAAATCCACTTTGCACTGCAAGTGCACTTGGAAGTGCAGTCGCTGTAAATCTAAGGGGTAGATCTGAAATGAGTGGAAGCTCTGCTGATTTTATCATCCAATCATGTGCAAGCCTTGCATGTCCCCCTCGGATCTACAGCGACTGCACTTCCGAGTGCACTTGTAGTGCAAAGTGGATTTTCCTTTAGTAAATAACCCCCAAAATTCAATCTGATAATGGCAGCACACATGATGGTGATTATCAGGGTTCTTTTCCTGATTATGTAGAGGCTGCCAGCACACAAAAAATACAACTCCATGCACTCTGACCCAGCAACCAGTCTAATGCCCTGTACACACGACCGGTTTTGCAGTCGGAATAAACTCCGAAGATTTCTCTGACGGAACTCCGATGGAATTCCATTCAAGCGGTCTTGACTACACACAGTCAAGCCAAAGCCTGACCGTCAAGAACGCGGTGACGTACAACACGTACAACGGGACTAGAAAAAGGAAGTTCAATAGCCAGTAGCCAATAGCTTCCGTCTCGTACTTGCTTCAGAGCATGCGTCGTTTTTGGTCCGTCGGAACAGCATACAGACGAGCGGTTTTCCCGATAGGAATTGGTTCTGTCGGAAATATTTAGAACATGTTCTATTTCTAGGTCCGTCAGAATTTTCGAAAAACAAAGCCCGATGAGGCATACACACAATCGGAATATACGATGAAAATCTTCCGTCTGATTTTTTCTGTTGGACATTCCACTCGTGTGTACACGGCATAAGGGATGGCTTTTAAGTTTTTAATGCTAAGAAATTTTAGGACATGGGATACTCAGATCAATGCTAGCTCCAAGAAAAGGACACTAACTTCACTGTCCTGTAAATAGAACTTCTAGACCTCTGAAACTGAAAGGGGTGACCAATAGACATGTGCAATTTGTTTAGTTCCGAATTTGTTTTTTAACGAATTTTGACAAATTTAATAATTCCAAAATTTCCGAATTTTTCAATTTCTGAAATTTCGAATTTCTGAATCTTCAAATTTCTGAAAATTAAAAATTTTGGAAATTCGGAATTTCTAGATTTCGGAAATTGGAAAATTCTAAATTTAAGAAATTCAAAATTTCCAGAATTCAAAATTTCGGAAATTTGAAATTTCAGAAATTGGAAATTTGGAAATTGGAAATTTGGAAATTGGAAATTTTGGAAATTCGAGATTCAGGAATTGGAAGTTTTGGAAATTCGAAATTTCATAAATTTGAAAATTAAAAAAATTGGAAATTTCAAAATCCAAAAATAAGAATGAAAATCTGAAAATTGGAAAACCCGAAAATCTGAAATAATAACTAACTAATAATAAATATTAAATTATAGGTATTGGAATCTCCTTTCAAATTTGGCTGTTAGTGAACGAGCATGAATTTATCTTAAGTTACGAATTATCTGAAATATCGAATGCCATATCTAATCGAATGGAACATAATGATCTAATAATAATAAATATATAATAATACCCTTTTTATTATTATAAACCTTTTTATTATTATTATTTATTATTAATTTGTTCCATTCCATTTGTTTAGATGCGGCATTCATTATTTTGGATAATTCGGAACTTCAGATAAATTTGTATTTGTTACGTTCACAAACAGCCAAATTTGAAAGGAAATTCCAATACCTATTATTTAATAGTTAGTTATTATTAGTTAGCTATTATTTAGAATTTTACAGATTTTCTTTCTTTTTTCCGATTTTCGAATTTTCAAATTTTTGAATTTTTGAATTCCGAAAATTCTAAATTTGAAAATTTAAAATTTCGAAATTTGAAAATTTAAAATACGTAAATCCGAAAATTCAGGATTCGCAAATTCGAAAATTCTGAAATTCTAACTTAGGAAATTCGAAATTTGGAAATTTGAAAATCCGAATTCTCGGATTTCTGAATTCCAAATTTCCGAATTGCCAAATTTTCGAATTTTGAAAAAAAGCAAAAAAACAAATGAAATGAAAACAAACAAATTTTTTGTTAGTGCACATGTCTAGTGGTCAAATCAGGGGCACTGTGGGAGTTGTATCCTGTAAAAGCCATACTTGCTTCATATCTTTAAAGAACCAAATATCACCTGGATCAGCAAACAGTCTTTTACTCACAAGGCCACCAAATAACTGTCCAGACATAGCTTCCTGTTGCCTTATAGTGAAGTATTAGTAGACTGGATCCTCAAGGGTGAAGCCTCAGGTTTATCTCTGTAGTTGCAGATTAGGGATGAGCCGAACACCCCCAAGTTCGGTTCGCATCCAGAACATGCGAACAGGCAAAAAATTAGTTTGAACATGCGAACACCGTTAAAGTCTATGGGACACGAACATGAATAACCAAAAGTTCTAATTTTAAAGGCTTATATGCAAGTTAATGTCTTAAAAAAGTGTTTGGGGACCTGGGTCCTGCCCCAGGGGACATGGATCAGTGCAAAAAAAGTTTTAAAAACGGCCGTTTTTTTCGGAAACAGTGATTTTAATAATGCTTAAAGTGAAACAATAAAAGTGAAGTATTCCTTTAAATTTCATACCTGGGGGTGTCTATAGTATGCCTGTAAAGTGGCGCGTGTTTCCTGTGTTTAGAATAGTCCGAGAGCAAAATGACAATTCTAAAGGGAAAAAAAAGTCATGAAGTAATAGCGGTGGATTGGATGAAGACGGACCGTAGAGTCCGTTTTCATCCGATCCGCAGACGGATGGAAAAGTAGGGTTTTCCTGCGTCATCAGAAACGGAGCATGGTGGAGAGTGATGTCATCGGATGTCAGCGGATGTTCATCCGCTGACATCCACTATCCCATAGGGATACATGTATGTCCGTTTTTTATCTGATAATGGATGGATGAAAAACTGACATACGGTCCGCCTGTGTGAGAGGGGCCTTTCCTTGTTTTCTTTCACCTTTACTGTAAATGGCTTCTAGTCTCCATTGGTGGCAGTCCTGACTCAATACTCATCTGTTTGGACTATCATGGTTTATATATGGTTACTATTGAGGTACTAAAGTTTTGTGTCTTTTACTTGTTTATATGTATTCTGCTACATGTCTTTGGTAAAAAAAAAAATAAAAAAATTGTATATTAATTGGTTTGTGCGAAAGTTTGAGGCATTTAGTAAGAATCACGGCAATTTTTTTTAAAAGTTTTTTTGATCATTGTAACAGCAAGGTTTTCAACTGTCATGAATGGGTTACATTCATAACAGCTGTCATTACTAGTGATCTGTGGTTGGCTATAGCTAATCACATGGTGCAGAATGCTGTGATTGGCCCAGGTATCATGTGATAGCTGTGCACCAATCACAGCATCACTCTGCAGGAAGCACAGCTGTTATGAATGAAATTAATTCTTAACAGCTTTGTTGACATTGTGCTCATGTGATTGCATAGTGATCACATGATCCCCCGTCCACCAAAGGTATTGGGATCCACAATCTGCAGTGTCCGGCAGAGTGCCCCTTTCCCAGAACAGGCTGGATGGCATACTTGTACGTTATCCAGTCTGCTCTTCCCGGCCTCTCACAGTAAATACTGTGGGTGGTTGGCAAGTAATTAAAAATAACTGTAAATAGATATAAAAATAAATAAATAAATAATGAAATACATTAAAATGAATTTCCCAATGCACTAAAATACAGAAGAAAACAGATAAGTTGTATTTTTCAAAACACAATGCACTGCAGCGCTAGGATGAGAAGGGACACTATATTTATTATGGGGAACCAAGAAACCTGAGCATTAGCTTGGAATGCATGCATTAAAATGCAGCAGTGGTAGGGCCCGTTTTTAAAATTACTAGTGCATTGGGAGGCTCGAAGTAGTCAATGGTAATGCATCAAAATGCATGTTCTGATGTATCAAAAAGCCTTGGACAATGGCTGTTAACCCTACTCACTCCTAACTCTAAACTCAAAAACGCATTGAACATGCAAATCAAAACACATGCCAGTGCACAAAGGTTACACACATTGATGTACAACAATATACTTGCATTGAACATGCTGTCTAAATATTACAAAGATGTCCACATCTATGCACAAGCATAGATCTAGCCGTCAATGGGCCCTTAGGTATTCTAACTAAAGTTAAGTTAACTGAAACCTACTGACACTACCAAATTGGGTCTTTGAATTTAGGTTTCAATGGTTGGGAAAGGGTTAAAGTGTAACTAAACTTCAAAAAAATACTCACCTCCACCTTTCAGCAAAGCAGTGGTTACATCCCTTGCTGGCTGCTGTCATCTTCTTCTGGGCTCCTTCTGGGTGCCAGGTTTTTGGACTCTTGATTGGCCAGTGGGTGGCACAGCCGGAGTGTCCTGGGAATGTACCATGCTATGGTGAGTACCTTCAGGGTGTCGGTCCATATTGCCTGCACTGACAGTCACAGTATCTCCTCAGCCTTCCAGGTTGAGTTATGCTGACTGACTTTTAACCTGAAGACCAAGGACAACTTGCAAAAGAAAGAAAATACATTATCTAAACGTTGACTAATTCTACCTCCTTCTCATTGCCTGGTCTGTGCAGTTCCCGCTGTCCCCTCTCTTTTGAAGATGTATAGTACTATGTGAATCCTGGTGTCTATTTGTAGGACAAAGACTTTACATAGTTAAAAATAATTATTTAGTAATTAATATTTAATTATTTGGTCTTTTAAAAAATGAATTTGAAGCCCAGCTCCAGTTCAAATTTGTAACCACTTTCCCCACTTATGCTCCAGCACTGCTATGCAAGTCCTTCTCTGCAACTGGTTGCTGAGTTTCAAAATATCAAGTGTCTTAGTTCCATTTAAGCTTAGCTTTTCAAATAGTCAAACAAAAAAGGCTTCGGCCCTCACAACGACAAATAATCTTTGACACTCTCAACAACTTTATTGTGTGTCATGATTAGCTTTGATTACACATCTCTTTTGCCTTAAAAGTTTCTTACACAAATTGTTACCTCTAGCTGTTCCCATAACAGATGTCACACTTGCACCATGCATTGTACCTTTTTGTTTCTTGTAAAATTTCTTAATAAAAATCTATTGAAGTAAAATGATGCATAGAGTGGTGCTCGCATGTGGAAACTTGGTTCTGCTCTAAGTAGCAGTGACTGCCCAAGAAGTATATCGAACTTCCCATGCTAGTGTGAAGACCACCTGGAATTAAAGTATATATGCTTTGTGTTGGGCTTTAAGTACGTAAATTAAATTGACCCAGAGTTTCCTTTTAAATAAGGATGAGCTCAGTGTTTGGTCTAAATCCTGAATGTTTAGTGCACTTGGCATGGATGAACATGGCTGTTTCCGACTGTCAATGGTTGCTAGGGAAGCAATGGCTGCTTGCAGCTGCCACTTCTTTATCAACCACTGAAGTCACATAGGTCATTCACATACATGGCCGGGAATTACCGGCCACATAAGCAAATGGGCAGGGAATGGAACATTACATCATTGCTTATATCGGACCACATGGCTATATCTCAGCAAGAACATTACCCAAATATTGCCATGCCCATAGTTGGGCAGTGATGTCACCACAATCCTGCCCCTGTTTAAACAGAAGATAACAGCTCGGGAGCTGTCATTTGGGTAGTTTTAGGGCATGATTCATGGCGTCAGGTTTTTGTTTTTCGTGAGTCGGCAGCAGGCATCATGATTGACAATGGATTTACAAGGGACTTTTTTGGGATTTTTTTTTTTTAATAAAGGACTTGTTAAAGGTTTGGGTGTCTTTTTTTCTAGGTAACATTTTTTTTTGTGAATACGTAGGGGGTGGTATCTGGGGGAGCCCCTTATTATTAAAGGGGGCTTCAAGACTCTGATAAGCCTCCTGCTTGCAGACCTCCACAACCACTGGGCAAGGGTTGCGGGGATGAGGCCCTTGTCTTCATCAGGATGGGGACAAGGTGTGTTACTAGCGGGGACCACCCCTATTGAGGGCATGTAGCCTGGTATAGGTCAGGAGTGGGGTAGGGCATGCTCGTCCCCCAACTTTGCTGGTTAGCTGGCAGCATGCTTGAATTAAGGGTCTGGTATGGATTTTTAGTTTCTGCTTGCACATTACAATGTGCTAAAGCAAAAGTGACATTTACAAAGGAAAAAAATTACAGTTTAAATTACCGTCAAGAGGGAGATGTCATTTGCCGGCAATTTAAAACTCTTTTTTACCTTTTGTAAATGTCAGTGCTGAATTACCCCTGCTCCCTGCCACATTATTATTTTTTTATACTTGGTACATGTTCTCAAAGGCCATGACCCCCCCCTCCCCCATGCTATTTTTGACACCCCTTGCCTATTAGCCCAGAAATGGGAATTTTGAATTTGACAGATTTGGCTCCCTCTGGTTCTGCTTTGGCATCTGAACTTTTTTTAACCCAACCCAGAGCACTTTGGCTCATCACTACTTTTAAACACAAATACCTTAAAGGGATTGTAAAGTCAGGTTTTTTATCCTAATGTATTCTAAGCCTTCTGTGTGTAGCAGCCCCCCTCAGTGCCCCTAATACTTACCTGAGCTCCATGTTTGTCCAGCGATGTCCACGAATGTCTCAGCCATCCGAGACTCTCTCTCCTGATTGTCTGAGACACAGCAGCGATGCCATCAATCAAAGTTGGCTAGCCAATCAGGAGAGAGAGGGCAGACTGACTCAGCTTGGGTGCCCCCATAGCAAGCTGCTTGCCGTGGGGGGCACTTAACAGGAGGTAGGAGCCAGGAGCACAAAAGAAGCACCTGAGAAGAGGAGGATCCAGGCTGCTCTGTGCAAATCCACTGCACAGAGGAGGTAAGTATAAAATATTTGTTATTTTTATATAAAAAAAAAACAGTGCTTTACAATCACTGTAATGCTATTAGCTAAGCATATAGCTAAGAATATAGCACCATGAACCTGCCTTTGTAGCCATCATATTGGACATATCTTCTGGCCAGAGGCCCACACTCACAATACTGGACTGAGGCCTAACACTTGTAATAAGGAAACGTCCACACACACACACACAGGCATTTTCAGCACTTTACTGCAACTTCACAGCCTTACATTACTATCCATGAAAATTCACATTTGACATGCTGAAAGACGTTTCAGCTCAGAGCGTGACTAGCATGAAAATGCATTCTGTAGCATTTCCCTCCTGATTCTCTTCTTTGGGAGCAACAAAGAATTGAGACTATCCCCCCTCCCCCCCATGTATACTAAGTCCACCGCCCTAGGCAGGGCCGGATTAAGAGTATCATGGACCTGGTGTTGAGAATTCAAGCGAGTCTTTATCCCTCTGCTCTACCCCTCCTCCAGTCCTCTTTAGGTGTGCTGGCTGAATCTGGAACAGCCAGCAGCCTAGCGATGACATCACAATAAAACATGGCGCTGTGGGGCTGAGCACTGCCAGTAGAGAAAAGGTTCTAAGCTGGACAGCACTGGATCTTCTAGGTGGGTGGGTAACTGAAATGGGCTAAACACACTACCAGATAAGTAGGGGTTGTTAAAAAAAAAAAAAAAACAAACTAATTAACAATGCTGTTAATAATATGTAGCATGAAGGGGTTAATATACTGCCACTGGTCACTGATGCATTAGTGACGAGTGGCACTTAGTTAATCCCTTTTGTGTTGCATTAGTGACACCAGTGTCAGTGTTAATTAACCCCTTTATGCTGCATGAAGGAGTTAAACACTGACACAGGTGACACAAATGCATCAGTGACCAGTGGCAGTACATTAACCCCTTCATGCTACATATTACTAATAGCATTGTTAAATAATTACCCCCCTCAAAAAAGTTAACCACTCCAGCCAGTTCACAGAAAAAGCCACATATCATTACACTGTCAATAATTAAACAGATTGCAGGAGCAGTTAGGGGAGATTTTTCCCCGTCGGCCCATTGCTTTTGTGCGTGGTCTGTTCTTTTTGGGTGGCTGGGCCCAAAGCTTTTTTTTTCTCAGAAAAACTCAACCTCCCAAGGGGGGCGTTGGCGAGGGATCACAGCATTAGGTGTGGCCAAATTGCACTAATGGGGGCTTTGTTACATACCAACACTACAGGAGTGCACTATGTACAGAGTGCAGGGTCGAGGAGGGTGCTGTGTACAGAGTACAGGGTTGTGGAGTGCATCTCTAACAAGCCAATCTACAACCAAAAATAATTTACATCCAATTTCTCCTTTCCCCACCCCTCATTACACAGCTCTCCTCCCCAGTAACCGCCCTCCCAGGTTCCAGTACAGAGCTCAATTACCCCGGCACTCTCCCCCACATGCAGTACAGAGCTCCTCTTCCTCCCCAAATCTGCTCTCACCACCTCAAAAGTCTGAGAGAGAGAGAAGCAACTGCAACTTACAATATGTGAGTGCAGGCTGCTGGTGTGGGCTTCAATAGTGCCTATGTTAATCTGGCCCTGGCCCTAGGCTATCCATCACAGTGTCACAGAACCTGTAGCTGAGGGTCAGGGGGACAAAGTGTCTCCATTAGTAGCAGCCTTTTCCAAATGTCCCTTCTATAGCTCTGTCCCAGCCAGACATGCTCCCTGATGACATCTATTCACAGGTTTTAGCTTCTACTCACATAAGAAGACTCTGTCCAGGCCCCCAAGGGCACCACTCTACAGGACCTGCAGAAGAAGTTCAGGGGTAGACAATGAAACTACAATCTGTATCATCTTGCCTAGGAATCCAGCACGGCACAGGGCTCTGTCGATCAGTTCAGTACACAATTACATATTGGAAGCTCTGGGGTGTCCTTTTCCCATATCCTGGACCCCACACACAGCTGCTATTTATATGGACACTATCTCCACCCATAACATCACTGCAAAAGGGGTTTCTATAAAAGGGGAGCTAACACCTGCTAATAACTTTCCCCTTACCATGCCATAATGACCACGAAGCCATCTAGTGGCAGGCAAGCTAACTGCACCTTTCCTACATACCAGAGCAAGGCCAGAATTGCATTTTTCTGAAGAGAGGACTTTTTATGGAGGTATGAGCTTACATAAAATGACCACTGTATGAACTACTCAGAAGGGGATCTAGCAAGTCACGTCACATAAGGTCCACAAGAATCAATTTCCAACTATGACAGCTACGGGATGAGTTGAAATGACCCTTTAACATTCCCTTTTTAAATAATGACTGTAAATCCATATTAAAATTCACCAATCCACTTGTAACATTCAAACTTGACATTGTTGATTTTAATCGCTCAATTATTTATTTATTATTGGAGTATCAGGATGTTTTAGCATTTTAAAGATGAAGCTGAAAGGCAAGGTGTAATCACCAGTTCAAAATTGTTGCCATTATCCTCCTTCGGAAATAGATAAAAAAGAAGTTTCAATGGCCTTGTTACAAATGTGTTCATTTGATATTTATCTAGAGGAGTCCAAAAGAGGGCTCTTTTTATTGATATTTTTGCCAGCGTAAAAAGGTCACATAACAATCCCTGGCTCTTTTCTTACAGTGCATATTTTAATACATCACTCTCACTCCAAGTTAATATGACTGAAACCATATGTCTTTGTAGGGGAAGTTAAAAGGTCATATTCTGCTGATGAAAATTTTCTTCCCAATCAGATAAGCCAATGGAAGATCTACTAAAACTGCCAATCTTCCTAAGCTCTTCCGAATAACACTGTTGAAATGTGTCAAGGGTTTCTTTCGTTTATCTTTATACCTTTAACACAATGTCATTCGGCTATGGTAGTCTCCTTCTAGCTAGTTAACAGCTTAAACCAATGTGGACCTGTCAGCAGGACAAAACCAGACCCAGTTTTATGATAAAGGAGCATAAGCCTGTACTTGGGCTTACAAGATGTAGAGTGCTTCATTTTTTGTACCTTCTTTCTTACATAAGACTTTCTGAAGTAAAATCTAATTGCATATCGAATAATAATTATTTAACATCTAATATGTATGGGACTATACAAACAAAAAGATCTGCAACAGGAAAGGGAACGCAACAAATGTGGCCTATATAACTGAGAATGAGTTTCTTTCTCATATTAGGTAGAAGCTCAGTTTAGAATAAGGCAAAAGCTGTTCAATTTTAACCCTCTGTGTGGTAGGGAGGTCTTTGGCAGTTGGCAATACTGTCTTTTGGGATGGGGCTTTTGGAGCTGAAAATAGTCTCTGACTCCTTAAAGTGTGGCTGTAGGGCAGGGGTCTTCAAACTCTCTAAACAAAGGACCGGTTTATGATCCTTCCGACTTTAGAAGGGCTGGACTGTGGCTAGCGGGAGGGGAAATTTTCCTGGCATCGGAGGAATAGTACCCCATTGTTGGTGTCAGTCGGAGAAATAGTACCCCATTGCTGATGTCAGTGGGAGGAATAGTGCCCCATTGTTGATGTCAGTGGGAGGAATAGTGCCCCATTGTTGATGTCAGTGGGAGGAATAGTGCCCCATCATTGATATCAGTGGGAAGAATAGTGCTCCATCGTTGATGTCAGTGGGAGAAATGGTGCCCCATTGTTGATGTCAGTGGGAGGGATAGTACCCCATTGTTGATGTCAGTGTGAAGAATAGTGCCCCATTGTTGATGTCAGTGGGAGGAATAGTGCCCCATCGTTGATATCAGTGGGAAGAATAGTGCCCCATTGTTGATGTCAGTAGGATTAATAGTGCTCCATCGTTGATGTCAGTGGGAGAAACGGTGCCCCATTGTTGATGTCAGTGGGAGGAATAGTGCCCCATTGTTGATGTCAGTGGGAAGAATAGTGCCCCATTGTTGATGTCAGTGGGAGAAACGGTGCCCCATTATTGATGTCAGTGGGAGAAATGGTGCCCCATTGTTGATGTCAGTTGCTAGAATAGTGCCTCATATCAGTGGAGGACTAGTGCCCTAAGGGTCAGATAAAGGCAAGCAAAGGGCTGCATCTGGCCCTCGAGCCACAGTTTGGAGATCATTACATCTAGGCAATACTTATTTTAAGTATTGGGTAGAGTGAGGAAGGGTTACAGCGCTGCTCAACCTTTTCAATCTCTGCACCCTTTAAAGCTGCAGGCACACTATGGGGGTTATTTACGAAAGACAAATCCTCTTTGCACTACAAGTGCAAATTACAAGTGCAAAGTGGGCTTGAAATTGCACTGAAAGTGCACTTGAAAGTGCAGTCGCTGTAGATCTGAGGGGTAGATCTTAAATGAGGGGAAGCTCTGCTGATTTTATCATCCAATCATGTACAAACAAAAATGCTGTCTTTTATATTCCTTGCATGTCCCCCTTAGATCTACAGCGACTGCACTTCCAAGTGCACTTTCAGTTGTAGTTTGCAATTGTAGTGCAAAGTGGATTTGCCTTTCGTAAATAACCCCCTATGTGCAGTGAATGGACTTTTACAATGCACACAGAAAACAGTCGAGACGTGAATGAATTATACTATTGTACGCTTTAAATAAAGTTCAGTGAGAAAAAAAAAGGCAGCTGTGGGATGCACTGAATCGCTCACCACACAGCCCCCTACCGAACAGATAGCTGCCAATTGCCTCTCTTGTGTATGAATACAGCCTTAAAGTAGAAATCTCAAGGCACCACAGTCTAAAGCTGGGTACACATGGGTCAAAAATTGGCCAAAAGCTGTTGGTTGGGCGGGAACGTGACAACTTTCAGCCAGTGTGTATAGCTTCTCGTTCGACAGGAGCCAGTCTCACAGCCGGCTTCTGTTGAACCCAATGAGCATGCTGGAAAACCAGCATCAAATCAGCCCTCGCAGCCAATGGCAGCAAGTGATGATTACTGTGTTCTGGTGTTGGGGGGGGGGGTGCAGTCCCCATGTCAGAACATAATAGCTCAGATGTGTTAGAACAGCCAGCGATCAGCATATTAGCCTGCTGGGTTGAACAATACAAAAACTTCCTGTGTGTACCCAGCAGAAAACCAAATGTTACTTAATAATGGGGAACTTGAGCCTGGGATGATGCACACAACTGTCTTGATGAAATTAACTTCACATCAGAGGTCCCTTGCATCCCTAGAGATTTAAACTATGAATGGGATCTCACACACTATTGTGAATAGCTTCCATTATTTTGCATTATGAGTCCCCCATTTGATGTTCCAGTGCCCCTTTCTCGCTTTCTATGAGTTAGTCAAGGGTCTTTTGACCATACTGATAATATATTGATACATGATTATTTCCTCTATAATATTCATTACCATCATTAAACAATCCTTCCTTTTTTTCAGTTCTCCTGGATATAACTAGGTTCTTTTGCTTTGTTTTTTTTACATTTTGTTCATTACTTCATATATTTTTATTCTCATTAATTTGTGGTTCGTTATTCTTAATTTCTGGCCCTATTTCTTATTTTTTATTACATTATTCTCAATAATTAGTATTATCACATTATTAGTCCTGCTAAAGATTCTCTTTAATTCATTCAATTCATTTGTTTACACTTTTGTGTAGACATTAGTAAATAGAATTATAATTCTCATTAAGACTTTCTCATTAGGATTTCTCATCAATGCTGTTTTAAGAGACAAATTATTCAAGATTCTTGATTTCGGTGGGGTATAATATTTGAATTTTAGCCTTATTGTCAGACTCCTGCAAACTTCTTTCCTTGCATACACCTTGCAAGAGGCTGGCCATTTAAAATCTCCTTACAACCAGATCTTTTATGGTTGCTCTGTGTATACACTTCCTTAAACACACAACCTCAATAACCAGCCCTTTACAATTACTTCACATGCTTGATATTCATTCTCTCACTGAGTGGTGACTGATGATGCATTTAACCACCCCCTTCCACCTGGAGACCCCATCCCCATGAATAAGCGCCAGTGGGTGGAGTGAAATGTTTGGAGGGAGTGGCCTGGCGGGGGTCCAGGCTGAGACTGCCATTTACTATCAGACAGCAGGCTTTGACTTGGTGTGTGGTTCCCAGGACACCTATCACTCTCTACCATTGCTTGGAGCATAGACAGGCTTCCTTCCTGGCCAGCACTCACAGTGGTGGGCACAGAACTCCATTCCCATACAGCCTGATTGGCTCACACCCATATCTAGGTTCACATCAGAGGTCCCCCCATACATAAGAGCCCCCATCAAAACAAAGTACCCTAATGATATATTCCCCCCATAACAAAGTCCTCTTATCACAACAGAGTCTCCGCAACACAGAGCCCCTCCATTACAGAGACCCCCCCTAATCATACAGTCTGCTGTTTGCAGGGAGGGCTTAACGTTATAATAATTCACCATCTAGAGGCTGGTCTGGGCTGTTTAAACTACTAAAGAAGGAGATCATAATCTGAGCAGGTGTGCATGTGCAGTGTGTCCTCTCCCTCACTAGCTGAGCTCAGCTAGAGGAGGTGACTGCGCTTGCATACAGTTTGGACAGCCCAGAGTGGCTGTTGGGGGGAACATTATTGTAATGTTCAACCCACCCTACAAACAGTAGGACAGAGGGGGATGAGAAGCCCCCCAACACCTCTTACCTGGTAGGAGGACATGCACCATTTAAAACAGGAGGAGTGCCAGAATGTAATATGCAGAAAATATAGAAATCCATAAGGGGATTTTTGGAAAATCTTGCTGAAGGTGAACTTTTTAAGGCTTCCAGGTTGAGTAACGTTTGGGGGCATTCGACCTATCAGACTGAAGACATCTTTTTACAGAGAACAGGACAGCATTGGATTGAAGGTGAATATTTAGAAACAAACCTCCAGGAGAACATTTCAAAAATAAAATTGCTGAGCTAGGCTTTAAGATTAGAAGGGATGGGGTAAAGTTGGTGGCGACAATCGGTGCTTAGGATAGGTGCTGCTAAGGAAAGGGGAGCATGAGTATTTGTTATCTGTGATGAGACCCTGTAAAAAAAATCCACTTCTCTTTAATTTCCATTTCAAAGGCAGTTTTTATAGCAGAACGAAATACAAATTCTTGTGTTTTTTGTTCATAACCATTTTTGGTTCTTAATCTATAAATACGTTCATTTTATCCAATATGTATTTACCATGTATGGTGTAATGCTACCTGCGTAAATCACGGTGCAGTCAAAGAGCTCTGTGCCCCCTTTATTTCTGCCCCACAGCAGTCACATAGTCTGCTATGGCTGTATTTACACCCTTGTTGCTTAGAATAAAATTCACCTTTTTTGGTGCTCAAAGCCCCTAGCCAAACATAATGGTCTAATCTGGTTGCTATGAATGACCATTTTTGGTCAGTGACACCATTCATGATCCTCGCCAGCTTGTTTACAGCTTAAAACAAGTTAACCTTTGCAAATAATCTTTGTAATGTGACTAATATGTTTATTTCCTATGATCATAACCTCCATCTAGTGACCATAAAGCTGCATATACATGGGCGGCACAGTGGTGTAGTGGGTAGCGCTCTCGCCTAGCAGTAAGAAGGGTCGCTGGTTCGAATCCCAACCACGACACTACCTGCCTGGAGTTTGCATGTTCTCCCTGTGCCTGCATGGGTTTCCTCCGGGTACTCCAGTTTCCTCCCACACTCCAAAGACATGCTGGTAGGTTAATTGGATCCTGTCTAAATTGTCCCTAGTATGAATGAATCGGTTTACGGACCTTAGATTGTAAGCTCCTTGAGGGTAGGGACTGATGTGAATGTACAATGTATATGTAAAGCGCTGCGTAAATTGACGGCGCTATATAAGTACCTGAAATAAAATAAATAAAAATAAAATAAATAAATACTTCAATCAAGAAAATACAGCATGCTGGCCAAATCTTGCTGAAGGTGAACTTTTTAAGGCTTCCAGGTTGAGTAACGTTTGGGGAGCATTTAACTTATCAGACGTATCCCAACTTTGTGGGAACAGTTTGGGCATGGCCCCTTCCTGTTCCAACATGACTGTACACCAGTGCACAAAGCAAGGTCCATAAAGACATGGATAAGTGAGTTTGCGGTGGAGGAACTTGACTGGCATGCAACTCAACCCGATAGAACACCTTTGAGGTGAATTAGAATGAAGACGGCGAGCCAGGCCATCTCATCCAACATCAGTGCCTGACCTTACAAATGCGCTTCTGGAAGAATGGTCAAACATTCTCATAGACACACTCCTAAACCTTGTGGACAGCCTTCCCAGAAAAGTTGAAGCCAACTCAATATTGAACCCTACAAACTAATGCCCTGTACAAACGATAGGATTTTCCGATGGAAAGTTTGAGAGCTTGCTATAAATTTTTCCAACAACAAAATCCATTGTCGGAAATTCCGATCGTGTGTACACAAATCCGACGCACAAAGTGCCACGCATGCTCAGAATAAATTAAGAGATGAAAGCTATTGGCTACTGCCCCGTTTATAGTCCCAACGTAGTGTTTTATGTCACCGTGTTCAGAACGATCAGATTTTCCGACAACTTTGTGTGACCGTGTATATGCAAGACAAGTTTGAGCCAACATCCGTCGGAAAAAAAACATGGATTTCTGATCAATGTCCGACCATGTGTACGGGGCATAAGACTGGGATGCCATTAAAGTTCTTGTGTGTGTAAAGGCAGGCGTCCCAATACTTTTGACAATATAGGGTATGTATCTGTTCAATGGGCCCCCTCGATGTGTGCCCCCCCCCCGACTGACCCCTTAGGTAGGGAAGGGGATCTGTCATCAAAGCTAAAGGTATGGTGAAGGTGGGGGGACCTGGTCTGTGTTAGTTAGTTATTCATACGGAAGAACTGGGAGGGTGTATTCCCATCAGTGACAAGTAACAGTCCGTAGTTTGAAAATGGATCCAGCAGGCCCATGTTCATGAAAATTTGGTATCGGGTGCTATTCAGATTAATTCTTCATAACTTTTTATATAGCACAGTTTACTTGCATTTGAAAAGTGATTTGATGTAGATTTTTTTTTACTGATAGAGTATAGTTGTACTTTTTCTGCAGTTCAAGCATGAAATGTAAGATAATTAGGATATTCTGCCATGCTGTATAAATGTAGATGAAAGCTATTTAGTTGCTTAGACGGAATCAGTCGTATACCTTCTCACTTCGATTCCATTCAATGCATCTTGCATTCACATCTTTTTTATTATTGCCCGCGAAAAAAAGGGTTGACATCATGTGAATAAAGTTGATTTTTCATTTATTAAAAGAGCATCGTACATTCATGAGCATATCAATTCACTGCAACCTGTAAATAAATCCCTATCGCTTATCACATGCAAATGCAAAATTCAACAAGCTCATTCAAGAGAAAGACAAGACAAGCAGTTTATTATGTTGACAAAAAAGCAGAAAAGCAATTCATGATATGAGCACAAAAAGCTGTGATATGTTTAGAAGGTAATCTTTTGAAGACCTGAGGGCTTCAAGCTGAGAAATCAACCAAGATCTTCTAAATATATTATTCTTCGACTCTTGGGAAATTCATAGAGATTTTTTTTATTGCCCTAAAATGTGAGATAGGCATCCTCTCAATGGACTTTCCCAGACTACTCCGCAGGATGTCCTTGACTGTATGGATAGAAATGTAATGAGGTGATCAGTGTGTGATGGAGATATGGAAGACAGTTTGCAAATAAGTTAAAGACTAACTCCAGGCAAATAAAAATATATCCCTTGCAGCGGGGTTGTGCCAGCACTGCAAGGGTGGGTTAATAACTGGTTTTGTCTTGAGAAAAGGAGAAATAGTTTTACTTATCTGATCCTCCGCTGCCCCGGAAGGTGGTGCTCCCCCAGGATGTGGATGTTGACTGTCCCTTGGTGTTCTTACTTTTAGAGCAGGGCTTTGGACCCTGATCTGTTTTAGATGATGACCCTAGACCGATGGAGTGCGGAGATAAAGACACTGTGGGGATCGGTCTAACTGGAGGGAGAAGCAGAGGAAAAATAAAATTAAAAATACAACTCCTTTTATTGTTCCCCAGACATTAACAAACAATTAAACCTTGCAGTGCAAGAACAGTCCTGCTACAACTGATAATTTCTTATTTGTGCAAAATTGTGCTTTAAAGTTAGTTTGCAAAGCAATGTGGAAACAGTCACTGCTAATCTCTTCTCGGAAAGCTAGTTGCCTGGCTGTCTTTGGCTTCAGTACTTTCTTTTCTTTTAATACTAATAGTTTATTTTATTTTGCAATTAAAACAAATAACAAGGAAATCACATACAAAAACTTGTACAAAACAAGGGTCGTATCTGTACAAACATCTCTAGAATAGTAAGAAGCATTCCAAAATATGGCCAACAGCTCTTCACGGGGTTCTTTCTCAAAAACAACCTGTGTATATCTAATACCATGGCTTTAGTGCTTAGTTGAGACTTAGCCAGAAGGTAAAGTACAAGAGTTACTTATCATTAACCAAAAATAAAGTAGAGAATGAAAACAATAGAAATACATCAAACAAAATAAAATACTACGAAAAATGAAAAAAAAAAAGATAATTAAGGTATAAAGATACCGATTTAAGGGTACCAAAACAATACCTGTAGAATTGCTAGTATCTCACAAGTTATGAGTCTATACACTCAAAAAAGTCTTAGGCTGACCAAAGCTCCCATTTTCAGTTATAAATTGGCATAGTGTCCATAATTGTATGATGAACCCTTTCCATGAGCTGAATTCCAGCCATACGTTTCAAAATCTGTCCAAATCTCCCTGAAAACCAAATTTTGTGAGAATTAGTTCAAAATAGGGCCAGAGTACGCTATCAAAAGCTTTATGGATATCAAGACTTAACAATAAAACTTTACGGGAGAAAAGATTAGCGTCTTTGATAACATTTGTGGCTAACCAAATTCTGATATCCTGATAAAATTTAGAAAAAATCTGGAGTACTTCTGTGGAATGGGAGACAGTATTCCCAGCAGCATTGCTAAGTTTATAATAATGAGGGGGCTGAATAGACTGGTTAAGCTTTTTTGCGAACATGGCAGAAGCCGAGTTGCTATGCAATAGGAATCTAGACCTGGACCATCTCAAAGACTTCTCAGTCTGCTCAGAGAGAATCGTATCCAGAGCCAATCTCTTCTTGTTTATCTGCCTTAACAGAACAGGGGAGTGATTTTGGCTGTGTAGATGGTAGAGTTTATCTGGTACCTGTGTAAGTTTAGTAATATCTGTTAATTTGTGTCTTTTCTTAGCTAAAGCTAATTGAATCAGGTGGACCCTAATCACCACTTTGTGGGCAGCCCAAAGTGAGGTAGGGGGGATATCACCTATGTTGTTGATATGAAAATAGTCATCTATGTGGTCAGATAAATTGGTTATCATTTCTGGATCTGTGAGAAGAGAGCCGTTAAGTCTCCTTCCTGCTGTAGCAGGCGAGAGGCCTATATGTGAGATCATGATGTTAAGAGACACTATGTGGTGATCAGACCGGGGGCAGGGATGTATTCCCGCCATGGTAGAGTTTGCGAGAAGGACTGGAGTGCAGTATAGATAGTCTAGCCTGAAGTAGCTATTGTGAGGGTGCGAGTAGAAGGTGTACTCTCGGGCTCCAACATTGTGAGCTCGCCATGTATCAAGGAGCTGATGTGAACTGAGCAGGCTGTTCAGGGTCTTAGGAAAGGCATTCACTATACTCACAACTCGGCTTCTGTCCAGAATGGAATGTGCCACCAAGTTAAAGTCTCCTCCAATCAGAAGGTGAGGAGAGAGGTATTTATCCAGGATCTGAAAAAATGATTTATAAAACATTGCTTGTGAGTCATTAGGAGCATATACATTGGCTATCGTAACTGCCTTACCCTGCAGAGATCCTTGGATAATTATAAATCTGCTCATTGAGTCTTTATACACATGCTGCACATCTTTTATGGGGTGAGTTAAAGCCCCTAAAATTATGAGATATTACTATTAAACCCATAGTAAGTCTGAGGGAATGTCATCAGGCCTCTAAGAGGGATCAGGTCTCGGGGAACGAACAAATGCAGAAAATCACAATCTGGAGTGAGAATAGGCTCAAGCAAATATAAACCAATAGTATATATGAGCAGCAATGCCTAATTTTGATAAGGTTGGAGAATAATACCCTTAAAAAATACCATAAAAAGAAAACATAAAATTGAGCACCAAAAAAAGGAAAGCATGAGTCCAAAGTCAAATGGAGGGAAAGGATCCTCTCGAACTAGAGTGAATAATAATATATTAGAACTATAAAGTCCAAACCTCCTTCTAACCATATAGGGATAACCACCAAACTGAAACAGAAAGGTTTTAGTAGTCCTTTTTTGGGGGGCTAATCACTATAAATATGGGGGCCTAAACAAAGTTTGCACAACAGTTGAAAAGCAGTGTAGGCCCTAGGCTGTCATGAAGTAAGAGTAGGGGGTCAACCAAGTGGGCACTGCCAGACTCGAATGCAGTGGGGAATAATACAGAAGGGGAGGAAGAGAAAAAAAAGGCGGAAAATGTATGTATAGGGCCCCCCTTCTTTTTAGATCATGGTGGCATGCCAACGGACAAAGTACTTATCTGAACTGATGGGTCCAGGAGCAGTTCAGAATGGATAGTGACTGCATCAGGTGGAGGGGTCTCTGAAATCTTGGCGTTGTCGCCTGCGGTCTTTTCGTGGGGAAGGAGTTGCCCAGATGGCCGGTGGGCGTGCAGTGGAAGGCATCCTGGGTGGGCTTTCTTGTGCCAAAAGCCTAGCTTGACAAGGAGATCTTTGGACCGTAGTGATGTTGTATGTGGTACCATTGTGGGGGACCTGAAGTTTGAAGGGGAAACCCCACCTGTACCGTATTCTTGTGGCTTGGAGAACAGTAGTGATCTCCTTCATCTTGTGGCGTTTATTCAGCATGGGGGGATAGGTCCGGGTATATTTGGATCTTGGTCCCATCCAACAGTATATTACGTGTGTTGGGGGATCAAATCAGTGACTGATTCAGGTACCCCTTCACTCTCAGGTTATTTCCCCTGATTCTATTGTCAAGATCCTCCAGGTGGATTTGTAATTGAGTCACTTTATCTGAGAGTGTCTCGTGGTCTCAAGGACCAAGGACAAAGAACTGCCCGGGGTTGCTAGCTCCTGCTGTAAAGTGTTAGTGGATTTATGTAATTCTGTCTGAAACTTATCAGCCAGTTTTGCATACATGGCCAATATTCTAAGTCTGCTTTTGTGAGCTGGACCGGGTACTCACTGTCTCTGGTGTCTCTGGAGGGCTGTCTGTGCACATGGCAACTGGGCGACATTTTGAGGCATCCTGGAGAAGATAGTTCATTAGTGATCTTTGCCCTGGCTTCCTGCGACAGGTTTTGGATGTCGGCATGCACCAGGAGTACCCCCAGGGGTGCGGGTATGTCAGGAAAAAAAGGCTCAATGGCCCCGGGGAGGCTGCAGAAATCCCTGCTGCACTCGGAGCTCTGCCTACCAACATCCATCCAGATTTGCTCTGTGTATGCACCCCCGGTTTCAGTACTTTCAAAGCTACTTGAGAAATGAGAATTGGAAAATGAGAGAGGAGGTATAGCTAGTAGTAGGTAATCACATCCAACTTGGACTTGTTCTATAATGGTGATGATGTTTTGTAACTTCCCTTAGCCATGAGCTCAGTTCTGGAAAGTCTGGGTTTTAGAAACTGCTGTGGCATTCAAAAATAAATCATCTTAATGCATACAGATCTGAATTATGCTGTATATTTTATATCTGCCTGGAGTAAAGCTTCACCTCAACATTTCATATTCCTGATATGTGCCTGTTGTACCATGCACTTGGATATAAAAGTATCCAGTTCTCTTTGTATTGCTCCCTTTGTGTGAAATACCTGGTGCCAGTCCTCCTGCTTTATTATTTCAAATTAACCACGCTAAGCATGAGAGCACATCCATCCCAGCATGGTCAGTTTTCTGGCTGTGCTAGAAGTATAGCTTGCCTGTCCTCCAATAGGCTGACTTGTGCTGACATTTACCTGGATTGATTTGAAGTAAAGAATATTCTATGCAGATGACATGCCCCGTTGATGACTTTTTTCTGAAAAAAAAGTCCAACGAGTTGAGAAAGTGGGCAGAAATAAGATAAAAAGTAAAAAAAAAAAAACAAAACTGGGATGCGGAGGCAAAAATCTATACTAGGTTTCAACACATTATGGGTCAACGGAGTCATCTGTGGGATTGATCTATCAAAGGACCCACAAGGGCCAATGAGGGAGGTAGGGTTCAACCCATGGGGTCCAGGTTCTCTCAAATTTTAATCTTTAAGAATCATAACATCATTTTGTTTGATCAAAACTATATCATCTTATGCTTTACTTACTTGTTTTTTTTACTTTACTTTACTTGTTTTGCCGACATGAACAAAAATGTCAAGATACAAAATTGTAAATATATACTTTCTCATAGTTTCATGTTCATCAATGCTTCCCTTGGTTATTTATATACAGCGGGTAAAAAAGTATTGAACACGTCATAATTTTTCTAGGTAAATATATTTCTTAAGGTGCTTTTGACATCACATTTTCACAACATGTCGGTAACAACCCATGCAATCCATACATACAAATAAAACAAGACAAATACATTAAGAAATGAAGTTATGTGTAATAAAATGGAATGACACAGGGAAAAAGTATTGAACACATGAAAAAGGGAAGTGCAAAAAAGCATGGAAAGCCAAGACACCAGATAAAATCTATCAGTAATTAAAAAGCAATACTGCCCCTTGTCAGTGCAAATTAATATCAGCTGGTTCAGTCTCAATTGATGGCCTATAAAAAGGTGTCTCATTACCAAGGTGTCACACAAGAAACATCTCATGATGGGTAAAAGCGAAGAGCTCTCTCGAGATCTTAGTAACCTTATTGCTGGAAAACATACTGATGGCATTGGTTACAGAAGGATTTCTAAACTTCTGAATGTTTCAGTGAGCACTGTTGGGGCCATAATTCAGAAGTGGAACGAACATAATTTCACCATAAACCAGCCACGACCAGGTGCTCCTTGCAAGATTTCTGACATAGGAGAGAAAATAATTATCAGTAAGCCAAGGACCACTTGTGAAGAGCTTCAGAAAGATGTGGAAATAGCAGGTTCATTGTTTGAATGAAAACAATAAGCATGGCCTGTATGCATGCTCACCACGCAAGACTCCATTGCTGAAGAAAAAGCATATTGAAGCTCGTTTAACCGCTTCAGCTCTGGAAGATTTTACCCCCTTCCTGACCAGAGCACTTTTTGCGATTCGGCACTGCATCGTTTTAACTGACAATTGCGTGGCCGTGTGACAGTACACCAAAACAAAATTGACGTCCTTTTTTCCCACAAATAGAACTTTCTTTTGGTGGTATTTGATCACCTCTGTGGTTTTTATTTTTTGCGCTATAAACAAAAAAAGAGCGACAATTTTGAAAGAAATGCAATATTTTTTACTTTTTGCTATATTAAATATCCCCAAAAAATATATAAAAAAACTAATTTTTTACCTCAGTTTAGGCCAATATGTATTCTTCTACATTTTTTTGGTAAATAAGCGTATATTGATTGGTTTGCGCAAAAGTTATAGCATCTACAAAATAGGGGATCGATTTATGGCATTTTTATTGTATAATGTTTTTTTTATTAGTAATGGCGGCAATCTGCGATTTTTATTGTGACTGCGACATTATTGTGGTCACATCGGACACTTTTCACACTATTTTAGGACCATTGTCATTAATACAGCGATCAGTGCTATAAAAATGCACTGATTACTGTGTAAATGACACTGGCAGGGAAGGGGTTAAACACTAGGGGCGATCAAGAGGTTAAGTGTGTCCTAGGGAGTGATTCTAACTGGGGGGGTGGGCTACCACTGACATGACAGCGATCACTGCTCCTGATGACAGGGAGCAGTAGATCCTTGTCATGTCACTAGGCAGAACAGTGAAATGCCTTGTTTATGGGCATCTCCCCATTCTGCCGCTCTGTGACACGATATCGAGTCCGCAGGACCCGCAGGCACGGTCACGCTGTACGCGGTGTGCGCGCCCACTAGCCCCGCAAATTAAAGGGGATGTACAGGTACTCCCATTTGCCCACGGCTGCCATTCTGCAGATGTATATCGGCGTGCGGTGGTCGGCAAGTGGTTAACGTTTGCTGCACAACATTTAGACAAGCCTGTGAAATACTTGAAAAATATAATTTCTGGTCAGATGAGACCAAAATGGAACTCTTTGGATGCCATAATACACACCATGTTTGGAGGTCAAATGGCACTGCACATCACCCCAAAAACACCCCCACAGTGAAGTTTGGAGGTGGGAACATCATGGTGTGGGGCTGTTTTTCAGCATACGCTACTGGCAAACTTCATGTCATGGAAGGAAAGATGAATGGAAAAATGTACCAAGACATTCTTGATAAAAATCTGGTGCCATCTACCAGGATGATGAAGATGAAATGAGGGTAGATATTAAAGCAAGACAATGATCCCAAATACAAAGCCAAGGAAACTCTCAATTGGTTTCAAAGAAAGAAATAAAGCTGCTTGAATGGCCCAGCTAAATCCAATAGAAAATCGATGAAAAAAACTAAAGAGCAGAGTTCATAGAAGAGGCCCACTGAATCTTCAAGATTTTAAGACTGTGTGGAAGAATGGGCCAAAATCACACCTGAGCAATACATGCGACTAGTTTCTCCTTACAGGAGGAGTCTTGAAGCTGTCATTACCAACAAAGGATTTTGTACCAAGTATTAAATACATTTCAGTTAGCGTGTTCAATACTTTTTCCCAGTGTCATTCCATTTTATTACACATAACTTAATTTCTGAACGTATTTGTTTTGCTTTCTTTGTATGTATGGATTGCATGGGTTGTTACCGACATGTGGTGAACATTTCATGTCAATAGCAGATTTAGAAATATATTTACCTAGAAAAATGATAATGTAATCAATACTTATTTACCCGCTGTACATATGTTGATAAATAGAATAGTCTACACTACTTGGTGCACATTAGTTCAGAACCTACTGATCTTAGGGAAATCCCACCATATATGTAAAAGAGAAAGATTGGCATCCCTTAAAACATTTGTCAGCAGGGGTGGGCACAAATTTTGCTAAGCTTTATACAATTATATACCACTGCATGAGCAATTTGTAATTGGATTCTTTAGATGTTGCTATTATGGAGCAATGTGCTACGGTAAACCAAATTTGTTTCCAATTCTTCTGGTCCATTCCACTCGCTAATGCCTAGTACACACGATAACAAAATTGGATGAAAAATACCACTTTCGCAGCGATCATCCAATAATCTGATCATTAGTGCACAGCTTTTGAGAGCAGATCATGACAGTTCATGCAAAAATATCTGAAGGGACAAGCACCAAAATTTTTCTCATATGATAACAGAACAAACGATTTTCGTGTAATTATTATGGAATTTGTACAAAAAAAAATAATTATATGACCAGGACCACGCAGGCTTGGAAATGAAAGAATACATTACAATACAATACAACACATTGCATCACTTCTGAAGTTGTATTCTGTTGTACGAGAATTTTCGTAACTTTAGTAACCTATTGGTTTTCGATATGAGACTAGCACGCAAACAAAACAAAAAAAACGCAAGATCATTTGTCCAACATGCTTATCGAGTGTACTACATACATAGTTACATAGTAGGTGAGGTTGAAAAAAGAAACAAGTCCATAAAGTCCAACCTATGTGTGTGATTATATGTCAGTATTTCATTGTATATCCCTGTATGTTGTCGTCGTTCAGGTGCTTATCTAATAGATATTTTTAAACTATCGATACTCCCCGCTGAAACCACCGCCTGTGGAAGTGAATTCCAAAACTGTTAAACTTCTTTCCACGGAAAAGTTTTATCCCTATTGTGGGGTCACCAGTACGGTATTTGTAAACTAAAATCATATCCCCTCTCAAGCGTCTCTTCTCCAGAGAGAATAAGCTCAGTGCTTGTAACCTTTCTTCATACCTAATATCCTCCATACTCTTCATTAGTTTTGTTCCCCTTCTTTGTACTCGCTCCATTTCCAGTACATCCTTCCTGAGGACTGGTTCCCAGAACTGGACAACATACTCCAGGTGAGGCCGGACCAGAGTCTTGTAGAGTGGGAGAATTATCGCTTTATCTCTTGAGTTCATTCCCTTTTTAATGCATGTCAATATTCTGTTTGCTTTGTTAGCAGCAGCTTGGCATTGCATGCCATTTCTGAGTCTATCATCTACTAGGACCCCCAGGTCCTTTTCCATCCTAGATTCCCCCAGAGGTTTTCCTCCCAGTGAGTAGATTACATTCATATTTTTGCCACCCAAATGCATTATTTTACATTTTTCCACATTAAACCTCATTTGCCATGTAGTTGCCCACCCCATTAATTTATTCAGATCTTCTTGCAAGGTTTTCAGAGAAGTTATTGCCCTGCTTAGCTTAGTATTGTCCACAAATACAGAGGTTGAACTGTTTACCCCATACTCCAGGTGGTTTATGAACAAATGAAATAGGATTAGTCCCAGCGCAGAACCCTGGGGGACCCCACTTTCCACCCCTGCCCAGTCCGAGTACTCCCCATTTATCACCACCCTCTGAACTCGCTCTTGTAGCCAGTTTTCAATCCATGTACTCACCCTATGGTCCATGCCAACGGACCTTACTTTGTACAGTAAACATTTATGGGTAACTGTGTCAATTGCTTTTGCAAAACCCAGATATACCATGTCTACGGGCCTTCCTTTATGTAGATGGCAACTCACCTTTTCATAGAAGGTTAATAGATCGGTTTGGCAAGAATGATTCTTCATTAATCGATGCTAATTACTGCTAATGATACCGTTTTCATTACTAAAATCTTGTATATAGTCCCTTATCATCCCCTCCAAGAGCTTGCATACTATTGATGTTAGGCTAACTGGTGTCAGGGCTGGCTCAGCCCTTTTTTGTCTGAGCTGGCCGCTCAACTGTCAGCTAATTGCCAGCTCTCTTCTCTCTCCACAGTTAACCAGCTGTTGTGGATCTGCTCGTCAGTCCCGCCTACTTAAACACATCCAGCTCACTCCATTCCTGCCTTCGCCTTGGTCACATCACTAGAAACCATCTCCTGTGTTCCTGTTTAAAGACTGGCTTGCTGACATCCCTTCTGGCTCCTTATCCTACTTGCTGTTCCTCTACTTGGATCCCTGACTTCTGGTCTGGCTGATTACCCGATCTGGTTACTGAACTCTGGCTTGTCTGATTACCGATCTGGTTACTGAACTATGGCTTGGCTGACTACCCAATCTGGTTACTGGACTCTGGCTATGCTTTGACTACGCTTACTCTATTTATACTTTTTATTTTTATTAATAAACAAGTGTGATTTTACTGTACTTCTGTCTCAGTCTGGTTCATGGTTTCTGACAACTGGTCTGTAATTCCCAGGGATGTATTTTGGCTCTTTTTTAAATATTGGAGCTACATTGGTTTTTCTCCAATCAGCTGGTACCATTCCAGTCAGTAGATTGTCAGTAAAAATTAGGAACAATGGTCTGGCAATTACTTGACTGAGTTCCCTAAGGACCCTCGGGTGCAAGCCATCTGGTCCCGGTGACTTATTATTGTTAAGTTTTCCAAGTCTATTACTAATTCTGTCCTGTTAGCCATGAGGGTGCTTCCTGTGATGTGTCATGAGGATAAACACTGAAGTTTTGGTTACTGAAGCCCCCCGATTCCCTTGTGAAGACTGAGGAGAAGAATAAATTAAATACCTTTATCATCTCCCCATTCTTTGTAACCAGATTTCCTTCCTCATTCTTTATGAGACCAATATGGTCTGTCCTCCCTTTTTTACTGTTTATATACTTCAAGAATATCTTGGGATTTTTTTGCTTTCCTCCGTTATGTGTCTTTCGTGTTCTATCTTAGCCACCCTAATTGCACCCTTACATTTCTTGTTGCATTCTTTGTAAAGTCTGAATTCTGATGATGATGGTCCCTCAGCCTTGTATTTTTTGAAGGCCTTTTCCTTTGCTTTTATATGCATTTTTACATTGGATTTAACCCATCTAGGTCTTTTGTTCGCTCTTTTAAATGTATTTCCTAATGGGATGCAGTAGCTAATGCCCTTATTTAATACGCTCTTAAAGAAAACTCATCGCACCTCTGTGTTCTTTGTTCCCAAGATTTTATCCCAATTCATATCTTCTAGCAAGGTTCGTAGTTTGGGTAAGTTTGCTCTTTTGAAATTCAGTGTCTTTGTATTTCCCTTATGTTTCCAATTTGTGTGATTGACCTGTGATCGCTGTTTCCTAAATTGCGTCTTATTTCCACATCCGTGATCACGTCTGTATTGTTGGCAATCAGTAGGCCTAGTAACGCTTTGTTTCTAGTTTTTTACCATCTGAGCCATGAAATTGTCCTGTAAGACATTTAGGAACTGGCAAGCCTTAGACGAATGCACAGTTCCTTCCGTCCAGTCTATGTCTGGATAATTAAAATCCTCCATTATGATAACACTTCTCATCCTTGCTGCTAATCCAAATTGTGATAGGAGGTCTGTCTCCCCCTCCTCCCTCAGGTTAGGGGGCCTATAGCATACTCCTAGTTTTTTTTCTCCTTAGTTTCATCCCTTTGAATCTCTACCCATAAGGATTCCACCTCCTCCCTAGCCACCTTAGTGATGTCATCTCTCACATTCAATTGTACATTATTCTTGATATACAGGCATACCCCTCCCCCTCTGCCCCCCCCCCATCCCTGCGATAAAGGTAATACCCTTGAATGGTTGCCAGCCAATCATGAGAGCTGTTGTACCAAGTCTCCGAAATGCCCACAAAATCTAAATCCTCCTCATACAACAGTATCTCTAGTTCCCCCATCCTGTCCGACAGGCTCCTGGCATTGGTGAACATGCCATGTAGTTTAGACCGGTCGCATACTGTCCTCTTATTGGGTGTTCCGAGATTTCAAATAGGACTTGCTACTATACTTACCTTGGGTTTATGTGCTTTAGTCAACCTACAACTAATGCCTCCAATACTACCCTCTGGAATAAGTTCCATGTTGACAATCTCTACCTCTGGACCCTCCCCCCCATCGCCTAGTTTAAAAGCCCCCTTACTAAGCATAAGTCTTTCTCTCACTTTGCCGCATATAGGAGAGGGTTAGGTGCTTGCCCTTCCAAAATTGAGGCATAAGTAGTAGAGATAGACCCACTGTTTAAATAAGCTGTCTGACTAAAGTAAAGCTTTAAATCTAGTGTTTTTTATCCAAGTGTTCTCAACCAAAGTTTGTACCTCCTTCCATCTTATCCCTGTTCCCTCTTCTATTAGAGTTCACTTATTTTGTCAATTACAAAACTTACAAGCTACTTTCTTAAATCACTGAGGCAGAAGCTGGGTATGAAAGAGAGCAGAAATTTCACACCAACTCTTTTGATGTACTCTTCGTTATACTGCGATGCACCTAAAAGTATTATCGCTCAGTAGAAAGGCCATTTTTTTAAAGCAGCCAAAGTCTTGGTGCTTAAAGAGAGTAGTTTTTTACCGATAATCTTTCTTTATGTGTAATTGTGCATTCACCTTGGCTGATCTGCTCCTATTGAGCACGGAAAACAAACGCTGTGCCCTCCACAAGGAGACTTTGTGACGGCACTCCTGTGTCTTGGCATCGCTCCACACTGGCACAGATGTTTCAGAAGAAGTGAATTCAGCTGTATTGTTCTTTAGTGCAGGAGCAGTTTGTCATTCTAAATACAGCAGTGTTAAAACATCATCCTTTTAACGGCATCAGATTTATCACAGAGCTGCTTAAACTAAACTATTTTAAACTAACAGCCTTAGTTAACTTGTGATTTCTTTTTTATTTATTTGGAAGACATGTGAGCCTGGAAGTATTCATGAAGAGTAGATCACAGTTCAGGGCCTACAGTGCCTTGAAAAAGTATTCCTACCCCTTGAAATTTTCCACATTCTGTCATGTTACAACCAATAACGTAAATGTATCTTATTAGGATTTTACGTGCTAAACCAACACAAAGTGGCACATAATTGTAAAGTGGAATGAAAATGATAAATGGTTTTAATTTTTTTTTTACAAATAAATATCTGACAAGCGTGGTATGCATCTGTATTCAGTCCCCTTTACTCTTATACCTCTAACTAAAATCTAGTGGAACCAATTGCCAGAAATCACCTAATTTTTAATTAAAGTCCACCTGTGTGTAATGTATTCTTATAAATACTGTACAGTATAAATACAGCTGTCAGTGAAGCCCTCAGAGGTTTGTTATAGAACCCTAGTGAACAAACACCATCATGAATGCCAAGGGACCAGACTGGTCAGGATACAGTTGTGGAGAAGTTTAAGGCAGGGTTAGGTTATAAAAAAATATCCCAAGCTTTGAACTTCTCATGGAGCACTGTTCAATCCATCATCGGAAAATGGAAAGAGTAGGGTACAACTGCTAACCTTCCAAGACATGGACGTCCACCTAAACTGACAGACCGGGCAAGTAGAACATCAATCAGAGAAGCAGCCAAGAGGTCCATGATAACTATGTCCAGAGGACAACTATTAGTCGAGCACTCCACAAATCTGGCATTTATGGAAGAGTGGCAAGAAGAAAGCAATTGTTGAAAGAAAGCCATAAGAAGTCCCTTTTGCAGTTTGCGAGAAGCCATGTGGAGGACACAGCAAAAATGTGGAAGAAGGTGCTCTGGTCAGATGAGACCAAAATTGAATTTTTTGCACTAAAAGCAAAACGCTATGTGTGGCGTAAATCTAACACTGCACATCACCCTGAACACACCATCCCCACTGTGAAACAGGTTAAAGGCAGCATGGGACAGGTAAGCTGGTCAGAATTGATGAGAAGATGGATGGAGCCAAATACAGGGCAATCTTAGAAGAAAACCTGTTAGAGTCTGCAAAAGACGAGACTGGGGCAAAAGTTCATCCCCAAAAGACTTGCAGCTGTAATTGCACCGAAGGGTGGTTCTACAAAGTATTTGTTTGTAAAAAATTTGGAAAACCATTTATCATTTCCTTCTACTTCACAATTTTGTGCCACTTTGTGTTGGTCTATCACATAAAATAAAATATCCCAGTAAAATACATTTAAGTTTTTGGTTGTAACATGACAAAATGTAAATAATTTCAAGGGGTATGAATACTTTTTCAAGTTACTGTAGAACTACAGGCAGGAAAAAACTATTCTGGTTATTATGTGTCAATTTGGATGCAAGTATTACAAGTAGGGATGAGCCCGATGAGCCCGATTTTAGCCCGTTCGCTGAACAGCGAACAATATGCAGCATTTACGGCAAATTCGAACATTGTTAAAGTCTATGGGACACTAACATGAAAAACCAAAAGTGCTTATTTTAAAGGATTATATGCAAGTTATTGCCATAAAAAGTGTTTGGGGACCTAGGTCCTGCCCCAGGGGACATGTATCAATACAAAAAAAGTTTTAAAAATGGCCGTTTTTTTGGGAGCAGTGATTTTAATAATGCTTAAAGTGAAACATAAAAAATTAAATATTCCTTTAAATATCGTGCCTGGGGGGTGTCCTTAGTATGCCTGTAAAGTAGTGCATCTTTCCCATGTTTAGAACAGTACCACAGCAAAATGACATTTCTAAAGGAAAAAATGAAATATAAAACTGCTCGTGGCTGCAATGAATTGTCGGATTCCAGCAATATAGATAAAAATCATTAAAAAAATGGCATGGGTTCCCCCCAGTCCATTACCAGGCCCTTTGAAGAATGGACATTGCGGGACAGTTTTGTCCAAAATTATCTACTGTCATTTTTACCAATTTGTCACTTTTTTTGGTAAACGAGTAGGGGTACAATGTACCCGATACCCATTCAAATAAGGGGGCCAGGATCTGGGGGTCCCCTTGTTAAAGAAGGCTTCCAGATTCTGATAAGCCCCCCGCCTGCAGACCCCCACAACTACTGGGCAAGGGTTGTGGGGATGAGGCCCTTGTCCCCATCAACATGGGGACAAGGTGCTTTGGGGGGACCCCAAAGCATCCTCCCCATGTTGACGGCATGTGGCCTAGTACAGTTCGGGAGGGGGGGTGCTCTCTCATCCCCCCTTTTCCTGCGGCCCGCAGGTTGGGTGCTCAGATAAGGGTCTGGTATGGATTTTAGGGGGCCCCCATGCCATTTTTAAAAAAAATTTTGGCTTGGGGTTCCCCTTAAAATCTATACCATATTTGAAGGGCCTGGTATGAATTTTGGGGGAGACCCCTGCGCCTTTTTTTTTTTTTTTTTACATATTGGCCTGGGGTTCCCCTTAAAATCTATACCAGACCTGAAGGGCCTGGTATGGATTTTGGGGGAGACCCCTAAACCATTTTTTTTTTTTTTTCCAACAGGGTTCCCCTTAATATCCATACCAGACCTGAAGGATCTGAAGGGCCTGGTATGGATTTTGGGGGGACCCCCACGCACTTTTTAAAAAAAATTTGGCGCAGGGTTCCCCTTAATATTCATACCAGACCCAAAGGGCCTGGTAATGGACTGAGGGGGACCCATGTCATTTTTTTCAATGATTTTATTTATTCTATATTGACGGGATCTGACAATTCATTACAGCCACAATCATTTTTAAATTACATTTTTTTCCTTTAGAAATGTAATTTTGCTGTGGCACTGTTATAAATAGACTTGTGTACAACAGGAAATTTAATTTAGTTTCAGTTCATTGTCATTTGTAAAATACATCATTTTGTTCTGTTATATTCGTTATGTTACGTTAATTCGCTTTCGAATAATTTGTTATTTTTCGTAGAGTGTCGATATTCGTTATACTGAATCTCGAATCATGTCGAATTCATTTGTTATATCCGCTATAATTTCTTTCGTATTAGTTGAAATTCAATATTTATGTATGTATATATATTCGTGATAATGATTCATAATTTGGAAAGTCATTTGTTTATTGAATCTATCAACACACACAATGACAATATCTCTTCTCCTCTGCTCAAATACAATACAACACCCTTCTCACTCAGTTCTCAGGAATGCACTTTGCCAGTAATCCAACCTCCAGCACAAAATTAATCAGCTGATTGGACTGTGAGATTTACTTTGAGTTGACCTTTTGTTTCATTAGATCTTTAACAGACTACTGAATCATGTCGAATTCATTTGTTATATTCACTATAATTTCTTTTGTATTAGTTGAAATTCGTTATTTTTTTATTCGGACATTCGGATGCATCCAAATGTCCGAAAGATGCAAAATTCGGCCGAATTTAGTTTCCTTATGAAACGGATTGCACATGTCTAGTTATAAACACGGGAAAGATGCGCTACTTTACATGCATACTAAGAACACTCCCCAGGCACGATACTTAAAGGAATATTTCATTTTTATTGTTTAACTTTAAGCATTATTAAAACCACTGCTCCTGAAAAAATGGCCGTTTTTAAAACTTTTTTTTGCATTGATACATGTCCCCTGGAGCAGGACCCAGGTCCCCAAACACTTTTTATGGCAATAACTTGCATATAAGCCTTTAAAATTAGCACTTTTGATTTTTCATGTTTGTGTACCATAGACTTTAACGGTGTTGGCGTGTTCGAACACATTTTTTGCCTGTTCGCAAGTTCTGATGCGAACTGAACCTGGGGGTGTTCGGCTCATCCCTGATTACAAGTATACAAGCATTAAAATGAATAAAATAACACGTTTATTGTACAAACTTTAAGGCCTTGTGCACACTGGGCAGGCAAAATTATTGCTTTTACAGGCTTTTGGATTTTATTTTTGCAGCTTGTATTTGCACCTCTATGTTAGCCTATGGGGCTGATTTACTAAAGGCAAACAGTCTGTGCACTTTGCAAATGCAGTTGCACTTACTTTCCCCAGAGGATGGAAAATGTGGTAAAGCTCTGCTGGTTTGCATCAGTCAATCATTTGCAAGCAAAAATGTTTTTTTTTTTTAATTTTCTTGCACCTGATTAGGTATTTTTTACAGCGTGAAACCTCATTTACTAAGTAGAGTGCAACTACACTTATAAATTGCACAGTCTATTTGCTTTTAGTAAATCAACCCCTTTGTGCCCATGCACACATAGACATTTACAGACGTTTTAGAAGAGGTTGAAAAAAAAAACAAAAAACTTTACCGGCATGTTCAGGAGAAAAGCATTTGGGCAGAAAAAATGTGCAAATGCAAGTAAATGCGCTTAAGCGCACAATACTGCTAGATCCGTTTAGGCATATTTACACAGTAATGCATTTTAATGGCTAAAATAAATGTATATTCTGGCCAATAGAAGACATTAACACCAAACCCATGACCAGGCATAAATGTGTGTGGAAAATGCGACTTTTACCACGTTTTAAGCAGCTTTTCTCCTGCCAGGAGAAAGGGCATTTAAAGGAGCTGAGCAGACGCTCAGTGTGAATGAGGCCTAAAAGCTGGTGAAGACCACCCCAAACATATCATAAAAGAATGCACATAGAAGATTATAAATAAGGTGCCTTAACAAATTATTATTCTGTCAACTCGTTTTGCGTAAACCGCTTCATCAGGACATAGACACCAATCTTCAAAACTGTTGTAATGCAAATCTGAAGGTACATTTCCATGAAAATTTCAACATAGAACAATGTATAAAAAAAAATTAGTATATTATTCTATACCTAAATTTTCATGGACATAAATTGAACCTTCTACGCTAGAGTTATGTTATTTCTCTGGATCACCAGCAGAAAAAAAGCATGAGTTGGGTGGGGCCTCTGTTTTTCCTCCATCAATCCCATGTTCTTAACTATTTCTCTTTGATCAGGGCATATTTTCCAGGTAAATCAGTATTTGGGGAAGTAGTATAGGCGAGTTCAGCACAGCTTGTACTTTGATTTTAATTTTGTTGTCTCTGTATCTATGGTCCGAAACCAGAGACTGCAAAGAGGGTCTCATAAGAGTATGCGTTCATTGTTCAAATCCACATCAAACAATGTATGGCTGACAATGCTAATTAATTTGTTTGGGGGGGCTAAAATTATTAGACAAAAGTCACTCCTTGGCCGAAAAACCTTCTAATTAAAGTGATTGTAAAGGTAAAAATTATAAAAAGAAACCCAAACATGTCTATACTTACCTGCTCTGTGCAAAAACATCACACAGAGTGGCCATTGAACTTCCTATTTTCCCCTGATGCTCCTGGCCCCACCCCTCAGTCCACTGCCCCCATGGGAAGCCACTTCCCAAAGGGCACTCGTGGGTGCTTGCGCCTAAGCTCCGCTGCTGCATCCATTGATACAGACAGCGGGAATCGACCCCGCCCCCCACTCCTGTGTCACTGGATTTGATTAACAGCACTGAGAGCCAATGGCTCTCGGTGCTCCAACAATGCCAGCGAGACCCGGAAATGAGAGGAGAGAAGAGCTGCATTCATGCATGGCGCTGGATCAAATGAGGGCTCAGGTCAGTAAAAGAGGGGGGGTGAGGGGGAATTCTCATACCTAAACATTTTTTACCTTAATGCAAGGAATGCATTAAGGTAAAAAATATTTAGGCTTTACAACCACTTTAAGGGGCAGCAATAGAACAACACCTCACTGGTTGAAGCAGCCAGGGAGCTAAGCAATGGGAAAAAAAGAGTTGAGACTTAAAACAGGCCTTAGCTACCTTCTTTCTCTTCCTCTCCTCTAGTTTGTCAGAAAATGGCAAATTTTTTCCTTAGAAGAGTGAGTACATTTTTTGGTGGCAACTACTCCCAGTTCTTTGTTCCTTGCCTAGGCTTTGGACATTACCAGGCCCCGACTGTACACACCCACTTACCTAAATCTGTGGTCACATGGTGCATCAGATGCTGAGTCCTCTCTCTTCTGCACTTGTAGAGTGGAAGGGTCCTTCTTCAGGTGTCTACGTCACTGCTTAGCTGACCTGGACACTTCCCATATGCTCCTCTCAGGTTCCAAGACTAGACCTTAGCTACCTTATTTATCTTCCTCTCCTTTTTTTCAGGAAGTGAGTACCTTTGTATGTGCGGGGGTGCCAATGTGCTTGGCCAGCGGTCGCGATGAACACTGGCTACAAGGGCCAGAACAGGGACGTGTGTGTGTAAACACACAAATCCCTGTTCTTTGAGGAAAGGAGAGACAGATCGTGTCTATTGGCTAGGGATGCCTATCAGTGCCGTGTATCAGTGCCCATCAGTGCCACGTATCAGTGCCCATCAGTGCCCAGCAGTGCTGCCTATCACTGATAGGTGGCACTGATACATGGCACTGATGGGCACTGATACGCGGCACTGATAGGCATCCCTGGTGGCACTGGCAGTGGTATGCATTGTGAGTGGGCACTGATTGGCAGCTGCCTGGGCACAGATTAGTATTTCCCTGGGGGTCTAGGGGGCATACCTGGTGGTCCAGTGTGGATGGCTTCCCTGGTGGTCCTGGGTGGGACCTGAGGGGGGGCTGTGCTGATAAACAATCAGCACAGACCCCCCTGTCAGGAGAGCAGCCGATTGGCTCTCCTCTACTAGCATCTGTCAGACAGGAGTGAGGAAAAGCCGATCACCGGCTCTTCCTATTTACATCGTGATCAGCCGTGATTGGACACGGCTGATCATGTGGTAAAGAGTCTCCGTCAGAGACTCTTTACCTGGATCCGTGTTGCGGGGTGTGAGACTGACACCCCGCAACAACGATCGCCGCGATGCGTGCCCCCGGGGGCACGCAATGGCTCAATATCCTGCGGACGTCATATGATGCCCAGTCAGGTTATTGAAACCACTTTGCCGCCGTCATTCTGCTATATGGCGGGTGGCAAGTGGTTAATTAGGAGTATACCATACTTACAATACTTACGTATAAAAAGAAATTGTTCAAATGATGAGGATTTCAAGAATGAATCTAACAACTAAGATCTAGGCTCCTTGAAAGAGGTTATACCAAGACTACTCTTAAAACAGCATATAACAAGGCATGTCAGAAGAATAGATATGAACTGTTGTTCAATAAAATAACCAATAAACAATTTATTGATTTTGGGCTGTAGTTTTAATTCGGTTAATGTCCGCAATTGTAGCCGTTGTATCATAAAAAGATAGTGCCGAAAACTGCTGGTATTTAGGGAGAGGATTCAATCATCCCAGGCATAGTGCAGGACACATGCAGAGATAGTGTCTGTGGAGTACGGCTTGGATAGTCCAAATAGCCTCCAGGTGGATATCAGGATGATATCAAGTGAATGTCAAATGAGCTGTTTAATCAGTCCAAACCTCCAGCATGAATGGTAGGCAATTCTGCCTTATCGCTCGGACTTGGGGGTCATCGAGATATGTGGGGGCATGTTAGCGCTACCCTCCGTCTTTGCGTTTCGTACACTGGAACATGTACTTCATCTGAACTTGATATAGTAGGGTTCATGTATTAGCACTTTTTAATTTGTGACAATATTGTCTTATCACAATATGATTTTATTAGTGATTCATGATTTTTTTGCAAATTACATTAACATTATCCAACCAGGGTAGGGTTGTTCCGCCTGGATTGGAACACTGTCAATAATTTTGTACTTCACCAATAAAGCTTCTATTAATTAATTCATATACCGTGGCTGATCTCCCTTGATTGTTTCTTAGGGTTACCTTTTAACCCCCCCCCCTTTTTGTTATAAGCCCTTTCTGGGCTGACAGCTCTAGGTCGTATTATAAACTTTTTTAATAGGGCTCTTTCCATTGCCTGTTTCTCTATATGGTTTTTCTATACACTTATCTATATTTTCCCATATCCATCCATCTTCCCAGTCTGGGAAGATTGGCTGTCATGTTGTATGTTTTAAGTCAGCTTATTCAACCATTAGTCAACTAACTATGTAAAAATGTATATGTACAAAGCCAAATATATACTGGCGTCGGATAGTAGCATAATGCTTTTGTCACTGACCTGCTCCCATGGATTATGAAGATTTTTTAGATAATTATGCCAAATTAGAGAGCTGTGTGCATATCTGCCTTTGGATATAAGCTTGGTTGATGTTTACTTCTTACAAATAAGGGACCCCCTATATGGTTAATATCTGGGGGACATGGAGGCTATTGATTGGCCCTCTGCCCTACCAAGGTGGTGGAGTTGAGGTGGTAGAAAATGGGGGAATTCCCACTGACATGTGTTGCGCCGTTGCCATAGATGAGTGTAGATATGACTGGTGATATTGAACTGTATCTACATGCCTTTCGGTGTCCATTATTATGTTTTAATGTGTGTTTGAATGTGGGGGCTATGTTTCTGGGCAGAATATGTTTGTCCGGTCCCGGGGGCTGATTCCCACTGCCCATTATGGCTGTGTTAGAAGGTCAGCTGGGACAAGATCGCCCGCAATGTTGGCTGCAGGGAACTAAGTGTACTGCGCATGTGCACACTTTCATTTTGTTGTTTACAAGACCTAATGGCTGGCAAAAGCATGATACCAGCTGGGTGTTGTGGCTGGAGCCATTGGGCCATGAGAGGAAGGGATTAGGGGAGAGGTGGGACTTCCATAATAGGAAGATTCACGCCCCTCTATTCCCACATGATTATTGGCACTGTGTTTGTGACTCAGAGAGGGCCGGAAAGGACACAAATGATATCTATATCTAATCCCCACAGAGAGTGCAGAAGATAAAATCTCCTGAGAACATGTTAAAGAGGATTTTATTGAATGTTTTTACCTGACTGCAGTAGGTTACAGTGTCGTGGAAAACGTAGTTTTGAGTCTTCTGTTGGTCAAGAAAGGAGCGTTGGAGAAGGCATCCGCCTAAGTGTGGCATTTCGGAATTTTTTTAGTCCTTGCCGCCCAGGGCTGTCATCTTCCACATCCCATTGGCAGAGTCTGCATCACATGGTGGAAGATTACCTTGGGGCCAAAACAGAGATGGAGAGCTTTCCAGCTGGCGATCCACTAACTTACTGGGTGATGAGAATAGACCACTGGCCAGAACTTGCCTAGTATGCTATTGAGTTGTTGCGCTGCCCTGCATCCAGTGTGCTTTCACAACTATTTTTTACAGCAAGGCCAATTCTTGCTTTCATCAAGATTACCTTTATAGGGTTACGGTGGGAAGGCACCACTGACATCCAAAAAACAATTTTTACGCACCCGTTACTTCTATCCATGGGCTTTTTTAAATGCAATTATTGTTGCAGCAGATTCCAGACATGGTACAGATCTGCCACTTTACAGGTAGACTAAGGGGACCCCCAGGCACTATATTGGAAGGAATTTTTAATTTTTATGCTTTCTCTTTAAAAAAAAAAAAATCACTGCTCATTTAAAAAAATGACATTTTTCACAGACTTTTTTTTATTGATACATATCCCCCGGGGCAGGACCCGGACCCCTGTAACCATTGTATGCCCAATTACTTGCATATAAGCCTTTAAAATGGGCACTTTTAATTTTTGACGTTCGGGTCCCATTGACTTTAATGGGGTTTGTTATTTGAGTCCGAACTTTCGCAGTGTTCAAAAGTTCTGGGGTGAAGCCAACAGGGGTCCATTCGGTCCATCCCTAGTAAATACATACGGCTAAATACAAACAACAAACCTAGACTGCTCGTGACTACAACAGGTAGGATAGGGCGAGGATATGGGTTAATTTAAACTTAAACAACCGTCTTCAGAGGTTCCACCATGGGTGAAGATGAGTTTTACAAAACTGATTCAGAAGGGCAACAGTGGCATAGCTTCACTGTCTATATATCGGCCTCATAATGTTGTTTAACAAGGGAATCTGGACATTATTGTGTGGCATTAGTTGTATCCGACTCTAACCAAATGTGCCAGATTTTATTAAATTTGACTGGGCAGCACCTAGCTAGATAAGTGGCTTTGTAGAGCGGGACTGCAGAGTTGACTAACGATTTCCACATATTTAGAGAGGGCAGCTCTGGTTGTTTCCATTTTAGAAGCAGCGCCTTCCTAACATAAAACAGCAGAAGTCCAATTAAGGCCCTGGTTGCTCGACAGTGGTCTAGGGAGCCCACCAAGCCCAGCAAGCAAACCAATACACTTAAGGGGATGTGAATCGAAATTAAAGTAGTTAAAATTTGGAGGTCATAATTTAGTAGGGAAATTGGCCTATAGGAGGTGCAATGTTTCTGGTCCTTGCCCAGTTTGGGAATAAGTACAATGTGGGCACCATACATAGAGGGGGTAGGGAGTTATCTTCAAAGCATTGAGAAAAAAGTTGCTGAAGCTTAGGAGCTAATCTTCCAGCATACCATGTATACCAGTCTCCTGGGAGACCATCTGTACCAGGAGTTTTCGAAGGCGGGATCGAGGCTATGGCCAGTTCTATTTCTGGGATTGATATTGGAGCATCCAGAGCCTCTATCTCCTCAGAGGACAGGCTGGGTAATGACAGTTGTTGCAATGCAGAGCTAATAGATTCAGGTGTGGGGCACTGAGGCTGATGATAAATTTCACTAAAAAAGACAAAAAACTCTCGAAGGATTGCGTCAGGATCAGTTAAACAAACTCCCGCTCTTGATAATAGCCCAGGCACCACAGGTTGAAAGCGCCATTCCACAACAAGGTTAGCTAGTAGGCGACCGTTTTAATCCCCGGATTCGAATATTCTGCCTGTCAGTAGGCAAAATTCAGTCTGAGTCAAAGAAGTATAATGCAACGCAATGTCCCTCTGGGCTTGTGCGAGTTGGAGGGGGTTAGCTGGTGTGGGATGCTCCGCAAATGAGGCAGAAGCGTCAGCTTCCAAAAGCTCCAATATGGAGGTTTAAGAATTACAATCAGTTTTTGCAGCTTTAATAGCTGATATGTAGCAGCCTCCGATCGTGGCTTTAAAGGCATCCCACACTATCTCGGTTGATGCAGTATTCATGTTGTGAGACCAATATGAGTCAATTTGAGGGGATATTAGTTCAGCCACACTTTCATTGTGAATCCACCTGGGAGCCAGTCTCCAAGTACCTGGATCCTTCCGACTGCCCAGCCAGAGGCACAACTCCAGAGGGGAGTGGTCAGAGAGACCTCCTGGAAGTTACGAGGCCCCTGAAATTTTTGGGAGTACCTAGGAGCTACCGAAAGCGAGGCCTACTCTAGAACCTGACCTGTGAACCTGTGGACAGGTGGGAAAAAACCTTGGAGTCAGCATGTTTCCAGCTATATGTTTATATTCAGAGTTGGCTTCACTCCTGAGAAAAGCTGTGCCCTTAGTGTATGCCTTACTCCCAAGATACCATTCCACATCATCATCTCCAAAGAAACATCATTTTAATTTTATTGGCCATTTTAACCCTTACCCCTGGACTTTTCTTACATTCACCTTTTGGCCCTGTTTTTATTATTGTTTTATATTATTGTCTTTTAAACCTGCATTCTGAGTGCTAGCATTTGTCTGTTGTCCCCAACATAACTAAGCTAGTAGTAGTAGTCACTGCTCAGATGAAATCCACTTGATAGGCCTTAAAAAATGCCTCAGTGTGTCTTGTAGTAGCGCTCTTTTATGCATAAGGGCTGTTCTGTGAGTTCCTGGGCAGACTCGAGGGGGAGGAGTGATGAGCCATCAAGGCAATGGATCCCCTCCGATGCCCACATTCAGGATAGAGGGGATAATCAGAAGTAGAGTCACAGGCCACAGGGGAGTCCCTCCATAGTTGGTAGAGAAGCCCAAACAGCACACCTTGGATAGTCCTGCAGCAGGCGTAAGGGCAGAGCAAAGTTCAAAAAAGAAGCAACAAAACAAAAAGGGAAAGGTTTTTATTTTTGATAAAATGTTTTGAATGGGTGGGAAGAGTTGAGAAAATAGTATGGAGATGGACTTGAGTTGGGCTTTAATCTTTTTTGCCCTCATGTGCTCAGTATCTAGCCATAGGTTTTGTTTGGCTTATAAAAACATTTTCTCTTTCGTGCTTACTTATACAAGAAAAATTATAAAATATTTCTACCAAAGAAAATGTAATTTGCAGAGACAAGACCTGGGGCATAATGATACTACTAAGGGGTTCCATTTTTTTTTTTACAGTTACTCTCGAGAAAACTCCCCTAAATTGGCTTGCTTCCCTAGAATCTTTGTGGAACATGTTGAGCTCAATTAAACCTTGACACAAGCCAAATCTGTACAGACACCATGCATTATTACTGTTAAGAAAACATCCTTACTACATTTCTAGGCTATAACAATGAATTGCCTACAGCGTCATTCTTTATTAGAAATACTTATCACAAGGTATAAGATGTCTGGAAAAAAAAACAGTTGGTTGAAGACAAGTCAAAAATATATATTTGCAGCCATAGTTGTTCAGCGATACACGGGTTAATGGCCAAGAAGCGGATCATTCATCACACCACTGATGTTGCTACCCTAAATCTGTTTCAGAGCTTCTTGCAAACTAATATCCTGGAGCAATTTATCTTAATAAATTTCAGGGAACTGATAGCGTCCTACAAAGCAGAGATGGTTAAGGAACTTAAATTAGAGTTCAGCTGAGCAGATGAGTACTTGGAGAACACAGACTTCCAAAATGAAATGCTTATTGTACATCAAACATTTTGCTCATATTCACTGTAAAGTAAAAGGAAAGGGAAAGCAAACTTTTACTTGTGTTTTGTTTTTTTGTTTTTTTTGTGACCTCAGGGCAGAGGTAGAAATAAAAAAACAATTAATTAAATTAAAATAAAAAAAGTGCTGCTGTACAAGGGTTTTTTAAGGTAGGTTAAAGTGGATGTAAATCCTCACATATACCCAGTGAAGTGAACAGCCTCAGATGATAGAGATGAAACAAATCTCCCTACATATGTTTTACATGTATATCTGAAAACTAAAAAAGAGGATCCCTCAAGGTGTAGATCCCTGCTTGTGCTATCTATGGTGTAAATATATGTACTATACATATATTGTATATATATAATATATATATATATATACACTGGAGCAACAAAAGGAAAAAGGGGGAAAGGAAAATGAGTGGGAGCATAATCAAAAACTTGAGATAAAAACCATGAATGAGCTCAACCAAAATCAGTAAGTCAAAAGAAAAGAAATAAAAAGGGGGGGGGGGGCACAGCCCACTGTACTAAAGCTAAATCAAAGTTTATTTAATGTAAAAAAACACATGTATGGAATAGCCAATAGCAATAAAACCTTAATCATTAAAAAATGTGACATTCATTCAGTGTTTAAAACTAAATGTCCGCCTCTCATGCCCTCATCCAGTGACTGTAATAGCTGAAGCAAAACGATATGAATGCACATTTGCAAGCTTAGTCCTAGGCAACAGCAAAGTGATAAGTGGAACAACATGTGAATGGATTGGGTAGTGAATGCTCAGCCGGCTCCCAGCATAGGTCCTGAGATTGTCAGACCTGCATCTTGGTAAAGAAAGGGAGGCACACTGGAAATCATAAATGGATATTAGTCCCTTGGTGTATCCAACAGCTAGGGAATGTAGAGGTAGTGAAGAGAGCACAGTGGGTCAACAGTGGTCCAGAGGAGTTAAATGGAGCAAAAGAGTACATTCATAATATATGTATGACATGAAATGCCATAGAAAGTGTTGAGGGTTAAGATTGACTCATGTTCTGAAACCTCCCTTTCACTGTTGCATGGCTCAAGTCGATGGCACAAACTTGCTTGAAAAAAGCCAGTCCCAGTCCCTGGTGGACCATATGCAATCCAGAAATGAAGTCCCAAAACAAAGATAAGGTGGAACGGTACTTATCGTGTGATGGATGGAGTTCCTCAATGCCATTAAAGTGCCAAAACCCAGCGGGGCCTGTCAAGCAAAAGAGATTGTTCATAGCTTCCATTCACAGAGGCAAGGTGGACAGGCAGACAAAGCCTAACCAGTTTCTCCGGTCACTGCTGACTGCGTCAGAGGCGTGCAGTCTTGTCCCCACACCTAGCCCCCTTGAGTCTTAAATAGCTATACCTCTTGTGTCTCCTGACATGCTGTGTCAACGTCCAGGGAAATCCACATGCACTTCAAGCTCAGGGAGACAGGGGTAAAAAACAGGAACGATTGGCTAAAATTTGAATATAGTCTCCTATTAATACTATATATATATATATATATATATATATACACAATATATATATATATATATAATTATACAGCTAAATTCATGAAATACAGTGGGAAGAAAGAAAATAAATAAAACAAAATAAAATATTAAAAAAATACATATCTGCTGTCTTCAGCTTGCTATATTCTTTAGAAAGTGCACATCCTGTTAGAGATTTTTTCTTCCTATTCAGCACTGGGTGTGGATTCTTGGCATACACTGTGTGACAGCTGATTGGAGAAAAAGCACACACTCCCTCCTCATAGGCAAAGGAAGGAAGGAATGTTCAGAGCTGTGCTGTGAATAGACTAGGTGTCTGCTAATCGATTTATAGCACCCACCCAAACACAAATTTCAGGCTGGTTTTAACTCTATTTGTGTGAAAAAATGATAAAAAATTTCATATGGGTACAGTGTTGCATGACCGTGCAATTGTCATTCAAAGTGTGACAGCGCTGAAAGCTGAAAATTGGCCTGAGCAGGAAGGGGTATAAGAGCTCAGTAAGCAAGTAGTTAAAACATTTCATACAAATTGCTTGGCACCAAAAATTATACTTGATTCTGTTTTCTCTAAAAGGGGCAGTACTGGGAGGAGGGTATGGGGCAGAGATAATGGAAGGTACTCAGAGATGGGTGAGGGCAGGGCAATTGGTGACTTGGGGGAGGGGGGGAAGTACCTGCACCTATTTTCTGAGAAAAAAAAAACTTGGGTTCAGCACATTAGACTTAAAATAGCCATCACTTTTGGGTGGACTGGCCCTTTTATTTGTAACAGGTATCTTTATGCACCATGATTCCTGTATTAAACGTATATACAATCATAAGACTGTTTACGCAAGGAGGTAATTTTTGCAAATGTCAGACTTAATAAATCACAAAAAGAAATTGGAAAAAAATATATAAACAATATGGTATTCGTATGGCACACTTTGAAAATATGTTGCAAATAATTGCAATTTAAAATTCATGGATATAGAAACTGCAAAGTCAGGAATTTTCACTGTTTGTAGCTGCTATGATTAATTGGCACCTGGATAAATACAGAGAAATATGTCACATGTCTCCTTTACGCACTAGGAAGTTAAACTGGAAGTATAATAATAAATTGCTAGTGTTATACTCAGGAAGAAACAGCAAAAAATGTAATAGAAGCCACAGCACTGGAATGGAGGGGGCATGTACCATGTCAGTAATTTTAAAGGAATTATGTTGTAAGAAAAAGTAGGCTTTGTAATAAAGTAGGCTGATAAAAAAAGTCTTTTTACTGCTCCCATTATTTAGGTTGCCTATAGATAATGTGTATGACCAGAATCCCACCAATCCATTCTTTTACATCGAGAAGTTCTCGGCCTACTACTGCTTGAGGCCAATAGACTTTTTTGCTTGTCCTAGGAAATCTATTTCTTTTATGAATGGTTGCCCTGCACATTCATGACACAGACAATACTGGTGCTCAGCTAAAATAGATGATTGGTAAGGATTCCAAGCAGGATATTTTGACAGCCTCTATAAAGTGTAAGGTTGAGAGTAAAGAAAGCAACAGGTAGATAGGCTCTGCCATTCTTCCTCCCAATGTGTGTGTTGCATAGCACAGTTTGTACATAGTATCTACATGCTTCATGGCAGCTCATTTTGGAATAGCTGTGAATCCAGCACAGGACCAATGGATGGGACCAGCCATCATTCTCCATAATCCTGAATGCCAGCACCATAACTGGAATATTAGTTATTGAGGAGACATTAATGCCGTGTACACACAGGCGGACTTTTCGACCAGACTGGTCGGACGAAATGAATCCATCGGACAATCCGACCGTGTGTGGGCTTCATCAAACCTGCAGTGGACTTTTTCGGTCGAAAATCAGACGGACTTTAGATGTGGAATGTGTTTCAAATCTTTTCGCCGGAACTCCGCCGGACCCATTTCCTATCAAGAAATCCGCTCTTCTGTATGCTAATCCGATGGGCGAAAACTGACGCTAGGGCAGCTATTTTCTACTGACTATGAACCAAGTCCGTTCGTTCGAAAGTCCGTCGGAAATCCGTCAAAAGTACGTTGAAAGTCCGTCGGAAAGACCGTCTGACCTTTGATGCTGAAAAGTCCGCCCGTGTGTACACGGCATTACACTGCAGATGCTAAAGTTTTGCTATCTAAGTAGAGTGCATCTTCCTGGTGGTGCTCCTCTCTCTTGTACAATTGTATAGTTACCCTCTAAAACCTAGCTGAAGTCACCAAGATACAGTTTAAGTTAGATGTCCATTTTTATTGTTTTACCTTCACTTGAATTGTGTGAAGCAAAGGCATAAAGGCCTTATTAACAACAGTAACTGTACCCCAATAACGATGCAAAAATAATTTCAAGCTGAAAGCGGGCAGCTTTATTAACAATATGCAATGTACTATACAAATAGAAAAGAACTTGTGCTATCACAAATAAACGGTGACCACCTAAACAATACATAAACATAATTTCAAAATCCTGGAAATCCCCCAACCTATGCATAGTGGCATTTAAACATATAATCACCCAAGCAATGATCCATGCCAAAATAGATGCTACTATATTGGACAAAATCTCTAAATTTGAGGTGCTTTGGAGCCCATGGGTAAAACACTTTCTCCCCACTAATTTTGACAAATCCCTATTTTTACTTTTATCAATAGCCCACTTCTCCTACGAATGCAATACCTAAGTCTTCTTCCTTCAACTGGTCTTTGGGTTTTCCCTCGTCATATCTTCATCTCACCTGCCCCCCCTCCTCTTCCCTCCTCTAATACTTCTTTCCAGTTCCAACTTTTCCTCTTTTTTTCGACTTCAGCCCACCTACAGAAACCCCAGATTTTTGCACCATAAGTTATAAACATACAGTTTAACTTTTTACGCTTTTTTCCTTTCTTCTTCATATTTTTATAATTAGTGATTCTCCCATGGATCATACCTGACTATATCCTTAGTAGCTGTGAGTTACTTAACCTCCAGTTTATACAATCTCATTGCCTACTTTAGGTATACCAAGATAGTACCACCCTGACTTTACAGCTTCATCCTTTGCCTTTTATGTACTTAATACAGATTTGCTGACACAACATCTGTCACCTGTTATCGGTTTACCGCACTTTACATGTATTCCCTTATTATTCTATACCTCCTTTTTTTTCCTGAACTCTACAGTTCATTGTAGTATGGCCTACTGTTCTCATGCATACATGTTTACATGTTCATGTCTTCGGCACGTTACTATTATGAACTCTAATTTGATCTCATTCTTATATAATCAAAAAATTGAACAATAACAATACATAAACATTAGCCTGATTGCCTATGCTCACTGTATATGCTAAAGAGGCATTTGAATAACCCAAAAACCCACAGGAAGGCATAAGCCATTATTAACAGTACAAGCCTTGGCAAGGTAACAACCAATAAAAATGATGTGATGAATCAAGACTGCAGGTGTTCATGCACTCTGCATGAAACCCAGTAACTACTTAAACAGGCTCATGGGCTCACTCCCTTATGACCACTTATGTCCCAATCAGACCATAATTAATTTCATACATTGCTAAAATGCTCAACATCACCCCCACAATTCAAAATTGCCATGGATCCAGCAGTTAAAGTGATTCTAAAGGCTGAAGGTTTTTTTTAATCATCTTGCACTCTATGCATGAAGGCAAAAAACCTTCAGTACGCAGCTCCCCCAGCCCCCCTAATATTTACCCCAATCTCGATCCAGCAATGTGCACGGGAGCTGCTGATCTCCCGGATCTCACCCTCCTCCTTGGCTCAGAGACAGTAGCAGGAGCCATTGGCTCCCGCTGCTCTCAATCACAACCATTGAGGAGGAAGCAGGTTGTGGGCCAGAGCTAGACACAGAGCCAGCTTAGGAGTGAGCATGCACAAGTTCCCCCATAGCAAGCCACTTGCTATGGGAGGAACTCAATAGTGGGGAGGAGCCAGGAGGAGGATCAGGGCTGTTCTGTGCAAAACCATTGCATAGAGCAGGTAAGTAAAATGTGTTTATTATTTTTAAAATTACCTTTAGTATCACTTTAAGATATTTTCTAGGTCTCCAGAGGTCATTGTTACGTAATGTATTTAAATTTGACTGTACAATCCAACAGTCCCCAGGGTTTGACCATACTGTGTAGAGCAGTGTTTCTCAAACTTTTTTCAGTCAAGGAACGCTTTAAAATTTTGCATACTCTCAAGGCGCCCCATACTAAAATGTAAAAAAAAAATGAAACTAATAGTTTTACATAACGCAGCAGCATCTGCACACATAGGACACCATTAGAGGTGATTTATCCATAATGCAAATATACCTTTGCACACTGGTACTGACCAGTATTCCAGCCATTCTCTTTTCACACAGCTAGCATGAGCCCAGTACTGACGAAGAAGGGTATGTAAGGGCAACAAGGATGCTGTGCAGACACCTGATGTCTTCCTTATCAACAGATGGCATCATCGGTTGTTAGGGAACCAGAAGCTGACCCACATTGGGCCCAAAGTAGTAATGCTGCATGATGAAAACTTGTGGCTTTGTGTAACAAAATAGGCAGGCTTGATCCACTTGCCAGCTTTTACACAATTTTTTGGGCAATTTTTAGGCATTTTGCCAAGGCACTTCTGAGGAACCCAGAAGGCACTTCAAGGTGCCTCGGCTCCCTGGTTGAGAAAGGCTGGTCTAGAGCAATCCCTTATTTTGCAGACCTGGTAAGACAGACTCAATCTTTAAAAAAAAGACTATAAGTCTGTGTGAAGACACCTGTGTTGGGAATAGGGGAAAAAAGAAAAGTGGGCAAGAGCAAGACATGCAAAGTAAAGATCTGTACAATAACTGAAAGAAAATTTACCAAATACTGGAAAAAGCACGAGAAGAAAAAGTGTAAAAAGTGAATGTGAGTTTCAAATTTCATCATGAAAAACATTCTGCCCTGGATTTTAAATGAAACCACTTCCAGGTCTGTAGGGTAGTGTTGAAACACAAGCATCGCTTTCCCATTTGTCAGCTGGGGCTTGGGAACGCGGGCTTGTTTTTACTAGATCTTTAGGATTGTAAAAGGAAGGCAATCTGTGTTACCATTAGGATTTTCAATCAAAGCTCCAAGCTGCAAATCTACTTAGCATTTATATGGGCCCTGTTTATACCCTGAATACAGGATTTATTAATCCCCTCACACGGATATAAATGAACTATGTAAATGATGTTAGTGAGAACACAACATTTTACAGCTTACGTTCTTTGATTTCATTTTTCTTAGGAAAGGATAAAGCGGACCTATACTGAAATATTGCCCTAAAGCTATGTTAACGAATTTGCTGCAATGGATAAATAAAGAGTTATAGTATACCTTAAAGTAGGACCCCAGGCAAACTGCTTAATTTACTGTACGGTTGAAATACACTCACCAGCCAGTTTATTAGGCACACCAGTATAATTGCTTGATAACACAAATTGCTAATCAGCCAATAACATGGCAGCAACTCAATGCATTTAGGCAGACGTGGTGAAGACAACTTGCTGAAGTTCAAACTGAGCTTTAGAATGGGGAAGAAAGGGGGTTTAAGTGACTTTGAATGTGGCATGGTCTGTTGGTGCCAGACGGGCTGATCTGATTATTTAAAAAACTGCTGATTTACTGGGATTTTCGCGCACAATCATCTCTTGGGTTTACCGAAAATGGTCTGAAAAAAAGAAAATATCCAGTGAGCTGCAGTTGTGTGGACGAAAATGCCTTGTTGATATTAGAGGCCAGAGGAGAATGGGCATGTTGGTTTGAGATGATAGAAAGGCAACAGCAACCCAAATAACCACTTGTTACAACCAAGATATGCAGAATACAATCTCTGAGCACACAACACATCGAACCTTGAAGCAGATGGACTACAGCAGCAGTAGACCACTCCTGTCAGCTAAGAACAGAAAACTGAGGCTACAACTCACACAGGTTCCCCAAAATTGGACAATGGAAGATTGGAAAAACGTTGCCTGGTCTGATGAGTCTCAATTTCAGCTGCGACATTCAGATGGTAGGGTCAGAATTTGGTGTAAACAACATGAAAGCATGGATCCATCTTGCTTTGTACGGTTTAAGCTGGTGGTGGTGGTGTAATGGTGTTGGGGATATTTTCTTACTAGAGCAATAAAGCACCTTTGAGATGTATTGAAATGGGAGATTCACATCATGGATGTGCAGCCGACAAATCTGCAGCAACTGCGTGATGCTATCATGTCAATGACCAAAATCCCTAAAGAATGTTTCCAGCACCTTGTTGAATCTATGCCACCAAGAAATAAAGCAGTTCTGAAGGGAAAAAGGGGTACAAACCAGTACTAGCAAGGTGTACCTAATAAAGTAGCCGGTAGGTGTATTGCCCTGTACACACGACTGGTTTTGCCGTCGGAATAAACTCTGAAGGTTTTTCCGCTTAAGCTGTCTTGCTTACACACGGTCACACCAAATGGCGACCGTCCAGAGCGCGGTGACGTACAACATGTACGACGGGTCTAGAAAATGGAAGTTCAATAGCCAATAGCTGATAGCTTCCATCTCCTACTTGCTTTAGAGCATGCGTCGTTTTTGGTGCGTAGGAACAGCATACAGACAAGCGGTTTTTCCGATAGTAATTTGTTCCATCGGAAAAATAGAGAACATGTTCTCTATCTAAGTCCGTCTGAATTTTTGACGGAAAAAGTCTGATGGGGCATACACACGGTCGGAATATACGGTGAAAAGCTCCCATCGGACTCTTTCTGTTGGAAATTCCGCTTGTGTGTAAGCGGCATTAGTGTTTGTTTACTAGTTTATCTGCCAAAAGAAATGACATTTTGACTAATCAGTTTAAAAAAAAAACACCTTTACCAGTAAGTAAAACTACTGAGCTACTTCCTTGTTTATCATTAGCACTTCATTAGTCAGCCCCGTGCTCATTGGATGGAGATGGTGCTTTCTTACTGCTCATTGAGGGGGGCTGAACCAGAAAGATGAAGTGTTTAAAGCAGACTGTCATGGATTAGGAATCCGCTCCCACTAGAGGCAGACTTGTAGGCCAGGACTTGGTTGTAGTTGGCTGGGGCAGAAAGTGTCAAAAGCCACAGAGAATGAACAGAGAGTTTGGCATGCCTGTACACTTAGCAAAGATGAAAGCCCTAAGAAAGGCTGAGGTGCAGAATCTAAGAAATCGCCTTGTCTTCAACAAAGCTCCTGAATTTGGTGATGTTACACTGCAGGTGATTCCCAGGTTGCGGCTCTCTGACTCACCAGAGTACTGGAATGCAGGATTCACAAGGCTGTGGGTAACACAGTCCCAACTGATAGGATTGCATGGGAACACACAGAGGCAAAACATAGACTGGGAGTGCGCATACAGGGGGTAAAATACGTATTGAACACGTCACCATTCTAGGTAAATACATCTCTAAAGGTGCTATTGACATGAAATTTTCACCACATATCGGTAACAACCCATGCAATCCATACATACAAAGAAACCAAAACAAATAATTTCAGAAATTAAATTATGTGTAATAAAATGGAATGACACAGGGAAAAAGTAATAAAGCCGCTAACTGAAATGTATTTAATACTTTGTACAAAATCCTTTGTTGGGAATGACAATTTCAAGACACCTCCTGTACAGAGAAACTAGTTACATGCATTGCTCAGGTGTGATCTTCCACACAGTCGCCTAATCTTGAAGGTTCCATGGGCCTCTTCTATGAACTCTGATCTTTAGTTCGTTCCATAGATTTTTTATTGGTTTAAAGTCAGGTGATTGGCTGGGCCATTCTAGCAGCTTTATTTTCTTTCTTTGAAACCAATTGAGAGTTTCCTTGGCTTTGTGTTTGGGATCATTGTCTTGCTGAAATGCCCACCCTCGTTTCATCCTCATCATCCTGGTAGATGGCAGCAGATTTTTTATCAAGAATGTCTTGGTAAATTTTTCCAGTCATCCTTTCTTCAATAATATGAAGTTGACCATGATGTTCCCACCTCCAAACTTCACTGTTGGTATGGGGGTGTTTTTAGGGTGATGTACATTGCCATTTGACCTCCAAACATGGAGTGTATTATGGCATCCAAACAGTTCAATTTTGGTCTTATTTGACCAGACTATAATCTCCCAGTATTTCACAGGCTTGTCTAAATGCTGTGCAATAAACTTTAAGATTCAAGATGCTTTTTTCTTCAGCAATGGAGTCTTCCTTTGTGAGCGTGCTTACAGGTCATGGCAGTTGAATGCATTACTTATTGTTTTCTTTGAAATAATTGTACCTGCTAATTCCAGGTCTTTCTGAAGCTCTTCACAAGTGGTCCGGCTCTGACCTTCTGTCAGAAATCTTACAAGGAGCACGTGGTCATGGCTGGTTTATGGTGAAATTATGTTTTTTTCACTTCTTTCCACTTCTGAATTATGACCCCAACAGTGCTCACTGGAACATTAAGACGTTTAGAAATCCTTCTGTAATCCAGTATGTATTGCAACAATAAGGTTGCAAAGGTCTCGAGAGAGCTATTAACTTTTATCCATCATGAGATGTTTCTTGCGTGACACCTTGGTAATGAGACACCTTTTTTTAGGCCATCAGTTGAGACTGAATCAGCAAGGGGCAGGATTGCTTTCTAATTACTGAAAGAATTTAGCTGGTATCTTGGCTTTCAATGCCTTTTTTGTATCTTCCTTTCTTCATGTGTTCAATACTTTTTCCCTGTGTCATTCATTTTTTTTACACATAACTTCATTTCTGAACTTATTTTTTTTGGTCTTTTTGTATATATGGATTGCATGGGTTGTTACCGACATGTGGTGAAAATTTCATGTCAACTTTAGAAATATATTTACCTAGAAAAATGGTGCTGTGTTCAATACTTATTTTGCCCACTGCACATGCAGGTAAGGAGAGACTGGCTTGCACTCACAGGGAATCCAACTGGTGCAGAATAGCAGGTAGCTGACTAGAGTGCAGAGAGAGACATGGTGGTGAAGGAAGACTGGATGCTAGCAGAAGTACATGGAGCAGAATGTCGACTGGGGAACAAGAGGATCACAGGAAAAGGCTTGGAGGTACAGGCACAAGGTACAGGTGGAGTACATAGAGATCACAAGTCTTGATACAGGCTGGAATACACAGGGATCACTTACCTACATGTAAAGGGGATGACACTAGGGAATATTGGGGTCACTGCGACAATGCAAGAAGGCACTAGGGAGCATAAAGAGTTCAGCTACTAGCCTAAGTAACCTGCATGTTAGCCATTTAAGACAGCCCTCTGTGATTGGCTGTGTCACAGAGAAAGCAGGAAGCTGGTGTCCACACACGGAGGGAGAAACCTGGAGATGGAGTGTGGAAGAGATGAACACTTTCTCTCATTTATTGACTCCCCACCCCACTTTGCTAAATTGTTAGCTGAATATTACATAAAAAAATTGTAAAGTTACTCAAAATAGTAAATCACTCACAGCAGACTCTGACTACCGGTCCTCTATTCTATGCAACAGTGACAACAATAGAGCCTGTTTTCAGCCCCCTGGGGAATCATGGTCATTACACCAGAAAATAGGGGTTTACATCCCTCTTAGGATAGTGGGTGGAGCCCTGAAAATCATTCATTTTTGCCCCTGGGCCAACCATGCATCTAAACCTATTGGTTTATGCCACTAAGATGTAGCTGGACCCAAACTTCTCCGACCTGGGTTATTTTCCAATGCTTCAATTCTTTCACTTCCTGCACTCCCTGCCAGCGGCCTCTTCCTTTACGAGACCATTGACTACCTATGAAAAGGAGTACCAGAATGAAGAGATATCCAGACATGCCCTTTCCCTCTTTTACAAACTGTTACTTACAAAATCTTCTCAGATCCCCTCTTAGGTATCTAGACAAATAGGAAAATCACCTTCAACTATGCAGGACCCCAGCAGAATGCAAAAAGATCTTGACCATCTCCTTTTAATAATCTACATACAATAAATTTCAGGAATTGGAGAAAAAAAATTAACCTGGTGGTACCGCACACCAGCACTACTGCACCATATTTATCCCTCTGTGCCTGAAACATGTTGGAGGTGTCATGCTGAGAGAGGGGACATGTTACATCTATTTTGGTCCTGCCTGGTTCTCAGTACTTTTTTGGAACAGTGTACATGTGATCACGTAAAAATGTACTGACAGGACTTTACCTTTCACACCTTCCTTTTACCTACTGCACCACAATGAAGTAACACTGTCCACATATAAAAAATCTGTGGTGAGACACCTCGTTAACACTGCTGGGGCGTGTATACCGCCTTTATGGAAGTCAGTGCACCCGCCTACTCTACAACAATGGATCCAGAAAGTGGAGGACATTAAGGAAATGGAAGGTCTGACAAGTGCGCTCGAAGATAGAACTGAATTTTCCTTACAGCTGAATACAGCTTGCATTTTCCTGTACGGATGAATCCAAAAAGATTTAGGTGGGATAATCTTGTGCACTGCTACACTCTCCTTTCATTGTCAACCCTTGACATTCTTGAACCCCATTTGTTGGCGGGACATAATTTATTTAGACGATAGGTATACTCTTGTTACTCCTCCCGCTGGTGGTGCTGCCTCCTTCCCCCCACCCTTTCTTTTACCCCTCCTCCTTTTTCCTTTTTCATATTTTAGACCTAGACTTATGGTGGTATCCTAACAGTACCCTTTCTGAATATGTACGTGAATGGTTAGGTCTATGTATCTTGTGTATTTCTATGTTTTTCTGCCTATTGTAATTGTGAAAAGTTTCTACAAATAAATAATGCATTGGTTTACAACACAGGGACAGCATTTATTCCAAATTATTATTATGCTTGCCCCTGGTTCGGGCTTATTAACCATAATCAGTAAAAACAATGATTTCTATGGATTAGGGCTTGGATCTTTCATAAAACAAAAGAATAAAATACAAAACAGGCTTAAAACTTGTGAAGAGTCTGATGGTCAAAGTCTAAAGGGTGGACTTGACACTCAAAGGAATAGCTGATTGGATATAGTTGTTGTTCAGCCAACAATTTTCTTTATTTTTTCAGTCGAAAACTGTTGGGTGGAAGGGTGGCAACAGAACCACCCATGGAGCCAATTTTGGGCTGGTTTATCTGGAATCGGCCAAAACCACTCAGTCTATGGCCAAATCAGGTGAGCAGCCAGGTGAGTGTAACTGCTAATTCTTTATAGATACAGAACAGTCAGCGAGCTTTGACACTCTAGGACAGAAAGTGTGTTACTGGCAGGATCATCAGGTGAAAAGTAAACAAAAAAAATAATACAACAACCACACCTAAGGGTTAGTTCACACGCAATCTACAGCTGCCACAGAGGTAAACCTATGCAGTTTCCTCTCCAGAAGCTGTCTATTCTGGCTGCAGTAGGGGGCAATGTGGTGTGCAATTCTCTATCTTTTTTTTTTTCCCTTACTCAACTTTATTTGAAGTGTATAAAAAATGTGCTTCACTCATGTCACTGTACAGCAGCGCAATGGGCTGCACTGCTGTATAGTGACATGCGATCCTGTACAGTACGATGTAATAAAAAGCAGCACGTCTGCATTTGATCGCACATGCTCTGCAGTATAGCTCTGTACTGCGCTGCAGTGTGAATTGGACACAATTTTTGTGTGCCCTTGCGGTGACAGGCAATTTGCAATGCAGTAAAATGCCTGTCACCACACAATGGGGTGGATTTACTAAAGGACAATAGGGTGTGCACTTTACAAAGTACAGTTGCACTCTGCAAGAGCAGTTGCTCCAGAGCTTATTAAATGAGCAGAAGCTCTGCTGACTTCCATCATCCAATCATGTGCAAGCAAAAATGCATTTTTTTTATTTCCCTTGCATGTGATTGGGTATTCTTTGCAAAGTGAAGCTTTACCTCGTTTACTAAACTCTGGAGCAACTGCACTTGCAGAGTGCACAGTCTATTTGGCAATAGTAAATCAACCCTTATGTGTGAATTCATTGCTAGGTAGTATGCACTATAGAGAACTTTTGTTCTTGGGGTAAGATGCGCCTATTTTTTCCAGTGTGGATGACTGCTAGGATGTGGTGTTTTGCCTGCTTTGCTGTGCTGCTATTTGGCCACAGCAGACCAAATACACCCATACACCTGCGATTGGGTAAAAACATGCAGCATTGGTAATTATAGTAGGTCTGCACTGGATATTTGACTGTTCTTCCCAAATTAAAAGAAATGCAAAGTAATTCCTTTTCCTATTATTACCGTATTATTATTATTATAATACAGTTTCATTGTCTTGTAACTGTGTTCCTGATAAAAATAAAGAAAGATGCAAGACAATGTCTTCTCCCCCAGACAGCCTCTTATCCTAATAATTACGTAAAACGCGAGGGCTCTGTGAATGCACGGAAAATTACACTGTACAAGAAATGAACAGCTATTTTCAGTCTGTATTTGTATAGCATTCAAGCCCCATGACAGGTTATATACACACCATCAATCAATAATCCTATCTATAGGAATATTAAAAGCACTAAAATGTAGCAAGTGGCTAAGTTAATTTCATAATTTTTATTTAATTATAGGCAGGAGTTTTATCTTTTTCTTTGATTTATGCTGCAGTCAAGTCTGTCCAGCAAAGTAATTATTATCTTTTGTCTTCTGCAAAGAGTGCAGCATCGTACCAGTGCTGAATTGATTTTGGCCCTCCCTATTTCCAGTTAGCGAGGGAAATGAGTAGATCATTTTTGCTCATTTGCAGAGATAGATAATAAATAGACTCTATTATCATCAGCAATTAGTAAAATATTTATGTGTGCTTTCTCAGCTATGCCCTGTGATTAAAAATGCATCATAAGCAGTGAATAAAGAAAGCCACTGTGTATAAGCTATTTTGCAAACTGATGGGGGCTTTGTACTTTTGTCCCACGAGATGACGTTGCTGGTGACTTTTACGCTCAAATGAAAACTTAAAGAACAATTTGTAAAATCAATTAATGTCTAGCAATTGTGATCCAGTAAACAATTATGTACAGTGCCTTAAAAAAATATTTATACCCCTTAAAATTTTTCACATTTTGTCATCTTACAACCAAAAATGTAAATGTATTTTATTGGGATTTTATATGATAGACCAACACAAAGTGGCACATAGTTGCGAAGTGGAAGGAAAATGATAAATGGTTTTTAAATTTTTTTACAAATAAATATCTGAAAAGTGTGGTGTCCATTTGTATTCAGCCAACTTTACTCTGATACCCCTAACTAAAATCTAGTGGACCCAATGTGTATAATTTAATCTCAGTATAAATACAGCTGTTCTGTGAAGCCCTCAGAGGTTTGTTAAAGAACCTTAGTGAACAAACAGCATCATGAAGGCCAAGAAACACACCAGGAGCTGCAGAGATCCACAGCTCAGGTGGGAGAATCTGGCCACAGGACAACTATTATGCCCTGTACACACGATAGGATTTTCCGATGGAAAAATGTGTGATAGGACCTTGTTGTCGGAAATTCTGACCGTGTGTAGGCTCCATCACACATTTTCCATAGGAATTTCCAACACACAAAGTTTGAGAGCAGGCTATAAAATTTTCCGACAACAAAATCCGTTGTCGGAAATTCCGATCGTGTGTACACAAATCCGACGCACAAAGTGCCACGCATGCTCAGAATAAATTAAGAGACGAAAACTATTGGCTACTGCCCCGTTTATAGTCCCGACGTACGTGTTTTACGTCACCGCGTTCAGAACGATCGGATTTTCCGACAACTTTGTGCGACCGTGTGTATGCAAGACAAGTTTGAGCCAACATCCGTCGGAAAAAATCCATGGATTTTGTTGTCGGAATGTCCGATCAATGTCCGACCGTGCGTACAGGGCATTAGTCATGCAAGAAAAAAAACATTGTTCAAAGAAAACCATAAGAAGTCCCGTTTGCAGTTTGTGAGAAGCCATGTGGGGGACACAGCAAACATGTGGAAGAAGGTGCTCTGGTCAGCTGAATCCAAAATTGGACTTTTTGGCTTAAAAGTAAAACGCTATGTGTGGAGGAAAAACTAACACTGCACATCACCCTGAACACACCACAAACATGGTGGTGGCAAGAGAAGCTGGTCAGAGTTGATGGGAAGATGGATGGAACCAAATACAGGGCAATCTTAGAAGAAACACTGTTAGAGCCTGCAAAAGACTTGAGACTGGGGCGGAGGTTCACCTTCCAGCAGGACAACGACCCTCAACATACAGCCAGGGTAACAATGGAACGGTTTAGATTAAAGCATATTCATGTGTTAGAAGGCCTCAGTCAAAGTCCAGACCTAAATCCAATTGAGAATCTGTGGCAAGACTTGAAGATTGCTGTTCACAGACGCTCTTCATCCAATCTGACAGAGCTTGAGCTATTTTGCATAGAAGAATTGGCAAAAACTTAATTCTCTAGATGTGCAAAGCTGGTAGAGATATACCCCAAAAAACTTGCAGCTGTAATTGCAACGAAAGGTGGTTCTACAAATTATTGACTCAGGGAGGCTGAATACAAATGCATGCCACACTTTTCACATATTTATTTGTAAAAAAAAATGAAATCCATTTATCATTTTCCTTCCACTTCACAATTATGTGCCACTTTGTGTTGGTCTATCATATAAAATGCCAATAAAATACATTTACGTTTTTGATTGTAACATGACAAAATGTGAAAACTTTTTTAAGGGGTACTTTTTTCAAGCACTGTAACAGCAACAAAGTTAAAAAAGTTTATCTAATTGCCTCTGCACTGTTTGGGGAAAAAAAACAGTTAAAGCCTATGGGGGTAGTGCTGCATTAAAAAGTAGAGAGGTCCTCATGAGTTGACCATGGACATGATAGTCACCCAACAATGATGGCCAAATCTGAAAACCACGAGAACCCTGGGCAGGTGTTATCCATTCATATCATCCAGCAGACAGTAGAAATGGATTTGCAACCAATATATAAACATATACATATACACATATGCATCTTTGATTCCAAGAAAACAAGATCAGATTGTACACAGCTCTTGGGTGAAAAAGCTAGTGGCATCTATACTTTGCCTGTATATGGGCAACTTTATTGTTGTAAGGCAGCTTTGAAAAGTTTGCCTTCAAGGAGAATAAAAGGGTGAAACTATTGTTTCAGAAATGCAGAAGCTAAGCAGGCATTGGGGTTAATTTATTAAAGGCAAATAGGCTGTTAACTTTCCAAAGAAACATTTAAAAAAGACGTTAGAAGCCTTAAAGTGATGCTAAACATAAACTGTTTAATTTACCTTGTCCCTTCTATTTCTGTATATGGATGATGGCACTGTAATAATTTTAATTAAAAAAAAAAAACCTTTTCCTAATTGATATATAACTGTCACATACCCCAGCTCTCTCCCAGCCTGTCTTCAGGGAAACATAATCAGGGGAAGCTTCTAGTCCTCTGCCGCTGATCACATGTTCAAATTAAAAAAAAAAAAACAGCCTTTGAAATAGAGTGAAAATAAATAATTAATATCAATAAACTGTTTTAAATTGTCATACAAATATATATTTGAAATCAAATCTTCATTATTTTTTGCCAATGACATGGTGTGGGTGGATTTCTTCCAGTCACGGGCTGTGTCAAGCCCCTCCAGCCTGTGTCTAAGAATAAGAGGGAGGTGAAGCCTCCAGTAAGCTACATGTAATATCCCACCCCCATTGTATTTAGCTGGTTGGTGGGCATGGAGGAGGAGGGAGGGAATAGGCTGTCATTTACCACTGTGTATATACCCACATGTTTGACTCTATAGTCACATGGGCTGCTCAGATGTGATAGGGAGGAAATGCTTAGCATAGAAAGTCACTGGAAACTGAGCATGTGCAGAACTGCCAACGCTGCTCTGCAAAATCCCTAGCTGAATCGGGGACATGGACAGAAATTGGAGATAGAGAACAGCAGGATCAACCAGGTTTTTTGCAGAATACAAAAAACAAATCTCATAGTGACTGAGTGAGTATGAACAGCATGTAATACACCAGGGCACAACATTTCAAGTCCAGAGCTACTATCCAGCCTTAAAGAGTTACTCACCACCAATTGTCCCACCCAACCTATACCATTTCCTACCCAAATCCCACCCCTAAACACGTCCCCGTAAATGTTTTACACAGAATTAAGTTACAAAATAAATTTTAACAACAACAAAGTTAACAATATTAACATAAAGCATATTTCATTGATCTGACTGTGATAAATAAAATAAGGATACAATATGATTTGCTACTATAGGCACTGTACACATCATTACTGTCTTGTTAAGTAAATATTTTAATGCTATATTAAATATTGCATTATAAAAATTAAAACCAATGAATGACACTTTCACTGATTTAGGATGCAGAGAGTATTGCAGCATAGCACAGCACTGAACAGGGGAGCGGGAGCGGGAAAAGTTAACTTTTCCTATTAACAGCTTGTCAATAGGAAAAGTTAACTTTGGCAGCTCCTGCCCCAATCCCCCTCCTCGCCCCCACCTCATCTAGTTCTTTGCCGACTCCGGCTGTATTCCAGGCCTTGCTAAGAGTGCTAAGAGAATGAATGGTAGTGGAGGCTGGGAGAAGAACTGGCTCCCATTCAACCCCGCCTTCTGGTAGCAAGCACCCCCTCCCCCGATGCTGCGTTACACTCGCCCTAAGCTGATTTCCACTTGAATACTGCGAGCAGGCGAGTGGAAATTTTGAGGGCTGTAATACACTAAGTATTGATAGTTTTTTTCTGATGTGGGTTTAGTGACACTTTACGCTGGAAAATACATTATACAGTTTTCTTATTCTATTTCCTTTGGATTTACCATTAACTATGTAGTGCAATGGCCTGCCTAATGGCATACATATGTTTAGACCTCATATTATATGATTTTGGTAAATCTAAAGGAAAATTGTACAAGACAATTGCATAATGTATGACCAGCTTTAGAATCACTGATGCGAAGGTGGGGGTGCAGGATGAGCTGAGCTGCTGCTTTACTGGGGTCAATTTACTAAAAGCAAATAGGCTTTACACTTTGTGAGGAATGTCCAATTACATACAAGTAAAATTAAAATAAAACATTTCTTACACATGATTTGATGATGGAAGTCAGCAGAGCTTCGCCTCATTCACTAAGATAAGGGATAATTTTCTTGCAAACTGAACAGACTATTTACCTTTAGTTAATCAACCCCATTGTGTGCTACCTTGTGTTCGTATGTACAGAACATGTAAAGTACATCACAAAAACATTTTTATTTCAATTCTGCAGATATTCTGGAACTATGTTTGTGCTTTGTGTATTCAAAAACAAAAAAATCCACACATTTTATTTTTACTTTTTTTTTTTTTTTTAATTCAGTACCTTTAACCACAGAAAAGATGTCTAAACAGCTAATTATCTCAAAAACTGTAAACTGCACTGACGTCTTTCATATTTGCCTATACGTTTCGGAATATCTGCTTTCCACAGGAAACGGCATTAGTAAACGCCATGCATGGTTTATAGATAATAAAGCCCAACTGAATTTTAAGAATATAATTCTGCTTTAACCAAATGAAGGAGAATGCAGAGAAAAACATAATCACCTCTGCGGGCAACTCCAAGAAATATAATCTACTTTATATAAACACAGAAAATAGAAAATAGGCAGCAATGCTTGTTAACACGTACTCAATGTGTACATTAAGAGAAAAAAAGTTATAATCTTATATGCATTTATCTTGTAGGGAACAGAAAGATTCCGGGTTTTTTAATTGGGCTGATATCTTTTCTAAGATGCGTGAAAGTAAGATTATTAGTTTTTGCTTCTTTTTTTTTTCATAATCGGAGTTTTCTAATTTTCTCTTCAATAATTTTTATTTGTTTTATAAATGTATAAAGAAACATTGCGTACATTGTTCGTCGTACATTCAGTTGCAATAGGTAAGATACATTGGTTAGGTGTAGATATATATCAAGGATATATAGGTAAAATAAACAGATACAAAACCTTTACAGACCTATGGAGTCATAGCTGATGTAAGGCTTTAGTTAAGGGGGAAGTTGGTTCTCACTCCCGGACACCCCGTTAGGGAACTTGCTGTGCCTTGGGAGGAGAAGCCACATCCCATCATACGTTGGTTTTATTCTGATCTTATCTGATATCAATAGGAAAAGTATACATGAAGTAGAGGGGAAATGAAACTTCATGAAGGTTCGTAATTCTCACGGCTAAAAGCCATAAATTCTAGATCAGTAAACTTTTGAACAATAAACTTTTGAACCAGGTCTGTAGGTTGGTTAATTGTTGTCTAGGTTCCAGGATTCCCACAGATACCATTTTTTTTTTTTCATTTCTTGTAATTTCCCACTGCTGGCCGCCATCATGAGTTCATAAGAGTGGTGAGTGTTAGTCAATTCTATGGTCTCTAGTAAGGCGTTAGGTGTGAGTGTTTTCCAATGTCTAGCTATGGTGAGTTTTGCAGCTAGGAGCAGGTGTATGGTTATGTGCTGTGTGGTGGGTGGCAGGGATTCTATGCTTAGATTTTAGACATGTGCATTTCGTTTAGTTCCGAATAGAAATTCGGACGAAATTTTCATTATTCGGACATTCGGATGCATCCGAAATACCGAATTACAATACTAACGAATTTAAACGAATCCGAAATGTTTCGAATCGAAAAACCACGGACGAAATTCGAATCGAATTTGAATCGAATTCGAAACCAAAGTCGAAATATATTCGATTCGAAAACAAATTCGAAATCTATTTGACTCGAATTCGAAAACAAATTCGAATCGAATTAGAAAAAATATAAATTGATTTCTAAAAAAGAATACAATAAAATAGAATATAAAATAATAAAACAATAGAATAAACATAAAAGAATTGTAAAGAATAGAATAGAATTTAATAGAATTTATTAAAATACAACAGAATATGACCATCTTCTGAAGTTCGAATTTCGAATAGTATAAATTTGAATTTGAAAATAGATTGGAAAATAACAATTTATATATATATATATATATAACCATTTTCTGAATAGAATGAAATCGAATTTGAATATAAAAGATTAGAATAGATTAGAAAATAATAGAAAAGAATATCATAGAAAAACAATAGAACAGATCAGGAAACAAAAATTATATACATACACATATATATATATATATATATATATATATATATATATATATATATATATATATATATACTGTATATATATAACCATTTTCCGAAATTTGAATTTCATATAGAATGAATTCGAATTCGAATAGAAAAGAAAATAGACTTGAAAAACAATAGAACAGAATAGAATAAAATATTATATATATATTAGATTATTTTCTGTTCTATTGTTTTTCTATTCTAATCTTTTCTATATGAATTTCGAATTTCAAAAGATGGTTATATATATATATAAATATTATATATATATAAATATTTTATATATATATATATATATATATATATATATATATATATATATATATATATATATAACCATTTTCCGAAATTCGAATTTCATATAGAATGAATTCGAATAGAAAAGATTAGACTAGAAATAGAAAATAGACTAGAAAAACAATAGAACACAATTGAGTAAAATATAATGTGTATATATATTATATTTTATTCTATTCTGTTTTATTTTTTTTCTATTCTAATCTTTTCAGGGAAAAAAAAAAAAAAAAAAAATATATATATATATATATATATATATATATATATATATATATATATATATATATATATATATATATATATATATATATATATATATATATATACATAATTTTTTCCTGATCTGTTCTATTGTTTTTCTATGATATTCTTTTCTATTATTTTCTAATCTATTTTAATCTTTTATATTCAATTGAATTTAAATAGAATAGAAAATAATATCATAGAAAAACAATAGAACAGATCAGAAAAAAAAATATATATATAAAATATATATATATATATATATATAATATTTATATATGAAAATAGGAAGACACATATAAAAAGAGACAAGAAAGGCTGCACACCCCGAAATTGGATTAAAGAAAAATTATTTTCCCCATGGGGCTTTAAAACAGCAATGCACATAATGAAAGGAAGTTCTTAATGGATGTATAAAAAGTTTTATCCAATATCATGGTTTAGAGTACAGTATAGAGAATCATCTGGTACAGTAACACACATCTTATTCCCCAGTGCAGTAACAAACACATATTAATACACATAGTTAGGTTACATAATGTTACATAAATAGCAAGCCCCGACGCGTTTCGACCTGTATATGGTCTCTTCAGGGGGACAGTTGGATCTAAAAAAGAATTACATAAATTAAATTCAAATAGATAAATATATATATTATTGTGCATCACTTGGATTAAACCAAGATAATGAGTCTTTACCGCTAAGTGGTGGAATGGGTGTTCTCTAGTCCAGGATATGTGCTGAGGGCCAATGGAAACACCGGAGGGCTCGGGGGGGCCACCCTCACTCTCCCAGGAGAGCCAGCCTCAGGGGGCTTACAAGGAGCCACACTTAGCGTGCCCCCCGGGAGGGGGGGAGGGGAGATGAGGGGGAGGAGCCCACACCTGCAACAGAAACCCAAGAATAGCCATGTATTAGTTAGAGGAAGTTTAATAATTAACTTGGTAATGTACTGAGTGTTTCCAATTTGTCTATGTGGAGACTGGCGTTGGATAGGATTTTTACTATGTAAATATATTGAGATGTTAGTTCCATCCCATAAATGTAATCGACAAAATTTAATGATCGTGTGATCCAACAATGCAGTGGTATGGTAGGTCTATTTATAATGGATAAGTAAATATTATCCCATTTGCCTGAATTTGGATATAAAGGGAGACTGGAGGCCTGACAATCAGATCATGATCTCCTACAGGCCAGGATGAATGCTACTGCTGCCAGGTTCTTTCTACACTAGAGCCCCTATTTTTGCATGATCGCCACCAAGCTTATCACATTGAACTTATCAACAAGTCCAGCATTACCTCCAGCCTACACGATTTATACAACTGATAAGGTAAACTTCTTGTTATTTCACCTTTATTCCACACAGCACTTTCCACCACCCTACATACACATTTTCACATTTTTATTGGCTTTTCACCTAATTTTAGACTTTTTAGTTTACTTTTCATTTTTGTTTTCACACAGTAGGCACCAAGCAAGCACCATGTCATGTTACCACATCATGCACCACTTCATTCACACTATCCTCCACCACATAATGCACTCCTCTCCATTTAGGCCATCGTTGTTGTGTTTTTTGTTTTTTTTTTTACACACACACCTTTCCCCCTCTTTTTCACCCATTTCATCCTTCTTATTTACTTATCCATTATAAATAGACCTACCATACCACTGCATTGTTGGATCACACGATCATTAAATTTTGTCGATTACATTTATGGGATGGAACTAACATCTCAATATATTTACATAGTAAAAATCCTATCCAACGCCAGTCTCCACATAGACAAATTGGAAACACTCAGTACATTACCAAGTTAATTATTAAACTTCCTCTAACTAATACATGGCTATTCTTGGGTTTCTGTTGCAGGTGTGGGCTCCTCCCCCTCATCTCCCCTCCCCCCTCCCTCCCGGGGGGCGCGCTAAGTGTGGCTCCTTGTAAGCCCCCTGAGGCTGGCTCTCCTGGGAGAGTGAGGGTGGCCCCCCGAGCCCTCCGGTGTTTCCATTGGCCCTCAGCACATATCCTGGACTAGAGAACACCCATTCCACCACTTAGCGGTAAAGACTCATTATCTTGGTTTAATCCAAGTGATGCACAATAATATATATATTTATCTATTTGAATTTAATTTATGTAATTCTTTTTTAGATCCAACTGTCCCCCTGAAGAGACCATATACAGGTCGAAACGCGTCGGGGCTTGCTATTTATGTAACATTATGTAACCTAACTATGTGTATTAATATGTGTTTGTTACTGCACTGGGGAATAAGATGTGTGTTACTGTACCAGATGATTCTCTATACTGTACTCTAAACCATGATATTGGATAAAACTTTTTATACATCCATTAAGAACTTCCTTTCATTATGTGCATTGCTGTTTTAAAGCCCCATGGGGAAAATAATTTTTCTTTAATATAATATTTATATATATATCTATCTTCTGAAATTTGAAATTCATATAGAATGAATTCAAATTTGAATAGAAAAAAAATAGAATAGAATAGAATAGAGTAACAATAGAACAGAATAGAATAAAATATAATATATTATTCTATTCTGTTTATATATATATATGAAGGCCGGTTTACCGGCCTGAAATTATGGGAGGAGCCTGGAGGATATATAACCAGACCATCCACGATGGTCTGTGTCGGTTCCAGTGCGCGGTACCTACGTCACCAGGCCGACTTTTGAGGAAACCACCGCATGTTAGCAAGTTCCTACGCTCCAGTTCCAGCGTCGCAGTTCCCCGTTCGCAGTCCCCGACTTTCGATCGTTACACCGGCGCAGGTAGGAGGTATTGTTACCGTTTATAGAACGCATTGTTACCTTACCTGACCCACGCACGGGACAAGCCGCCCACAGTTCCCGAGACCTTGTACCACACATCATTCCCCCCCCCCCCGCTACTAAACCATACACCTTTTACAAAACCCCCACTGTCATCTAAAACTGACACTACACCTTCACAAGCACACACAGGCATTCACTTACAATATGCTTCTTTATTCGACCGATCTGAGTCCAGCTGCAACAGCGGCTTAATGATTCGGATCTTCAGCCACACAGGCATTCACTTACAATATGCTTCTTTATTCAACTGATCTGAGTCCAGTCGCAACAGCGGCTTAATGATTCAGATCTTTAGACTACACTAGTACTCACCCACAATTTGCTTCTTAGCATACACAAGTACTCATCCACAATATGCTTCTTTAGCACACACAAGTACTCACCAACAATGTGCTTCTTTCATCCGACCGATCCGAGCCCAGCTGCTACAGCGGCTCAAGGATTCGGACCTGCAGCATACACAAGCACTCACCAACAGTATGCTACTTTCATCTGAACGGCCAAGTCCAGTCGCAACAGCGGCTCAAACGATTCGGATCTTCAGCATACAAGCACTCACCAACAGTGTGCTTCTTCCATCCGACCGATCTGAGTCCAGTCGCAAAAGCGGCTCAATGCTTCAAATCTTTAGCATACACAAGCACTCACCAACAGTGTGCTTCTTTCATCCCACCGATCCGAGTCCAGTCGCAAACAGCGGCTCTACGATTCGGATCTTCAGCATACAAGCACTCACCAACAGTGTGCTTCTTTCATCCGACCGATCTGAGTCCAGTCGCAAAAGCGGCTCAATGCTTCAAATCTTTAGCAAACACAAGCACTCACCAACAGTGTGCTTCTTTCATCCCACCGATCCGAGTCCAGTCGCAAACAGCGGCTCTACGATTCGGATCTGCAGCATACAAGCACTCACCAACAGTGTGCTTCTTTAATCCGACCGATCTGAGTCCAGTCGCAAAAGCGGCTCAATGCTTCCAATCTTTAGCATACACAAGCACTCACCGACAGTGTGCTTCTTTCATCCCACCGATCCGAGTCCAGTCGCAACAGCGGCCCAGTGATTCGGATCTTCAGCATACACAAGCACTCACCAACAGTGTGCTTCTTTCATCCAACCGATCCCAGCCCAGTCGCATACCGGCTCAATGATCCAAGACCCCCGGCACAACAAAAACCCCACCGCCCATTCCGAATCCAGTCGTAGCACCGGCACAAACGATTCGGATTCTCGCCAACCCAACTTTCACTGACCGATCCCAGTCCAGTCGCATACCGGCTCAAATGATTCAGGATCCTCGGCACCACAAACCCCACCATCCAATCCGAGTCCAGTCGTAGCACCGGCTCTACGATTCGGGTCTCTCACAACAAATACCATAAAACACACAACTCACACCACCTATTTTTACCAATGCCGCGCACGGTTTTCCTACATAATCAAATTTCCCCAAAAAAAAAAAAAAAAACCCTTTCACTTTGTAATCATCGCAAACATTTACGAAATGGCTTCATACAGCCATTCAGCTCCCTTAGCAACACGGCTACTCATCGATTTTTCCATCCCTTCCCCCTTTTTCAGGTCAGTAGAGTTCTTCAGTTGATCCATCCTGCAACAGGCGTGGACAGTATCTTCCTCAGCTTCCCAGTCGATACAAGTCTCGACCCCAAAAAACTAAAACTCCACTACTAGGGCTTCAAGGCAGGTGCGTAATTCAAAAAAAAAAAAAAAAAAAAAGAATCTATCCCCTCCTACCTTTTTTTTTTTTTTGTAAACTTGTCTAAAAAACATACGCATTTTCCCCCCTATCTTAGCGGACACCATGTCGCAGGCCGGCAGCGAGGACCTCACCTCCACCCCGTCGTCACCTGGGGCAGACTCAGCAAACGACGACTTACAGTCTCTCAGAGCTTGGACCATCCCCAAGCTTACAGCGGAACTACGGCGCAGGGGAATACCCTTCCCTGCGACTGCTAGGAAAGCTGAGCTTTTCAGGTTGCTGTTTTCTCCGCCAGCGGCAGCCCAATCGGGCACCCAGGCATCACTACAGTCAATCTCATCAGCAATCACTCAGCTGCACTCCTTGGTGACCACACTATCGGCAGCAGTCACCGATGTCCAGACAAGAGTGGGAACCCTGGAGGTACATCAAGCTGCACCCTCACCATCTACAGTAACCACCGCCACCCCCATGCCTCTCCTTACAGGTACGCCCGACATCTATACCTACGTCCTCCCCGCACATCTCGTCCCAGCAGGCATCAGGAAGGACATCATGGATGGGAAGGACATTAACTTAGCATCCCCCCTCATCGCAGTACACGACCCAGCCGAAAACAAGTCCTATTCGTGGGGAGACGTTTCCGTCGTCCTAAAGGCCAAAGACCATAGGCTTACCCGCAAACTCAATATTGCGGAGTTTGTACTAGCATTTGGCATGTTCAGAGACGTGCTATGCACGATCAACCCCAACAGGAGAGAGGAGCTGGACCTATACCTACACGCAATAGTAGATCTAGGTTATAAATATGGAGGGTGCTCCTTTTATGACTATCACAGGTCATTTTCAGCAAAAGCAGCAGCCAGACTTTCCCAGTTTCAGGTAAAAACCAACTGGAGTACCATCGATACAGAGTTGTTCTGTCGCCATTTCGCTGGCCTACGTTCCCCACTCTGTACTAACTGCCAGTCGTCCACCCATACGGCCAACTGGTGCTCCGAGTCAGGTGGCAGACGCCCCCCCAACCCTCCCCTCTTTCCCAGCGTCACTCGTTACTCAACGGCATTTACTCAGCCGGCTCAGGCAGACAGATTAGGACGACCCGTCCAGGCACTAGGGGGAGCAGCCATATGCAATAACTTCAACTTTGGGGGTTGTAACTTCCCCCACTGCAAACTACTTCATGTCTGTCTCACATGCCACAAAGCTCACCCCAGGTACGCTTGCGCTGTGAAACAACCTAAACCCGAATGACTAAGCCGAGTGCACGTCGGATGGCTCGCGTTTTACCTCACCTCACACCCAACACCTTCACTGGCAGCCTTTCTCATCTGGGGATTCACGACAGGCTTTCACACCGGACTTATCACACTCCCAAACACAACTCACGAATGCAAAAACCTGCTTTCAGCCGCTACCGACGAGGAAACCATCACCACCCTGCTGCAAACAGAACTAGACCGGGGATACATAATCGGCCCCTTTACACAATCACCTTTTTCTGTATGGAGAGTCAGCCCTATCGGCCTTGTGAAGGGCAAGTTTTCAGATAAACTCCGTTTAGTTTATGATTTGTCCGCGCCTCATTGTTCCCACATACCCAGTTTAAATTCCCTAATACCTTCAGAAGAGTTTTCACTTAGATATTCAACGGTAGACTCAGCTATTCAATCTATCATTCTCGCAGGAGCAGGCGCCTGGTTGTCTAAAGCAGACATCTCGGACGCATTCAAATTGTTGCCAATTGATCCGTGCCTATGGCGATGGCACGGAATCAAATGGAAAGGCCTATACTATTTCGCCACCAAGTTAACGTTCGGCTCCAAAAGCAGCCCGTGGCTATTCGACACTTTCGCTCAGTCCCTTTCCTGGATTCTCTCACAACATGCGTCCTGTCAGAAAGTGATCCACTACTTAGACGACTTCCTACTCATAGAGAAACCCAACGAGCCCCCAGTTGATCTAAACAGCCTTAGAACAATCTTTCATAATCTTAACGTACCTCTAGCGGATAAGAAAGTAGAAGGCCCGGCACAGATCGTCACCTTCTTGGGTATCATACTCAACACTCACACCATGCAAGCTAGCCTGCCTCCCGACAAATTGACCCGCATCAGGACAGTCATCCACACATTTACTAATACGCAAGGCTGCACAAAAAAGCAACTACAATCCCTCCTTGGCATGCTGAACTTTGCCATAAGGATCATCCCTCAAGGGCGATCCTTCGTCTCACGTCTCCTGGTGTTCCTTTCCCAGGTACAAGACCCTGACCTAATATTTAAACTAGACAAGGCAGCCGTAGCTGACCTAGCCATGTGGGACGATTTTCTAACAAACTGGAACGGCATTTCGATGTTTATCCCATCAGCGTCTCCCACTTCACCTCAAATAATCACGGACGCCGCAGCCTTCACAGGTTTTGCAGCTATTTTTGGCCACCACTGGTTTGCAGCACCATGGCCGCCAGAAATACTCTCGATCCCCGGGTTCAGTCAATCCTCCTCGATGTTCGAGATCTACCCCATTGTTGCAGCAGCCCACGTCTGGGGCAACAACTGGGTAGGACAAACAGTGACATTTTCCACAGATAATCAAGCCACAGCCTCTATTATAAACAAA